>NC_137774.1:145555946-146125134 GCF_963455305.1 Plecotus auritus
CTCACCTGGAACCGGGGTTCAGTGCAGTCGGAACTGGGTTCAGTGAAGTCGTGAGCTTCCGTCTCTCTCCCGCTAGAGCAAGCTAGCCAGGCACTCAGCCGCCCATCTTCTCCGCGCGAATGTCTCCGTACCTCAGCCTTTTGCAGCTCCTCTGATTCTCCGTGTGCCCCTCTCTTTCCTTCTAGTTGTAGAATTTCCACTCAGCCAGCTTTCCTGTGGTTCTGGATGATGTCCGTTCTGTCTTTTAGCTGTAGTTTTGAAATTGTTGTGCGAGGCAGCAGTTTAGGTGTTCACCTATGCCGCCATCTTGGTTTCTCTCCTCCAATTTTATATTCTTGATTAATCCTTAGAATTTTATAGAATGCCTCTCCAGAAATAGTAGTCTTCTCATTATTTTTCTTTTATATTTAATCATTTAGGAGCGGTCACTATCCTTATCATTTCTACCAAGATATATCTTGGGGGTCCTTAAATGATAAGGATCCAAATTCCCGAGCATTTCCAGCTACATTATACTTTTTATGGGAACAATCGAAGGAGGGAAAAACTAAGTACATTCCTCACATTTCTTGTACATACTAAAAAAACAAATTCTTAAACTTAATGGAATAGAGAACTACTGTATAGTCATAAAATCACAAAGTAATTTTTTACTTTTATTTGTTAAAATAGTCACATACATATAAATGAAACAACTTTTTACCACAGGGCACTCATTGATTGTGCTTCTTCTTGCTATCCTGTGGCATCCAGGATCCTGGTTGAAAGGTTTTACCAGTGCTGGTCGGATCCACTGACGGTTCATCTTTTCCAAAGTATGGGGCAGATGCATGCCCTTTAATCTGAGTTTCAATTGGTGGAGCCAAGAGTTCATTGCTTTCTTTACTAAGGAGTTTTTCTTTTTCATCAAATTCTTTGCTTTTTATTTTAATTTCTTCTCTATACTTTTCATTCTTTAGTATTTCCTGTATGAATATATAGATGGAAGAAACTTAAATTTCTAGTTAGAAGAAAACAACCTATAGGATTTTTAAAAAAAATAGCTAGTAAAAAATAAAGTATATATATATATATATATACATAATACTTGCTTTGTATTCAAATAATACATAGATATGTACAAGGTAAGTTTGAAAAAGCTATATTACATACCAGAGTTACTTTAATTAAATAGTTCTGTCCTCATGTACTATAATAAAAAGATGTGAAGGACCATAACGTAGAAATATTTACTACTCAATAAGTGAAACAAACTACTTAACATGAAATATTATACAACAGCCTAACAGTCATTCTATCAAAGATTCTCTAAGCTTAACAGTTATATTCTGCCTCAAAACTAATCATCAGTAATCATACTTTTTACTGGAGATGAACTGAAGGAAAGATGGCCTCAGAATGATGCCCCTCTATCTTGCCAGAACCAAGCCCCATCTACTTCTCTTTCTGCTCTGGAGTGGTATGGCAGTCAAGCAGAGGAATGGAAGGAGAGTTCAGCATGCTCTACACATCAGTTCCAGAGAGAGCTTTGCAAATGGAAATGTTTCCTCAAACCAGTGCAAGCAATTCGTGCAATGCAGCCTGCTATTCTATCTGTATAGATCTATACCCCAAATTACAAGGAATTTATCACTGTCTTTTATTAAATACAAGGCCATCAAATTAAAAAGCACCATTGTTGTTTGCACCACTAGAAAGCAATACACCTTCACAGCTGGTTTCAGAGATGTTAAAATTTGAAAAGATGTGCATCTTAAAAACATGAAATTCAGTCATTATATCTTTTTGTTGATTTACTTCTTTCTCTTCTGTCTTCATGATCAATTCTAAATGGGTGACAATTTAATGTTCTTTTTGCTATGTTATTTTCTAATTTTTTAAAAAGAACATATAAAAAAAACTTGTTAATGTAATGTATCTGACAACATTGACAAAACCAAGTACTCCCAGTGACAAATATATATATATATATATGACACTTAACAGCAACATCTGGGCATCTAAATGTATGATGCAATCTTGGTTTCTCAAATGAATTTCAAGTAACAATAGTCCTTTAAAAACATAAGCACCAATATTTAAGATAATGGTTTTTACTTTAGAGGGGAAAAAAAAGATTTTGGGGGTTATAGTGTTACAGACTTTTAGTTTTAGACACAAAGGGCCCATCAAATGAAACCCCCCTCAAAGCAAACATATGAGGGGAAAGAATATAAATTATTCTTGTAATTTCCACAAAATTGACAATTCCCCACAAATAGTTTACTTTAATAACCATAGTAACTATGAGTTGGGGACAGTTGCTGTGAGTGAGGGTGAGAGTAATCTTTGCCTCTCATACATTGTAAAATTCTCAGGTGAGGTGATCACATATCATAAAGGATCTCCCTCAGTATGATACTGGGAATAGTGGAAGTAGAAGAAAATACTTTTCCATGTTTCCATACTCTTCAGGATCTTCTATAAACTGTGTTTTCATGGAAGGTCTTTCTCTTGAGCAGAATGAAAGGTTCAGGACTGAGTTGAATTTGCACTAGTAACCCAACATGGGTAGTAGAGCCTACTGAGATACTGGTTTGCAGCTTGCCTGGCTTTTGTATGAGGATCAGCCACATGGCTTGAAGCTGCCTGTACCTACTTATTTGCTTCAGTTCTACTGTTGCAGTCTTACAGCTGGTGCAAGCCTCTGCCTTCTACATAAAAGGAAATGGACGGCAAAGAGCTGTTCTTTTTTCCTGCCTTCACATAACTTCTCTTTATTTAACCATTACTCTGACCACACAGTTTCTTATAACAACTATTTAGGCAAATGGAGAGCCAATCAAAATGTTAATTAATTTAACATATGAAGATGGAATAAAGATTTCAGAATTGAAAAACATGGAGACTAATTTTTCCTAAAAAAGAATTTTCCTTTTTGTCTTTTTAAAACAAACTAATTGTTATCAGACCCTTGCTAACAGCTTCCATTAAAGTTAAACAGAACATAAATCATTTATGAAGGGAAATCTAGTTTTGTAAATATTTGGAATAGATAAAATGAAAGTAGGTAGAAAAATAGGAATTTCTAGACTTACAGATAAACATGTCATTTTGTAAGAGCCTATTTTACAGTAGAAACTGCCATAAAGCATGAATTTTCCTTATATTCTCTTGGAACAATATCATCTTAAGTCTCATGTTTATCAGTTAAAAAACAGTATTTTTCTTTCAGTGTTTGTATAGGGATAAACCGAGAGTAAGTGGCCCGCCCTTTAATGTTCATATATTCAGAATAAGTATTTATCCTTTTTACATACTGCTTTACTCCCTGTCAATAAATATTCTTTAATATTTTAGAAAAAAAGATGGCTGTGTGGTATTTTATCATTTGCATTGTGCCATGATTTATCTAAGGAATACCTCCTTGTTGTTCCCAGTATTTCACTTCTCATTTAAGCGGTGACACCAAGAAAGCCACTTAACTTTTTTCAGTCTCAGTTTCTTTCTTTTTTTAAAAAAAAAATATATTTTTATTGATTTCAGAGAGGAAGGGAGAGGAAAAGAGAGAGGAGAGAGAGAAATATCAATGATGAGAGTGAATCATCAATTGGCTGCCTCCTGCATGCCCCCTACTGGGGATCGAGCCTGCAACCTGACCAGAATCGAACCTGGGACCCTTCAGTCTGCAGACTGACCTCTATCCACTGAACTAAACCAGCCAGGGCTCGGTCTCAGTTTCTTTATCTGAAAATGAGAATAAAGTGACAGTGCATGTATAAATGTTTACATCTTAACTACTCATGTGTATACTGTTCACATTGTTAGGTCTTCTGGAAGTTTCTTAATAGTGGTTAGGAACTACCTGCATACAAATCCCAGTTTTGCCATTTATGAGCTGGGTGACCCTGTCAATGTTGCTTAACCTTTTTGTGTCTCTGTTTCCTCATAGGTAAGATGGAGAAAACAATACTGTCTTCTTTTGTTGTTGTTATTAATCCTCACTTGAGTATATATTTTCATTGATTTCTAGAGATAGTGAAAGGGAGGGAGAGATTCACAGAACGAGAAACATCAATATGACTCTCACATCGATTGTTTGCCTCCGTATGGGCCTGCAACCGAGTAAGTGCCCTTGACTGGAATTGAACCTGGGACCCTTCAACCCAGTCAAAGGGTTGATGCTCTATTCATTGAGCCAAACTGGCTAGGGCAATTCTGTCTTCTTCAATGGGCTACTGTAGAGGATGGGAAAGAAATGACTGCTGGACAGTACCAACAAAAATGGGTACAGGTGGATTTTTAATGATTGCTTATTCTATTCCATTAAAAAATAAACATACCAAAACTTGTATCCAATCCTCTTTTTCATCTCAGGGTACAAAAATAGTCTCAATACTTATACTTTAAGTACTAAAAAATTTTAACCCATAGTTTGTTACGTGCATTGAATAACATTTTTTTTTTGGTGAAAATTTTGTAAATATTCACAATTTGCTGGGATGAAAAATCTCCAATGTTTTAATGTTTTACAGCCTCCAATAAAGGCAGCAACCATCACCACAGGATTGAGATAAAAAGTGTTAATAAGATATAATCTACAAGATAGAGAATAAGATGGAGTAATTGGTGCCCGACTAGATCTCCTGCTATAAACAACTAGAAAACTTAACAAAAAAATAGTAAACCTGTTAGTAAGCCTAACCGGTTTTGCTCAGTGGATAGAGCGTCGGCCTGCGGACTCAAGGGTCCCGGGTTCGATTCCGGTCAGGGGCATGTACATTGGTTGTGGGCACATACCCAGTAAGGAGTGTGCAGGAGGCAGCTGATTGATGTTTCTCTATCATCGATGTTTCTAGCTCTCTATCTCTCTCCCTTCCTCTCTGTAAAAAAATCAATAAAATATATTTAAAAAAAGAATAGTAAACTTTTCAGAGAGTAAACAACAGGCAGGGCAATCCTTGAGAGAAGGGATACAAATGAGATAAGCCCTGCATCACCTCAGCTTTCTGTGTAGCAGCATATTATGGGCTGCTGCTCAGGGTGCGGGAATCCAAGTAGAGGTTGAAGGTCTCATTGAGCTAAAGAGATAGTGATGACTGGGGAGACTGAGGAAGCTGAAATTTGTTGGGTAGAGTACCAGAATACACCAAAAGATTACTAGAAATATGCATAAGGGCCCACTTGAGTGTTGAGCTGAATGTTAAGCAGTATGTGGGTAGGTTGAGACTCCAGCCAGGAAGGTCAATTCCTGGCTAAAGAATAACTAAACCAAACAACTGCTGGAGTTTGCATGAGACTAGGAGACATTCAAGTTCTAATCAACTAGAGATTCCTCACTGAACAGGTAGGGCATTCATAAAAAGACTTGCAAAAGATCCCTCCTTAGGAGTAAGGATAAACTGGTAACTCTAGACCTGCACGGTCTAATACAGTAGCTACTAGTAACATATTGTTATTTAAATTAATTACAATAATTCAGTCCTTCAGTTGTACCAGACACAATAGCCAAATGTGTCTACTGGACATCATATTGGAATGTGCAGATACAAAACATTTATATCATTGCAAAAATTCCTATTGGACAGCACTACTCTAGATCCACTCTAACAGAACTTAAAAATAAGTCTCCAAAAGTTTGCACTGATTCACATGTAAAATAATGTGCTCCCAAACAAACCTCAACATTTCTTAAAGGAAGACAACAAAATCCAGACAATATAGTAAACAATATACTATTTCATTGTTCATCATTCAATCAAGAAGTGAAGAAGAAAAGTGTGATCCAAAACAATGAGAAAGTCATGCATGAGGTCAACCCCATTCTCAGAAGGTCACATCAGAGTCCCCGGAAATAAAGTATTGAAGGATACGAATCTCAGGGAAGAGAAAGAAACCATAATGACAATAGAAAAAGCATGAGCTGTATTTAATCTTTTAATTCAAACCTTTCCAGTCAATAGAAACAGAACCAAATATGGCAGAAATGATGAAAATAACAGACAAGGACTTTATCACAACTACTAGAAATATGTTCAATGTCCAAAAGGAAAATGAACATAAATGGAAAAGAAATAGAAATTATTAAAAAAAAAATGAACCAGCACCTCAGTGAGCTGTAAGACAATATTATGCAGTCCAACATACATGTAACTGGAGTCACAGAAAGATTAAAAAAAAAGGGGGGGGGGGAGGAGACGAAATGATTGAAGATATTCCAAAAAGATAAATATATAAATCTAGATAGCCAAAGAACTAAAAAACAAAACAAAAAAAAACCCCACAAAACTCCAAGCAGGATAAGTACAAAACCAAAGCACTTCAAAATCAATTGCTAAAAATTAATGATAAAGAGAAAATCTTAAAATCAGCTACAGCAAAAAGACATATCACTGCCCTAGCCAGTAGCTCAGCTGGTTGGAGCACTGTCCCATACACTGAAAGGTCGCAGATTCAATTCCCGGTCAGGGCACTTGCTTAGGTTGCAGGTTGGGTGTGTACGGGAGGCAACCAATCAATCAATGTTTCTCTCTCTCTCTGTTTCTCTCTTACCCCCCTCTCTTTTGCACTCCCTCCCCCCTTTCCTGCCTCTCTCTCTAAAATCAATGGGAACATATCCTTGAGTGAGGATTTAAAAAAAGATCAGAAACAATGCAAGGTATAAAATATTAGAGTTATTTTAATGTGCTGAAAGAAAAGAAAAACTCTCAACTTAGAATCCTGTATCCAGTGAAAATATCCCTAAAAAAAATAAAGGTATCATGACATTTTCAGACAAATAGAGGCTGAATTTTTCACCAGCTAGCTTCTTCTACAAGAAACATTAAAGAAAGTACTTCAGACTGAAGGAAAATGAGATAAACAGAAATTCGAATCTACATAAAGGAACGAATAGCACCAGAAATGATCAGAATGAAGAACTTCATTGCAGAGGAAAATGCTAGATCTTTGGACATTCTGCTAGGTACTCAATGCCCTTAACTTTATATCCACCTCCTCTAAAATCCTTCAACAAATCCTTCATACAGTCCACTGAAACTACTGCTTTGGGTTTTGATGCATATCATGACTGTATCCCCACCTACAGGACTTTTCAAGCTTTGCAAAGATATCAGTTAACCACTAAGTTGAGAAGTGCAGCCTGAAAGGCAAGAGGACTGTGGTGATCATATGCAGCCCTCAAATTAATAGCACCTATCTGGGAGGGAGGACAATGCCTCATTCCCTCCCTATTCCCATCTGACAAACAGCTTCTGCCCACCAACTCTTCCATGTGTTACACCATTGTCCTTGGCTTCCTTGGCCTGGGCCTTAGAAGAGTATGTCAACAATGGAACTTCTCCATCTGAAGCTGAGTGCAGTGGAGTTAACAATTAGAAAGTCATGCATGAGGTCAACTCCATTCTCAGAAGGTCACATCAAAGAGTCCCTGGGAATGAAATATTGAAGGATACCAGTCTCAGGGAAGAAGAGAAAGAAACCATAATGACAATAGAAAAAGCATGAGCTGTATCTAATCTGTTATTTCAAACCTCTCCTTAAATACATCCTCTATGAATGACTATTGTTCTGTGACAATTTTTCTCCTTTCAATAGACAGTAGGAATGTTCAGTTGGAGCAAATTCGCTTATGCTTGATATTGGGAAAACAGACACTCAGCTGTAAAAGTATTATGTATTAAGTATTTGAGTCTACATAGTTTCTTTATGTCACATTATAAATTACCATTGTTTGTGAAGGATTACACTAAAAAAATACTTTAAAAAAAGAAAAAGCTCTGGATGTCTTTAACAAGCTCATCCCTGTTTTTGTAGAATAGTCAAAAAGTAATGATTATTTATTGCGTACTATTCACTAATTCAGTGTTGTGAATTCAAGCATACAAAAGGTTGTAGCTCAAGTCCTTTCCAATGCCAATTCTTTGTTAAGAGCTTTGCTTAAGAGCCCTAATGCTAGCTGTACTATTGTATTCAATGCTGTAAATTGCTAGGTATGGTAATGATAAAAAGCTTTTAAAGTTTTTTTTTATTTATTAATAAAATACATATAAAAACAAAGCTTGAAAATGCAATCTACTAACATGTTGACTTACAACTCATGCATAGACCTTAGGCACAATATAATCCCATTCCAACCATACAGTCCCTTATGTGATATTCTAGTACACAGGAATTTTCTAAGATGGTGAAAAAAATCAGTCTAATATATAGTTATAGCTGTGGGAGATATTAGATAACAGAATTGGATACTAAAACCAAAAAAAGAGGTAAAACAAATGGCAGACTAGGACTAAAGTCTTAGTGATGATGCCTTGGGAGAGATAAAGGAAACAAGTATTGGAAAGCTGGACCTACCTTGAACTGCACTCTAGTATCTGAGAAGAGAGAGAGCTGACCACAAGTGCTCTCTGTTGGAGTTATAGTAACTAGAAGAAAGTTTAGTTTACTTGATGAGTATCAGGGAAAGGGAAAGGTTGAGAAATATATGAGTAAAAAGGTTACCCAAAGATTCTTCTGTCTCATGTATCCAAGCCATTCTGCATCTCAGGGACCACACTTGGACCAGAGGTATGGGAGTGAACAGCTATGAGTCTATACTCTTAAGTGGAATTGAACATTTGGATGCAGTTCTAAGTATACGTACAAAACATTTTAGCAATATTACCTAGAAAATAACAGTAACTATAAATAATAAATTATTCATTATTACTAATTTAAGATATGTAAAATGTCAGTAGTATTTCTTAATTTAGTGTGCTTACACATTTTTGCCATATATATGTATAAATAAAAATTAATAATGGTTTTAATAATATAATTCAAGACCTCAATCTCCTAACCCTATATCTATCTCACAAGTTTCAACCTAGTCAACTGAGAATTCTTCTACCATGGAGTATTTCAATAATATTATTTATATACATATATATGATATGGATGGTGTTATATTCATGTTAAATATCAAACCCTATCTAATAAAAGGGTAATATGCAAATTAACCATCACTCTGTCACAAAGATGGTGGCACCCATAGCCACAAGATGGTGGCGCCCAGTCCTCTCAGGCCCACTGGAGGCCCCCAGTCCTGGGGGGGCGGTCACTGAGAGTGGGCAGTGTGAGTGGCCTGGCAGAATGCTTGCTTCATTGCCACAGGGATGAGGCAAGTGTTCCACCCTGGCAGCGGAGGGCCTCTGGGCAGTGGGCACAGAGTGGCCGGGGTAGGGGGGAACACTTGCACTGTTGCCCCGGCGACAAGGCAAGCGTTCCACGCCCAGCCACGGATGGGCCTCTGGGCCACGGAGAGCCTCTGGGCAGCGGGCGCAGAGTGGCCAGGCCCCACAGAAAGCTACTGGCACACAGATTCGTTGTCCTATCTAATAAAAGAGCAATATGCAAATTAACCATCACTCCGCTACACCCACCAGCCACGCCCACCAGCCACGCCCACCAGCCAATCAGGAGTGAATATGCAAATAAACCCAACCAAGATGGTTACGGCCACAGAGAGCAGGAGGGAGGCTTGGGTTTCCCCAGCAATGGAGGAAGCCAAGCTTTCCTTGCTGGCCTAGGCCTCCACTCAAGGCTACAAAGTTTCTATGATAGAAGATACATAAATCCAAACAGAAATGGCGGCAGCCACAGAGCTGGAAAGAGCAGGAGGCTAGGGTTGCCCCCAGTGATGGAGGAAGCCAAGCTTTCCGCACACCCTGGCTGGCCCAGGCCTCCGCTTAAGGCTACAAAGTTTCAATTATATAAGATAAATAAATCCCAACAGAAATGGCTGTCGCCAAGAAGCAAGCAGAAGGCTTGGCTCTGCTCCAGGCTACAAAGTTTCAATTGTAGAAATAAATAAACCCCAGATACCAGGGCCTCCACTTGGGTTGCCAGGGGGAGTGGCCGGCCTGCAAACCACCACAGGCCCCCCACCCAGGCCGCTCCACGCCCCAAGGGAACCCCCACCCTGATCCGGGACACCCTTCAGGGAAAACCAGCTGGCCCCCACCCATGCACCAGGCCTCTATCCTATCTAATAAAAGAGTAATATGCAGATTGACCATCACTCCAACACACAAGATGGCTGCCCCCATGTGGTCAAAGATCCTGCCCCCATGTGGACACAAGATGGCCAGCACAAGATGGCCAGCAAGGGAGGGCAGTTGGGAGGGACCAGGCCTGCAAGGGAGGGCAGTTGGGGGCAATCAAGCCTGCAGGGGAGGGCAGTTAGGGGTGACCAAGCCGGCAGAGGAGGGAAGTTGGGGGCGACCAGGCCTGCAGGGAAAGGCAGTTGGGAGGGACCCAGGCTTGCAGGGAAGGGCAGTTGGAGGGGACCAGACCTGCAGGGGAGGGCAGTTAGGGGTGACCAGGCCTGCAGGGGAGGGCAGTTTGGGGGGACCCAGGCCTGCAGGGGAGGGCAGTTACGGGTGGGTGACCAGGCCTGCAGGGTAGGGGAGTTAGGGGTGACCAGGCCTGCAGGGGAGGGCAGTTAGGGGCAATTGGGCTGGCAGGGGAGCAGTTAGGCATCAATCAGGCTGGCAGGGGAGTGGTTAGGGCAGGGGTGGGCAAATTTTTTGACTCGAGGGCCACAATGGGTTCTTAAACTGGACCGGAGGGCCGGAACAAAAAGCATGGATGGAGTGTTTGTGTGAAGTAATATAAATTCAAAGTAAAGGAGCAGAGGGGAGAGCAAGAGAACCTTCCGCTCTTTCGGCTCCGCGGGCCAGATAGAACAGCCAAACGGGCCGGATCCGGCCCACGGGCCGTAGTTTGCCCACGGCTGGGTTAGGGGGTGATCAGGCTGGCAGGCAGAAGCGGTTAGGGGCAATCAGAAAGGCAGGCAGGCGAGCAGTTGGGAGCCAGCAGTCCTGGATTGTGAGAGGGATCCCAGATTGGAGAGGGTGCAGGCTGGGCTGAGGGACACCCCCCCCCCCCGGTGCACAAATTTCGTGCACCGGGCCTCTAGTTCCATAATAAAAGCCTTCAAAAGTATTTGACAATTTAAATATAGATATACCTAGAAATGAAAAGAACTAATAAATGGTCTTAGGGAATAATAACTTTTGCTTTAAAAAATGCTATGAATATAGCTAGGAAAAAAGGCAGGCAGAATACATATACTAGTATACATATTATAACCCATTCTCTGATGTTCTGGCTCCACATTCCTCTTTAGTATTTATAAATGGTCTCCATTTGGCTTCGAGTACTTGTGAATTAAGGTATGCCATGAATTACTATGTTCAAACTTAAGTACACAATATATATCAAGATAAAATCTAACTACAGTTTAAAGTAAATTCAACAGTGCTTCATTATTAGAAAGTTTACATATTCAAACACATAAGAGCAAGATACAATGACAGTTTTGCTTTTATAAAAAGGTCAACTTTCTAAAATATTTAAATTACTAAATATATTCTATTTTTCCTAATCTATATATTTTGCAACTCTTGCTAGGTAATTGCTATAATTTATAATCTATAATAATAAAAGTGTAATATGCTAATTAGACCAGACAGCCAGATGTCCTTCTGGACAACCTTCCGGATGAAGCTGGGGCTGTGAAGGCCAAGGCAAGCCGCCGCTGGGCTTCTAGTATAAATATATTTGACTTTGATATCTCCATTAATTTCTTTCTATAATTTAAACTATACATATTAATGAATAATTTTGTGTTAATGGATATTTAAAAAATTTAAATATGAGTACATTGACTTTGAGTCAATTTAAGAAAAAACATTAAAAAATTTTTTTTTCATTGTTTAAAGTATTACATGTAGTAGTACATATATCTTTTTTTTTTTTTCCTCATTGACTTTTCCCCAGCCTCCCCTACCTCCTGCCACATGCCCTCATAGGTGGGATGAGGGCAAGAAAAAACATTTTTGAAGAATACAAAATGTTTAGTAAATAGATTGTATGTGACTATTTGGCACAAAGTATGTTCCAGGTCCCTAAACCATAGATGTCGGTTACTGTAGAAGGGTCTTATTCAGAAAATGGCCTCCTAGAATATATTATACATCCCTGCCCCACAATCAACATAATTACAATGGGAATTTGGGGAACAACTATTTCAAAATGTTGTAAGCTGAATATTTTTTTACAGTGTCAATTTTATAAAATTCCATGAAATAATTCAGGCCTAGCAAATACAACAGAATGCTTAAGCTTGAAAATGCTGCCAAACTGTTTAATTAAACTACATTTTTAGTTCTACAAGTTGAACTGACAGGATATAATAATAAGTTATTAGATCACCCTTTTTTAATATGTGAGAGAAGAGAAAAATGGGAGAGGTACAAGGTCACCAAAAGGTACTCTGTGTTCAGACCAGAGGCAACACCTGCTAGATTAGTAATAAAAAATGAATTTAATCTTGCCTGGATGGGAGTAGAAACCAAAAGGGTAAATAAATGACAGTTAGGTTAGTATGACAGCACTGGGTTGCTAAGAAATCTATGAGAATGAAACAACCACCAAGCAAGTTCTGCTTTAGCAGAAGCTGCTCCTGCTATGTGTTTTTGCCAATTACCAGTGTGCCTCTGCCAAATCAATGTCACATTTAATTTATTAACATTCAAATATACTGCAAACAGACTTTGATCAGTTACAATAATGAACATTAGACTGAGTTTTGTTGTTTTGACATGCTTTCTTGAACTTTTCCCCTGCACTTTTTTCAAAACATTTCTAATTGCAAGAAGTTGATCTCAATTATTCTTGTTATTTGAGGAGACAATTGTAAGATTTGTTTATATTCCTTGCTGGCTAGGAATTTCTGGCATTGAGTTTTCTTTCTTTGAACTTCAGCCAGATTATTAAATCTCAAAATGTCATTAAAATGAACTAATCACAGAGCCTAAGTCATTAATAGTTTTGTAGGTGTTATTTCCTTTGATATAAATGAACTTCCATATATATGAAAAAAAGATTTTGAGCATAAAGATACAATTATTTAATTGAAAAAGAAATTTAGCTATTAAACATTAATAAAAAAATAAATAGAATCGTTTAACTTTAGTCTTACTTAATTGAATTGCCCTGGTGGGAGACAAAGGAAACCTTGCTCCCGAGAAGGGAAGACCACAATCCCTGGGAGAGAAAGCAATGTCAGACCCCCATGGCTTTCCAGGCTTGGGCTCATTAATGGGAAATAAGTGGCAGAGCACTGGAGCCCCGGAGGAAAGAGGAGGTTCCATCTGCGAATGATTGCTAACATTTGTTGAGCTGTTATACGCCAGCTGCTGTAGAGAGAAAACAGTTATCTCCTAGGTTAAGGAAGGGAAGAGAGGAGTTGGGCAAGAAGAAGTGAGATATAGTTAGAGAAGTTGGGGCTCCAGCTTATAGTCTTCCCTAGAGAATAAAAAATGTCCTGCCGAAGGTTGTCCTCCAAGATATACTCATTCATTCATGCTCTATTCATTATTTCTTTTACTAAACAAATGTATCCTGAGCACCTACAATTCAAAGCTTTGGAGATACAGGAAACAAAACCTGGCTCATACTGTTATGGAACTTCCTTGGGAGCCGAAAGGAGGAGAGGCCAAGGAGGTGACTTGCTGCAACACAGACTTATCCAGGAGTCAAGGTGGGGAAGAGCTGGGTAAGTACCAATGGCCAATTACATGGCTAATGTGCATGGGTTCTTGCCTCTGTCTCACTCACTCATTCATTAGTTCATTTATATATCGAGACCCCACTATGTGCCAAGAATACAGAGTGAAAAGACACAATTTTTACCTTGTCCTTAAGGAATTCACAATCCAGAGAAGAGCGATAGGTAGAAATATTGATTAAATTACAATATGATTAATTTTGTGATATTAAGCAAAGAATGATATGAGAAACAGAAATAAAACTTGTGTTCCTATTATGGTCTACATGGTAGGGACTAGGGGGTTAGAAATGACTTCCTAGAGAAGGTGATGCCTGAGTCTTAAATTAACCAGAGAACTGAGAAGATCAGGGGCATTCTGGGAAGATATAAAGTACATGTTTGTAGGAATGGAAGAGTAAAGAAGCACTGCAAACTCAGGACACTGTCAGTGGTTCATATGACATGCAATGTTAAGACATTGAGGTTTTATCCTGAAATCCATGAAACCCTGGAACATATTTTGACTTTGAAGCAAGAGTAGGTTTCTAGGTAAAAGAGTAGAATACTTAATTTGAATTTCAGATAAACAACAGATCGTTTTTTAGTATAAGTATGTCCTAAATATTGCATGGGACACACTTACATTTATTATTATTCATTGTTTGTTTAAAAGTTAAATTTAAGTAGGTTCCCTGTATTTTTATTTGAGAAATCTGGCAACCATAGCAGAAAGATTTAAATGTCTATACCATGTTAAAAAAAAATGACTCTGGCAACTGTAGAAATTGGATTGGAGGCAAGCAAGATTGGACTAGAGAAATCAGTTAGAATGCTACCGCAGAAATGCAAGGGAGAAATCATTAGGGCAGAACCCAAGGCAACGGGAGTAAGATGGAGAAGAAAAGACAGATTGTTAAGATATTCAAAAGGAAGTCTTGGTCATCAAGTATGTGGAAGTGAACAAGATCAGGACAATCCCCAAGTTTCTGATGAGTGATGACAGATAATGTCATTGACCATGGTGGGAAATAGAAGAAAAGAGGAGTTTCATTTTAGACCTACCAGATTTGAGATACTTTTAAAATATCCAAATATCTTGTATCAAACTTTTAGTTTCTGTGAATTATGAGCCCTGTGAATTATGAGCCCTGTGAATTATGCCAGATGCATATTTTCACCAGATACCTAGAACAATGCCTAGCACATAACAGGTACTCAATATCATATATATATGTGTATGTATGTGTAGGAACATGTGTGTGTGTGTATATGTATATGAAAATGTATAGGGGGAGGGGAGAGATTGATTGATTTTAAGGAATTGGTTCACATAATTGTGGAGGCTGGTAAATCCAAATCTTCCTGGTAGGCTGACAGGCTGGAGATCCAGGTTAGAGGTGATGTTGCAGCTCAAGTCCAAAAGCAGTCTACAGGCAGGCAGAATCCCCTCTTCCTCAGAGGATGTCAGTCTTTTTTCTCTTAGGTCTTCAACTGATTGGATGATGTCTATCTACACTATGGAGGGTAATCTGGTTTACTCAAAATCTATTGATTTAAATGTTAATCTCATCTGAAAAACAACAACACACACCCAAATACACCTTCACAGCAAAATCTAGACTACTGTTTTTGACCAAATACTTGAGAGTGTGGCCTAGCCAAGTTGACATATAACAATTAACCACCACAGTAAAAAATACATTTTATACCACAACTTGGTACACATATATATTTATAAGTGTGTATCTGAAACAAGAATTTCAGAAAGTAATACTTACTCTTAGTAAGGTTTTATATGCTGGTATTTTCTATCCCATATTTTTTCTACTTCATTAAAAAGAAAAAATACTTATAATCCACTAAATTGATTTCACAATCCACTAATGTATCCCATAAGTTGAAAAACCCTGCTCTGGATGACATATCCATTTACTCATGTTTTGGAATACTGGCAAAGAAATGCATCACAGTGACACCAGAATGTGATACCGGAGAAGGAAATTAAGTATATTTGAATGAAATGATCACATAAATATCTGAAAAAAAATATAAAAATGCCTAATTCCTTATTACCATAGCAACATCATATAGTTAGCAAATGAGTACAGTGTTTTATCATGGTCATAATATGCATTTGAGAATAAAATCTGGCATGCCTAAAGACATAATAAAATCAGAGGCAATCAACTGTGGATTGGTGTCCTAGAGGGTACATCACCAAAGAAATCAATACAATTTTCCTAAACACCATTATCCCACTCTCCCATTTAAAGAAATCAAATTATATCTGATAAAAGTGGTCAGCAGCAATTAATTTATTTTTATTTTTAAATTATAAGGAAAATCATTACTTCTCCAGTATAAAAGAATAAAAAGAAAATCACAAGAAATTGTTTTGGTGAGATAACTGAAAAAAAAAAAAAAAAAGTAAATTAAAAAAACACACCCATAACCTCATTTTAACTCCCTTAACCTTTTTCACTCCGGATGTAAGCCCAGTTCTAAAACCGAAATGAGACTTGTCTTAGTAACTGATGATATATGACTCAGAAGGTTAACTACTCAGAACTAATTCTGTATACTTTTAAATATGCATCTAGTAAGTTATAATGAAATCTCAGAAGAACTGAATTCAAGTATATCTAAAAATAATGAATAATAGGACTTTATTTATTACAACTTAAAAACAACAACACCTTTTCTGTTCTGCTCCTTAAAAGTCAGATAAAGATCAAAAGAGAAGGAAAAATGTGCTAAAGCTCAAACTCAGACCTCAGCTTTGCATAGACTATACAGGAAGCAATCCTTTTAGAGTGAGACATGTGGATGCTTGAAATTTGAGATACTACTTTTTAGTATCCTAAAATTGATGTTTTGAAAACCAAAAAAATTTACAACACAAACTGGCATAAAATTTTCTTGCATGATATATAAGTAAATACCTACAGTTAGAGAAGCACACTAGCTTATGGTTAAAAGTGCATGAGGAGCTCAAAACACTCAAATGATATACTTTCATTTCTTACTACAGTTTTCTAAGCAACAAATTTTATATTTTCGTTTTTACAAAACTAGAGGTCAATATCAAAGAAGGCACACAGAAAGTCATCTCTAAGTGTTACATTATTGTTTCAAGTGTTTGCTTTTATTCATTATGATAGTTAGGACTACAGAATCGATACAAAATAATAAGTATATAAAAATTACAGTTATGTACCAATGTATACATGGGTAAACTCACTTGTTAATGTTAAAAGTTATGTAGCCAGCCACAGGATTTGGGGTAATTCATTATTTCTATTTTTTTAAAATTTCTTTATTGATTAAGGTGTTACATATGTGTCCTTATCCCTCCATTACCCCCCTATTATTTCTATTTTTAAAAATTGTTGTTATATTAATGTTTTAATAAAATAAAGGAAAAAAATCAAGTTAAGTCATGGTAGAGGCCAAGCCAAAGAGTCACAAAAATGCCCCACAATTACACTAGCAGGTAGGTTTAAACTGCAGAGTCTCAGGCACTCCTAAGGGGGGACAAGCCTGTTCCTTTGCCTGGTCAAAGGCAGGCACAAATGGGTTAGGCATGAGAGAGGTCAAATGACTGGCATAAAAACCTGGCCAACAGGGACCTTTCATTGTGCATGGCAATAAACCCATTCAACCACCTCTTTGTAAATATGTGAGTAGGTAAATAAAGAATGGGACTTTGGTCAAGCTCAGGATATATCCTTTCTAGTATTAGAAACCAGATTCCAGAATGACTGTACCACTGAAGACACAATGCTCCTGTGTGACCTTGCAATAAGATCCAATTTCTGAAGGCAATATGTGAATGTGTTTTCCTTGCAGCCTTAAAGAAACAAACTAATTCAGTTTCACAGAGGAAAAATTGATACTAAAAATAGAATCTAAACATAATTTAACAATTATGATATCTAGAAAGGGTGGTATGTACAACAGAAGTCTACAAAGAAATTATGTTGGTTATTAAGCACATACCAGGTGCTGAAGAATTAACCAAATGAATTTAAAAAAGCATCAAGGCTTTAAAAAGGAATGCCAAACATTGGGCCACCACAATGGTTGTTTCATATGCATATTACTATGATAATTCCTTAAATGATGTTGATATTTTAGAATTTTAAGTATTTCATGGATATTTTTATACTTTCACTACATCTTTGTATATTCATAAACAATAGTAGCAGTAGTTTTCTAAATTTTTTTGTACACTTATCTCCTAAAACTTTTGAAAACTATTTACTACCTTGCACATTTAAGTTGACATTTAAATAATGGCAAAGGATGTATTTTCCAGTTTATTGCATATTGAATGCATGCTTTAAATATGAAGCCTCAGTTTAGCTTATTCAATTTATGGAAAATATAACCATATAACTTAATTGGCAAAGCCTGTCCTCATTTTCAAACCCAACCAGCCAAATCTAACTTACTGTGTCATAGAAAGTCTAACTTAACTTTTAAAATTCAAATAAATGTTTTATTATGTGTCCCCATGACAACTTTCTCACTTGTGAATTTTAATTTTAACATAGATAAATGGACAGCTAGCTAGCTAGAAAGAGAAACTATAAGGTATGGAGCTTTGTATTGAAGGGACAATACAAGGGACAACACTTTATTTCATCTAGGCTCTACAGCAGCGGTTCTCAACCTGTGGGTCGCGACCCACAGGTTGAGAACCACTAGCAGGGTCGCCTAAGACCATCGGAAAACACAGATATTTACATTACGATTCATAACAGTAGCAAAATTATAGTTATGAAGTAGCAACGAAAATAATTTTATGGTTGGGGGTCACCACAACATGAGGAACTGTATTAAAGGGTTGCGGCATTAAAAAGGTTGAGGACCACTGATCTATAACCTTGTGTATGTGTTTTTAAAAATTACTTTTTAAAATCAAAGTTATATACTCACATAGTTTGTAGGACCAGATCGTTCTAAAAGGCTTTTTATTAAATATAATATTTCCCTCTCCCCAGAAGAAACTTTTATATTCTTTTAGCTAATGTCTATGATTATAGTACATATAAACCAGGGAGCCACAAATGTGTTTGACAGCTATAAAGCAGACTGACTCCTCCATAATATCTAAATAACATTCTCATATTATTAATTCTTTACTTTTCAGTTTTAAACATTGTACATTAACTTCTCATTATTAAAAATGAAGACTTTTCCCATCATTCTTGTGGCCTAATACTCTCAATATAGTTGTAGATCAATATTCAATATTTATATTATGAGTAAACACTATGAACAAGGGAGTTATCTAGTATACTTGAATTACTTTTCATTTGCTACTCAAGTTCTGTTTTTCTTGGAGGTAATATATGAATTGTTTATTTTCCATGTGCTTATTTATAATTCAACTTCACTTGATATGTTCAGTATGTATGTGTTCATTTAATTCCTCTGTTTTCGCTTTCCCATGAATAAAATTACAGTTTTCAACTGGGTAGAGAAGTTGCATAGGTTTCCGACTTTTACAAAGGGAATTTAACAGCATCCTTTTCTTTTTCTTCAGATTTAGATTTGATACGATGCTATTCTTAATATACGGTTCATGTTCAAACTTCACCAATTATCCCAATACTCTCCTTTATAGTTTTTTTCCCCTAATCCAGGATCAAGTACTATATTTAATTGTCATATTGATCAGTCTTTCTCTGCTGTTCATGACAATGACATGACCAGTCTGGTGTTTTATGAAATGTGTCCCAATTTAGGTTTTCTGGTTGCTTCTTCATGATTAGATTGTTTGTATAATTTAATAAGCACTATATGAATAATGTCTTACCAATTAAATCTTCAATTTTAATCTAGATTAACCAAACTATTCTCAGTGCATCATACAAGAAGGCAAATATGATGTCAAATCTGCTTTACCTGGCATAACTTTGACCATTTGGTTAAGGTGGTATCCTCCAGATTTGCCCACTACAGATGTCTTTTTACCCATTGTAATTAATAAGTAATTTTCAGGGGGCTACCTGGATGCCATGTAAACTTTCTGTCCCCCAATTTGACCCAATGGTTTTAGTATCCACTGATGATTTTCCCCGGAATTAATAACAGTTAATAAATGCTGGTTTTTCAACTCTATTATTTCTTCTACATTTATTTGTTAGTATCTAATTGCTTCCTAAACAGATTTTCAGCATAAGCCTCAAGTCCACTTTCAGAGTTTCCTGGCACTGCCAATTACTAAGCATTCTGGGGTTTTACAATTTAAATTGGGTTACTTCTGGGCTTTCTCCTCTGCCAGAGGAGTTATTCTCAGTTTTGCTAAATCTGTTACCAGTTGTTCATCTGCTTTCCAGCTTCTGAAGCACTGTTGCCGTTTTGCGCCTCTTCAATTTAGGTTTATGCTTTTTAATATAAATTCCTTCATTGTTATTTTCATTAGGCTTGAAGAGAAAGTAAACTCACTTGTCCAACTCACTAACTTTACTTGATAGCCCACTATATTTTCCCTGCTTTTAAACTTTTTATACATGGCATCATATTGTATGAAATCTTATCAACTTGCTCTTTTTGCTCAATATCATGTTTCTGAGATTTATCCATGTTGAAACATGCAGCTCTACTTCATTCATGCTATAACCCAGTGTGTGAATCTACCACAGTTTTCTTCTCCATTTCCATTCTATTCCCCAAAGTGATAATGCGAGGTTGGGGGTAGGGATCTAATTTTCCAAACAGATATATATTCCACCTTTGCAATTTAAGTCCGCAGAAAAGTAGAATTAAATATGCAAATTGCCAATTTTAAGACATTTCAATTCTATAACTTATAAAATGAACATAATAATACTAGGTAGAGAGAATTCCTTTAAAGGTCTGTTATTTGAAGAAATAGTGAATTGATATTATAGAATGTTGGGTTTTACAGAAAGGACAACATTCCATGTCATCATTCCATGTCATCTGCATATAATGAAATCCATAACCGTGTCATATTAAGTTTTTTCTTATCATTTGGAGACAGTTACACTGTTTTGTTATAATGCATTTGGAAAAATATTACATCTTCTGAAGAGTCCATGGGAAGGACTGGCAAGGAAAATCAGAAGATCTTAAAGCAGGTTAGTGTATTTTTTCCCCTATATTATCCCTCCAAAATTTGGCAATTCTTAATGAATGAATCACGGCAATGCATTTCTTTGCATAAATTCAATAAGACTGGTTTCCAATCGTGGTTTTATTGACTGAAAACTTTGACTGGAGTGTCATGTTTTAAAGAGTCCTGTGTGGACTCTGAAGACTTGAAGCCAATAAGAGTGCCATGGAGACAGCCTGCTATCGTGTTTGGTAGCTCTGAAAATGGATAGTGCTGGAGCGTTAGGCCCATACCCTGCCATTGCTGGCAGTTGGTCAGAGTGGAAGGGGAGCAAGGAGGGCGCCTCTGCGTCGCTGCAGAACCCCCACTCACTCTAGGCCACTACGAGTAGGAGGGCTGCTGAGATGGGCCTTGAAGCCTAGGGCGCAGCCCGTGTGGAGCCGCTGCAGGTAGGAATTCACCTAACCCAGCAGATACTGCAGGCAGGCCTGATGGCAGCTGGATGGCTTGGCTTCCCTGCCCTAAGGGGCACATTGAGACTCAATCAGATTATTGCAGTAGCCTCCATCTACTCACTTTTCATATCCATGTTTCCACAGAAGAAGGCTTTCAAAGTTCTGATGACAGAAGAAACACCTTTGCTCTAAGAACAGTACCTCTTATGACCAAGAGAAGGTGAATCAAAGGGCTTCTGGATCCACCCTACCAATGTAAACCACTGGTGATACTTCTAATCTTGGATCACATTGACTTTTTCCCCTTTTTATTCCAAGCTCCACTGATATTAGAAAGAAGGGTCGATGAAGAGTAGAACAGGGCAAGGTGGGAGCAACATACAAAGCTAGAGATGGGCTTAGAGATGTGATCACTCAGACCTTGGCCAGACAAACAATGATGTGGTCAGTGTAGGAGGAATGGAGCAAGTAAAGATAGGTATTCCAACTTATGGGTCATTATGAGTTCTTTCCTGGAATACACCTCCCAACAAGTGGGGCCTGAGTGTTGGAGCTAACTTACGTTGTCATAAGGGTTTGTAGTAGTGAGGGAATAGGGGAAATAAAAGAGGAGGGAAGTCCTAAGTAGTAGGAGAAAAGGAATAGGCAGTACACTAGTGAATTTGGAAATTTTCCTTTTATGAAATACATTTATTTCTTACAAAATATTTTATAACATGTTATGCTATTGTTTTAAAATAAAAATTATAAAATGAACATGTTTTACAAACACATGTGCCACAGCATTGCTATGCTTTTTATTCTGCATACTTCCAAAACTATGTTTTTAAAGGAGTGGTCACCAGCCTTTCAGACCTCACGGACCACCAGTGGTCCACGGACCACCGGTTGGCGACCACTGTTTTAAAGTCTTAAATAAAAAGACAACTCAACTAGTAATTACTAAGTGCTACATTTTATAATCTTATTGAATATTTCAAAGTTTCTTTGGATACTTGATAGAATTAAAATTATACAAAATCATGAAATTTTAAGTTTTATATAAAATAAGGGCAAATAAGCAGAACATGATTTGGATAGGCCCAAGATATTTAGTGTTTCCCAAACTTTTCCCCCAAAGGATCTGTATCAGAACAGAGAACTCTCACGGATCAGAGGAAATGTCCTGACCCAAGCTGCTGTAAGTCCAAAGTTTCTAAAAAGTGTTTTCAATTTTATTATTTCATTTAAATTTTTATAATAATTTTGTTATATTCCATAATTGTACATTTATGTTATTATAAAAATGTTTTAAATTATTTTCTATGGAATAAAATGAACACTTTGGCAAGATGAATCATGTTTATTCTGAGACTTCATGTATCCCTAGGAGTAAAAATTCCCAATTGAGAAACATAGCATTATAAACACATGCTATTTGAATATTATCCTTATGTATTCTTACCTCCATTGTAGGTGGAGTTTTTCTTGTTTTTCTAATCCAAGCTAGAAAAAAAAAATTAAATGTAAGTTTCCTGTAACTTGCACAAACATTTTATTCATTCATGCATAACACAAATATTTATTGAGAAACTGTTATATATTGTTTTAGGCACTGGAAATACAACAGGGAACCAAACATAAATTCCCTCTCTCCGTAGTGTGTGTACTAGTGAAGGGAGTTCAGAAAAGAAACACACAAGCATATTATATCAGAAGATGATTTGTGTCATGAAAAAAATGCAACAGTTGGGAGGGTAAACAGGGGACATTTTCATATCTAACATCATACCTCATACAATCATCTGAATTCAAGTTAGTGTAAGTATGGCATATGGGCCCTTGACCAGAATCGAACCCAGGACCCTTTGGTCCGCAGGCTGACACTCTATCCACTGAACCAAACCAGCTATGGTGAAAGAGTTGGTATTTAATACAGCTGTTGAATGAATACTTCCACTAAAAAAATGTCTTAATGGAATTTTAACCTGTATTAGAAAATCCAGGTTAAGCAGTAAGATTCCTCTGTGCAATCAAGGAAAGAAGTGGTTTATGAAATTTTTCAACTGCCTCTTTGAAGTCAAAATAAAATTGACTTAACTATACTTAAAGGCATTTTTTCTTTTTAATAAAAGAGGCTTCTTTTAAAATAATTCAACATGAGCTTTATAATTCTTTTTAACACGTTAAGTGCCCAGCCTGTTTTGTCTTCCGGACGGAAAGTATAGTGTCAGTCACTAGTGACTGACTGGGCGCTTAATGTGCTAAGCAATAAATCTTCAATTTTAATCTAGATTAAAAACTTAATTCAGAAAAATCAACTGGTAGGGCAAGGGTTGGCAAACTATAGCTTGCAAGCCATATATAGCTAATGAAGAACAATATTTCATGACACATGAAAATTACATAGAACTTAAATTCAGTATCCATAAAAAAAGGTTTTGCCCTGCCAGTGTGGCTCAGTGGTTGAGTGAGAACCTATGAACCAAGAGGTCACAGTTCCATTCCCAGTCAGGGCACATGCCTGGGTTGCAGGCTCGATCCCCAGTGGGAGGCATGCAGGAGGTAGCCGATCAATGATTCTCTCTCATCATTGATGTTTATATCTCTTTCCCTCTCTAAAATGAATAAAAAATATATTTTTAAAAAAGGTTTTATTGGAACACAGCCACACTTGTTTACATGTTGTCTATGGCTATTTTGTGCTACAACAGCAAAGTTGAGTAGTTGTAACAAACCGCATGGCCCACAAAGCCTAAAATAATTACTATCTGGCACTTAAATGAAAACAATTGTCAACCCCTGTGCTAGTGTTATCATCCTATATAATATCCTATATAATAAAAGCCTCATATGCTAAGTGTCCGGTTGTCCATTCAATCAATCAAAGTGTAATATGCTAATGATATGCTGAGGCCGCTCAACCGCTCACTATAACATGCACTGACCACCAGGGAGAAGACAGTCGACTGGTTGACCAGTCGCTATGATGTGCCCTGACCATCAGTGGGCAGATGCTCCAACCAAGTTAGCTTGCTGCTGGGGTCCAGCCGATCGGGACTGAGCAAGATGGGCCGGACACACCCTGGAGCCCTCCCGTTATCCCTCCCCGGCTGGCTAACCTCTCGCATCCCTCCCTGCCCCTTATCATGCACTGGTGGGGTCCCTTGGCCTGGCCTGCGCCCTCTTGCAATCCGGGACCCCTTGGGGGATGTCGGAGAGCCGTTTTGGCCCAATCCTGCAGGCCAGGCCCAGGGACCCCATTGGTGTATGAATTCATGCACTGGGCCTCTACTAGTTAAATATAATTCTTTTAGCAACAACTGTATATGTTGGTGCAAAACACTTTCATATTACTTACTATTATATTTTTTACTAATGATTGTCATGTATTCTAGAGTCTGTGAACACACACTGTTGGCATTAGATCATGCCAAAAAGTATAATGGCACAATCCATAGTTACTATCACCATGAGAAAAAACAACTAAAAACAACAATTTGTCTTATTGATAGTCTATAAATAACATTTTCAATTTTTCTTAACGGTTAGAAAAACAAAAATATTTCAATAGAATCCAAATATATATTTTTTAATTCCAAGGTTCATTAATAGGTTGAGGTCTGATATGTGTTTTCTAAAGCTTACTGGTTTTGGATAAGTTTATAAAATTCATTCATAAATATAAGAATATAATATAATTCAGATAATGTATTAAGTTTCACTTAGACTATTCACTCTCATGGGACACTAATCTCCAAGAAAAGATACAAGGGCTTCCTTTGGCTTTATTTCAAATGGCTGAAGGGAAAAAAAAATCTTTAATCTACATAAAAGTAATTGCTAAAATAAATTTATATATTTATAATTCTACAATAACCAGATACTTGAAATGTCTCCTTGAGATGATGGTTGATGGCTATCCTTTGTTATGCATCCAAGAAAGGTTTACAACTGGAAATTTTCAATGTGACTCCTCAATTATATAATCATCCCTAGTTTCCCATTCACTATGTACAAAAAAGAAAATGTCCTGTTGAAGGTTGACAAAATTTAGGAGGAGGAAGGAATAAAAATAAGCATTAGTATCAAATCACTACTTTTTTTTTTCTTTTCACCTCTGAATAATCCAGAACTGAACCCATATCCAATTATAAATTATATAATGATTTTACCATTAGTAATTATATCTGTAAGGTGGGTTCTGTATCAGTCCTCATTAAAATGTAACCATTGTTTGAATAGAATTTAGTAAGACAACTGGACAGTTTATGCCTTAAGATCATAGCATTCTTTCATCAATGTTCCTTTGCATTCTCATCAGTATGCATAAGATTTTCATTGAACTTTAATATTCTTATTGGAATATAACTCACTATAATGAGCATGAAAGTGAGCATACGAATTAAAGCTCACATTAATAACCAAAAGGGACTAGAAAAAGCAGACAGGAAAATACTTCATGAAGCATACATTCTACAAATCTCCATAGACACTGAAAATAGCTAATATACTTTTAGAAGCATTGCCAACAGGGGTTAAGGTAAATGAGACATTCATCACCAGATTCAATAGACCATTCGGAACTAAAATTATAGAAAGGTCACTAACAGTCTGCATATAAAAGATATTATAGAAATATGTGTTGTTTATTTTACTTAAGGGAAAGATACCATAATAAAGCTTCACCTTTTAAAAAATGATCTTTGCCAGTTCTGAGTGTTGGCACATCATAAAGAACTAAAATATAAAAAACCTACATTTTAAAATTGTGAAAATTCTTCAAATGAAATATTATGAAATGAGTCATTTTCTGTTTGTTTTTTGTTAAACCTCACCCAAGAATATTTTTCCATTGATTTTTAGAGAGCATGGAAAGGGGGTTGGGGCAGGGGTGGGCGGGGGAGAGAGAGAGGAACATCGATCTGAGAGAGACACATTGAACGGTTGCCTCCCACACGGTTCCAACCTGTGCCAGGGATAGAGCCTGCAACCGAGGTGTGTTCCTTTGACTGGAATCGAACCGGGACCCTTCAGTCTGTGGGCTGATGCTCTATTCACTGAGTCAAATCGGGTAGGGCGAAATGAGTCATTTTCTGACTACTGACCCTTAAGCATATCTTAAGGATATTATTAGATTTAGTTGGCATATTTAAGTTACAAATTTTGTGATGCTCACAGCTATTACTGTTATTTTTTTCGGAATCAACTTTATTGAGATACAATTTATATACAATACAGTGAAACCATTTTAAATATGCAATTCCATTAGTTCTGGCAAATGTATACAACCTTGTGACCAGCACCATGATCAGTATACAGAACATTTCTATCATCCCCAAAAGTTCTCTAGTGTCTGACTATATGTAAACACCCTCATCCACTCACAGCCCCCAGTGAATGACATACTTTCTGTCACCATCAATTAGTTTTTCCTTATCTACAATTTCTTTCTTTAAAAAATATATTTTATTGATTTTTTTTACAGAGAGGAAGGGAGAGGGAGAGTTAGAAACATCGATGAGAGAGAAACATCAATCAGCTGCCTCCTGCACACCCCCTACTGGGGATGTGCCCGCAACCAAGGTACATGCCCTTGACCGGAATCGAACCTGGGACCCTTGAGTCCGCAGGCCGACACTCTATCCACTGAGCCAAACTGGTTAGGGCTTATCTACAATTCCTTATAGATGGAATCTTACAGTATGTATTCTTACATCTAGCTTATTTTATTCAACATTGTTCGTAAGGTCATTCATATTACTGTGTATAAAGAACAGACTCTTAAGGTTGCCTCCACAACCCCCACCTCATAGTATTCATGCCTTTGTGTGATCTCTTCCCCTTGAATAAAGGCAGAACCTATGACTTACTTCTAAGTATGAAAATATGGCATTGATTACTTGCATCAACAGTTCACAATAATTAGACTTAGATTAAATGTTGCTCCAGTCCACCTGACAAATCTTAAAAACAAGCCCTGAAAGGATCAAACTGTTTCCCAGTAACTTAACTGTCAGAGAATAAAGCTCAAGAATATATATATGAGAACAAAAATATCCAGTATCCAACTAGGTAAAAATTTGAAATGTCTGATATCTAATCAGAAGTTTCTGAGCAAATAAAGAAACAGAAAAATACTTCCCATATTGAGGAGAAAAGAATCAACTAACCAAAACCAACTGAAAACAGACACAGGTGGTGGAATTAGCAGACAAGAATATTAAAAGTTATTATTGCATTCCATATGTTAAAAAAGCTAGAGGAAAGGTAAAACATATTAAGTAGAGATCTGGAAGATATAAAACAGACCCATATCAAAATTGTGGAGATGAAAAATGCAATCTCTAAAATGAAAAATACCCCAGATGGATTAATAGGAATTTGACATTGTAAAAAAAAAAAAAAAAAAAAAAAAAAAAGATTAAATAGGGACTTGAAGATACAGCAAGAGAAATTATACAAAATGAAACCCAAAGAGGAAAAGTCTCCACAAATGAACAGCACATCTGTGAGCTGTGAGAAAACTTAAAGCAGCTTAAAATTATCAAAATAGAGGACAGAAAAGGACACTGAAAATATTGTGAAGAAATGATGGCATTTTTTTTTCTAAATTTGATGGGAACTATAAATCCACAGGTCTAAGAAGCTCAGTCCTCAGTCCTCATTTGACATAGTTGATCACTTCCTTCTCCTTGACATTTGGCTTCTAGCACATGAAACTTTTTTTTTTTCTCCTACTTTTCTGGCTGTTCCTTTTTTGTCTTGTCTCTTACTTAACCTTGGGAGTAGCCGGGGGTTGGGGGGTGTCAGTCTTTCAACTTCTCATTTTCTATTTACACTCATTCCCTTTGTGATCTCATCCCGTCTCCTGGCTTTAATTATCATTTATTTGCTGTCAACTCCCAAATTTTATCTGCAACCCAAACTTTTCCACTAAATTCTTGGCTTATATACAACAGCATCACAAAATTTGTAACTTAAATATGCCATCTATCTCTACTTAGATGTACAATAGGCATAGCAAAATTAACATTTCCAAAATTGATCCCATTTCCCCAAAATTTGCTCCTCCCACAGTCTTGCCTCTCTCAGTCAACAACTCCATTTTCCTAGGTAAGGCTCAAAAGCTTAAGATCATCACTGACTTCTCTTTCACATTCCACATCCAATCTGTCAGCAAGTCCCATCAGCTCTACTTTTACAATAGATACAGAATGCACCTACTTCTTTCAATGTCCACTGTTACTCTGGTGCAAATCATAATTATCCCTTGCCCAAATTATTACAAGAGCCTTCTGTCTCCATGTTTTGCCTATGACCCCCTTAGTCTCTTTGCAATGCAGCAGCCAGAGTGATCCTGTTAACTACAACTCAGAGCATCTGACCACTTTTCAAACTGGCCTATAACACCCTACATGATTAGGCATCCTGTTACTTTCTTAACCTTATCTATTACTTTCCTTCTGGCTCTATTCCAGTCACTCTGCTTCCTTGACGTTTCTTAAACACCTGAGCATGCTCCTGCCTCAGGGCTTGTGCATTTGCTCTACAGGAATGCTCCTCTGCTGTTTATCTGCATGGCCAACTCCTTCTGCCTTTATTCAAGTCATCTCAGCAAATCCATTTCCTTACAATTCTTAAAATTGCAAAGCCTTCTCCAATACTCTCTATTCCTTTCCCCTGCTTTATTTTCTTTAACATACTATACAGTTATTTGTCTAGTTTATTGTCTTCTTCCTCCCACTCTCCCACTCCAGAAGGGAAAGTTCATGAATGCATAGGCCCTCAATAGATATTTACTAGATAAATGAAAAGGGCACACTGTCTAATACATTATTGTGGCAGTAAATGCAGCTTGTAGGTACCTGTACTTTGCTACTAGTAATTGACAAATATTCATCTGGACCTAAAAGTACTTTAGATTCATTTGGTGTTGATACTATTTACTTTAAAAGATCTTTTTATCTTTCCTTTCCGGTATATAGTGTTTTGTGCGTTTACTTAGACTTCAATTTACTTTTTCATGGTATGAACTTCTTATTTTTTACATTTAATTGATATATAACACTATAGAAATAATTTTAGTTTCAGTGTGTGGGTCATACATTTGTTTTTAGGGTATGCCCTACGGAACAGTTATGTTGAATTACTAGATTAGGACAGAGCCATAAAAAGCATTAGAGCTTATTCTAATTCTCTGAAAGTTGCAAAGGCTAAAAAAAGTCATTACCTATTTGTTTATTTATAACTTAATTTATTTCTATACACATTTTAATTCTATACTATTATTGGGGAAAATGAAAAATAGGCTCATTATAAGAAGGCACAAGCATATTTGAGAATTGCAAATGTAGCTTACAACATTGGAAAGTCTGTTAAAATAAGAAAGCTCAATTTACTCCTCCTAGAAGTTGCCAGTTTATATGCAGTATTTCTTCAAAAAGTCTATGGTATCTACCCTTTTTAATGTTCTTTTTCATAGTTCTAGTATTTTCATAGCTAATAAGAAGAAATGGAAAAATATATTTCCAGGGAAATATTTACACTCACACGCTGGCATAAAAGTAACTTAATATCTATAACTACCATATATTAGGTATCATGCTACACCACCAGGAAGCAATGGTTCTACTGCTTAGATTGTGTAGCTGTCCTAGGCAATTTATCTAATTGTTCTTGATCTTAGATTCCCTATTACATGAGTATAATTACAGTGTCTACCTCAGGATTGTTATGATGATTAAACTATACCACAATTTTTAAAAGTAATGGCACAATACCAGGTATATACGTAAACACTTGATAACTGTTAAGTGATATTTAAATTAGGTATTAGTATTTTAGAAAAAGTTCCTTTAGTTGCTAAATAAAAGCCAACTCAAGCTAGATTTCTTATAGTCAATATATATTTACCGAGCACTTACTATGTGCCTCCCTATGTGCCAGGCACTAGGCTAAGAACTGGTAAGGAAAAAGGGAAAATTTATAACAAGGGTGTTGGGTGGTACTTAGAACTCAAAGGTAGACTTACAGCTGAACCTCATTCAGAAAGAAATGAAACTGGGAACTGGAAAGCTGCTGGAAACCTAGGAAATAGTCTGTGTCTCGCTATATATTTCTCTTGGCAGACTAGTTTCTATTTTCTTCTAAATAGATGAGCTTTTTCTGCAACGAAGCTTAAATAGTGGATTGAAGATGGCCACCCACAAGCTACGAGTTCAAATGTTACTGTTCCAGCCATACTGAGAGACTGCTCCTACTCTTTTATCTCTCTTTGATCTTTTACCTTAATTCCAATGTTTAATAGGGAACGAGTGTCCGTCCTTATCTGAACAGGAAGTCAGCTAACATGGTCGTGGGAAATTGAACAAATACTTCAAATGCTACCTACAGCAAGTTATCCACAATTTATAAAGAGAAAGGTAAGGCTGAGAAGTTTGAGTTACTTTCCCAAGTTCATGTGGGTAGTGAGTGCCAGAAATAGGATTCAACCCCTGGGGTTGGGCAAATGTAGTGTCAGCACATGAAAGTGAGCGCTACCTTCAATTTTTATCTTTGGAGCTTTACTCGCGCTAGTCCCAGCTCTAATGTTTAACAGTTCTTTTCATGATACATACGTTCCCTTATTATTTCTTTATCGTGCTCCCTTACAAAAATGTGGCACCTCCACAATTTTCAAAGAAATGAAATGTTTAAAAAAAGTTTTATGGATTTAGATTGTAAGAGTTTTTGCAAAAACAGAACATGTAATTATATGTTCTCTTATTTAATTTGTATGTAGTTAAACAATTTGCCTTCCAGAAGATATCACTAAAAGCAGAAACTTACCTTCCCATTCTGTTGGGATATTCCCTACTTCATAGTCTACTTCTTTTTTATTTACTGCTTCTATAATTCTTTTCTCTCGAATAATTTGTCCTATAAGACAAAAGTGATTGTTACATTTTTAAATGAACTCATGATACAGTAGTTAAAATAAGCAATATTGTCTCTTTGATATTGTATACCTTCTCATATGATAAAAGAATTAACAGGAAAAAGAATATATTCCACTTAAAATTAGGCAATTTCTATATGACTGCAAAAACTTTAATTTCCTACCATAAGATGTAAAATTAATTTTGGTGAAATATATATAAATATTTACTGTGTACAGAAAAAAAGCAACCAATTAATCTGTAGGGCACTAATGGCCAATAAAAACATTTCAATAATTGAGAATGTTCCATTCCCTTAAACTCTACAAGAATAAATATATTAGAGGTGCTACTGCCCAAGGGAATTGATATTTAGGGCCCCTAGTAAGTCTTAAACAACCACAAGACTCTGCTGCCACCCTGTCCCCATAATACATTGGCAAACGAAGGAATTGAGTGATGGGTTGGACTCTGTAGCCCTTAGGTGATAGGGACAAAGGTCAGGGTAAAAGGTCTATAAAAATGACAGCTGTACTATTCTCAGAGCAGAGGCTCAATATATGTACACATATTTTTACTAAAATGCTATTTATATCCACATACATAAACATATTATAGTAACCAGAGTTACCATAAATTTAGCACATACTAAAATATGTTTATGTGACAATTTTCAAAATGTTGAAAGAGCCAAAATACCGGTTTCTTCATATAGTCCTTATCTAAATACCAGGATGTATGTCATTTTAGCAACAGCAAGTGTAGAAAGAAAAACTGTTGTAAAAAATACAAAATATTGACAAATAGGCTTCTGAAAGTGTGTTCTATAAGCTTTTGAATGTACATCAATAAAATTTAGCATGATAGGAGAAGGGTCTACCATTCCCAGTAGCACCACTAAACGCATATATGTTACAAATATATCTATATAAACATTTAGATTAACACAAAAATTAACTTTTAATTCCTGTCCATGGGTCTAATACACTTCATTTAAGGTTTCCCAAGATTTTTAAAAATCAGAGGCCATACCTATTTGTGTGTATGTAGAAAGAAAAAGATTAATTCATGTGTTTGTTTAACCAATTCCTTGATAATCGCTGAAGAAAACCTTTTTTTCACAAATAGATGACATCAAAGATGTTTTAAAAATGATGTACACATCTTTTAAAAATATAAAATAAAGCCCTTAGTTTATTAAATAAACTCTTCATAATAAGATATAAGATTGTTCCCCCCCCCGCCCCCCCAAAAAAAATCCCAAATTATTTTAGAACTACTCCATTCTTTGGAACAATCCTGCTTGTATAATTTTCATTAATTGGGAATGAAATTTATGCCTCCCATGGAGTAAGAAATTATGCACAAACTGTACATTTACTCATACTAACATGCTTTCATACAATAGTTGTAAAGACAATTCTACTTATCACAGAAAAAAAATTCCAATAAACAGAGCAAATTTAAGTACCTGCTCAAGTGTCAAAATTTTAGGATCTAATATACATGACATTTAAAAGTTAACTTAAGGCTTCAGGTCAAGATGGTGGTGGAGGTAAATGCGTTACTTGCATCTTCCCACAACCATATAAAAAATACAACTAACCTACAGAACAACCATTATTCAGAACCACTTAAGTGGATGTCCCACAACTAAGAATATAAAGAAGAAGCCACATATAGAGACTGGTGGGAGGGGTGGAGATGGCGGAATGGGCTAGTATTATAACCATGTGTGGTGGATAAAAATTAGAAGGGATATCTCAGGTGTGGAGGCCCCTTCTGAGGAGTTCTTCCCTGAGGAGTGAGTAGTCCCAGCCCCACACTAGGCCCACCAGCCCAGGGTTCCAGTGTCGGCAAGAAAAGTTCCCACAACTTCTGGCCGTAAAAATCAGCAGGGATTGTGGCTGAGTGAGACAGAGGGCTTCTGGAGTCCCAGGCAGTTCTTCTTAAAGGGCCCACACACTTATTTACTCAGACTCACTCAGAGTTTCAGTGCTGGGGCAGCAGCTCAAAAGGTACCAGGGACATACAAGGAGGAACTGCAATGTCTTGTCATCAGGGTGAGAGCTGGGGCAGTTTTCTCCAAGACAGATGTGCTGGCAGAGGCCATTGTTCCTTTTCTGAGTCTTACTCCCAGAGTCACTGTTCGCCCCACTCTGGTGATTCCCTGAGACTCTGCCGCACCAACTTGTGGCCCTACCCAAGCTATTTCCAGTGTTTTTCCATAGGAATGATCTGTCTTGGCTCATGCTTCAGACTTTCCTAAAACCTCTCAAACAAGCAGCAGCTGGCCTCAGCATGCCCCAATACCTCTTGCTAGGTGGCCCCAGGTACAGCACTAGTGGCAACTGGCGTTGGTTCACAGCTTGGCCTCTCTTGGGCATTCCAAGCCCAGCACAAGCAGCAGCCACCTGCAGATCTCTTTATAGCTTATGCTGTGGGGCCCGAGGCAGTAGCTGACCTTGGCCTGCACCTCCTGGGAGGCCTCAGAGTCAGTGCACCCAGTGGACAGCTTCAGTGAGAAGGAGAAGAACCATTCAACCACCTCCACAAGCAACACATTAAAGGGGTAGACTCAGCAGTTACCAGAGCCCCACTGAAGCAAGTCCCGCTCCATTGGGTCAACCCTTGCACAGCTGATACTCCATAGTGGTCACAGACAATCGGTCTAGGGCAGTGGTCGGCAAACTCATTAGTCAACAGAGCCAAATATCAACAGTACAACAATTGAAATTTCTTTTGAGAGCCAAATTTTTTAAACTTAAACTTCTTCTAACGCCACTTCTTCAAAATAGACTCGCCCAGGCCGTGGTATTTTGTGGAAGAGCCACACTCAAGGGGCCAAAGAGCCGCATGTGGCTCACGAGCCGTGGTTTGCCGACCACTGGTGTAGGGGTAAATTCCTTCCATTGACCTGCCAACAACAATCAAGGCTCAACTACAATTAGAGGGTGTATATAGGGGCACACCTAGAGTGTCCACCTCAGTTGGAAGGGGAGGCTATGCCATTGGACCGTAAAGGACACCCACTACATTAAGGCCACTCCACCAAGCTTGGGAGACATAGTAACTCTACCAAATATACACAAACATAGGGAGGCCACCAAAATGAGGAGAAAAACATGTCCCAAATGAAAGAATAGAACAAAACTCCTGAAAAAGAACTAAACAAAATGGAGATAAGCAACCTACTAGATGCAGAGTTTAAAACACTGGTTATAAAAATTATCAACGAACTTAGGGGAAAAGTAGATGAACTTAAGAGAACTTCAACAGCTTAAAAATGTCATGGAAACCATAAAAAAGGACCAGTTAGAAATGAAGAATACATTAACTGAAATGAAGAACACATTATAGGGATACCTCATTAGAGAAGATAAAGCAGAAAATCAAAAGAGCGATTTAGAATATAATGAAGCAAAAACACCCTATCAGAACAGCAAAAAGAAAAAAGAATTTTAAAAATGAGGACAGAGTAAGGAGCCTCTGGAAAAACATCAAGTGTACCAATATTTGCATCATAGGGGTGCCAGAAGAAGAGAGAGAGCAAGATATTGAAAACCTATTTGAAGAAATAATAACAGAAAACTTCCCCCACTTGGGAAGTAAATAGACATACAAATACAGGAAGCACAGAATCCCAAACAAGATGAACCCAAAGAGCCCACACCAAGACACATCATAATTAAAATGCCAGAAGTTAAAGACAAAGAGAGAATCTTAAAAGCAACAAAAGAAAAGCAGTTAGTTACCTATAAGGGAGCTCCCATAATATTGTCAGCTAATTTCTCAATAGGAACATTGCAGGTCTGAAAGGATTGACATGAATTATTTCAGTGATGAAAAGAAGGACCTACAACCAAGATTGCTCTACCCAGCAAAGCTATTATTTAGAATGGAAGGACAGATAAAGAGCTTCCCAGACAAGAAAAAGCAAAAGGAGTTCATCACCACCGAACTAGTATTACAAGAAATATTAAAGGGTCTTCTTTAAGAAGAAAAGAAAAGATAAAAAATACGAATAATAAAATGGTAATAAATACATATCTATCAACAATTGAAGCTAAAAATAAAATAAACAAATAGCAGAACAGAAACAGACTCAAAGATAAAGAAAACAGTTTGATGGTTGCCAGATGGGAGGGGATTGGAGGGTTGAGTGAAAAAGGTGAAGGGATTAAGAAGTACAAATTGGAAATAACAATAGTCATGGGGATGTAAAGTACAGCATAGGGAAGACAGTTAATAAAATTCTAATAACTATGTATGGTGTCAGATGGGTATGAGATTTATTGGGATAGTCACCTAGTAAATTATATAATGTCTAATCATTGGGGTGTACACCTGAAACTAACCTAATACTATATGTCGACTGCAATTGAAAAATAAAAAAATGAGCCCGGCTGGCATGGCTCAGTGTTTGAGCGTTGATCTATGAACCAGGAGGTCACAGTTTGATTCAGGGCACATGCCAGGGTTGCTGGCTCGATCCTCAGATGGGGCATGCAGGAAGCAGCCAATCAGTGAATCAGTGATTCTCTCTCATCATTGATGTTTCTCTCTCTCTCTCTCATATATATATATATATATATATATATATATATATATATATATCCCTTCCTCCCTGAAATCAATAAAAATATATCTAAAACAAAACAAAAAAAATGATTATAGACCTGGCTATTGTGGCTTGGCTGGTTGGAGCATTTGTCCTGTACACTAAAAGGTGGAGAGTTCAATCCCTGGTTAGGGAGCATGTGGGAGGCAACAGATTGATGCTTTTCTCTCTCTCTCTCTCTCTCTCTCTCTCTCTCTCTCTCTCTCTCTCTCTCTCAGATCAGTTTAAAAAATGATTTTACAAAATTAACTTAGCCCTACCCAGGTGGCTCATTTGGTTGGAGCGTCGTCTCTAAGTACTAGGGTTGTGGGTTCAATTCCTGGTCAGGGCACATACAAGAGTTAACCAATGAATGCATAAATAAGTGAAACAACAAATTGAAACAACAAATTTCTCTCTTTCCTTTCCTCTCTCTCTTACATTGTTGTTTCTCTCTCTCTCTCTTTCTTTTCCCTTCTTCTTTCTCTCAAATCAATAAAAACATTTTTTAAGAACAGAAGAAACAACTGACAGTGGTGAAGTCAATATTATTAAGTAAAACAATATATAGTTGTTTAACTTAATATTAAACAATGTTAGACTTACTTAAGACAGACAAAATAAAAGTTTGAATTCAGGTAGATTATAATAATTCAAGGTACATGGATTTAAAAATTATAATATAAGAAACAATATTATTTCCAAAATTTAAAAAATTTTAAAGCTAGCTGCCATTGAGCTAATTGTCCTAGGATAAGAGAGTTCCTATTCCTTTGTTTAGAAAAATCTGGAACCCATAAGGAGTGATCCTAAGTATTGGGTAGATGACAGGTTTAGGTAAAAGATTTCATCTGTTTGCTGAAGGCCTTGCGGACGGGTGGGAGTGGGGTGGTGGGGGTCAATGGGGGAAAAAGGGAACATCTATAATACTTTCAACAATAAGGATTTAAAAAAAAGATTTCATCTGTTTTATTGGGCTTCTGGGATAGAGTTTTGGAACCCTGGACACAGATATGGGAAAGAGGATCTAAAGTAGAGAGTTCTAAACTTCAGTCACTGAAGTACCAGCTTAGCAATTTTTTGTCACATTAGTTTAGTATTCTATCCTTAACATTTTTCTTTAATTTAGCTTGTTTTTTCCTTCAATAGTCACTTTTACCTTACCCTAAAAAATATCCATGAAATCACTTACTGAATATACTAGTTGTATTTTGTGTTAGACACACATGAAATAGACATATCTTAAAGATTTAAGAGGTTGTCTTTGTAGCACATGAAGTCATCATGCAGACCGCACTTCGGAAACCACACTGGTCCTATACAGACAGGCCCAGCCACACACATGATGATACAGAGCATAAAAACCAAAACAGCAGTAAGAAATTCCTGTGGATGGGAAATGGCTGAATATACGCTTTGTAATCAGATATGAATATCAAAGTCTTGCTTGGATTATGTTTACCCTTCATTTTTATAAAATCCTGTGTTATGTACAACAATTTTATGTTAGGTTTGAAAGAAGAGGGCAGAGGTCCTAGAATTCCAGGGTGACCAGAAGGGAAAAAAAGCTAAAATTTGTGGCATGTTCACCATATGTCAGATACTGGACTAAGTTTTAACTTTGAATGGGTAATTTTATTTAAACTTGATAATTCTATGAGGTACTATTATTACTTCACTTTGTAAATAAAGAGACTGAGACTTAAGAGAACTTGACATTTACTTCAAGTCACACATAAGACAACCGGAATCAGGATTTGAACACAGGCCTTCTATTTCCTTACCCTAGACACTTAGCCATTATGCTATGCTGCCAGATTTTAGACATCTACAAATGCTACATCTGTAAACACCACATTTCAGTTAGTGAATAAAAGGGCCAAGCTAAAAGGAAAAGGAACTGCCATTTCCCAGAAGATTAAAAATCAACTATTTCTTCCCCAGGGTCCAGGCTCCTTCCCTAATCCATCCATGCAGGAAAGCACAGATATTTGGGCAGCCTTTCATCTTTAAAGTTTGGAGCTTCAGAACCCCCAAGACATCTATCACAGTGGAGGAGGGATTTTCTTCCACCAGTAACAAATCAAAGGTGGAAGCCTATATTGGTTGTGACCCAAAAACCCTTGGTGAGGGTTTCAACCAGCTGTCTACTTCCAGACCAATAGTTCCCACTTGTGGGAAAGATGAATGAAATTGGAGGTGACTTTGGGTTGGAAAGACAGGTTGGGTCAAGTGAGGTGATACATCTCTGAGATAGCTATTCTCTTGTAAATAAGCAAGATTCTGGCCTTTGATGGCTGACAGGAGGAGCCTCCAGCTTAGAGGAAAGGTGAAGTGGGTAGTATGGTCAAGGTATGACCATTTCTGTCTGACTGATGTCTGGCCCTTTATCCTAGTGGCAGCAATTAGTGCAACCAAGTGATAATTCTAAATCAGTGTGTCTGGTGATGTACAAAAGATGGAATTTTGCATAATAAAGGAGGCTTAGAAGTGTCAATGCATAATATATGAAAGTGAGGACTACTGAAAGCCAAGAACTACACTACATATAATAGATTTGGGGACTTTAAACCTTGTTATTCTGAAGCGTTGTAAATTTAAAAATAAATAAATTAAGAGTAAAAAATAAGAATTCTTACACTGAAGCCATTTTCACATAAGACTTTTCATGTAATTTGACTACAGTTACTAAGATGTAGCATCTATTTATCAAGAGCCTGCTATATTCCAGATGATGTTTAGGTGCCTTCAATATATTATCTCTTATCTTTAAAACAATCTTTAACAAATGAGGAAAAAGAGGCATAGGATGATTACTAATTAAACTAGCCAGCATCTGAACCTAGTGTTTTTATGACTCCCAACTGTAAGCATTTTCCATTTAAGATTTTAAAATTAGCATTAAAAAAGTTTACATACAGTATCATTACACATATCCAATTAAAAACTAACATTTTATTCATAACTATCACAAGTTATTATTTTCCCATAGTGACCAAATGAGGCATTTCTGCTTGAAAATGTGATTTTATAATTTGACATATTCTACATATATTTATATGAACATAGAAAACTATCTCAGCAAGTAATACTTTTTTCTTAAAGCAATTAAAGAGGCCTTCTGGATATGCTTTCAGAATTTTTAAGACTGCCAACTAGTTCAATGGATTACCTAAAATCTTATTAGCTTTCCCACCTTATAGGTTTCCCATAAGGGATCTCAGCTTCTTCCACTTAGAACATCCAAAATTATATCAAAATGCTTGGTCATTCTGAAATGCCTTAAATTACATGGTCTTGCCTTTCAGGACTCAAAAGCTGCGAGGTTCTTAACTGTACCCAGAAACACAGCAGAACAATTCCAAGGGATCTGTTTCCTATATTAGTGTAAATGTTTTGTGCCAAGTTAATAGCACACCAATTTTTTGTTTGTTTAAAACTGACTTCATTAATTTCTTATGAACCATAAATAAAATTTAAGTCTGAAATTTACATATGAATAATATCACAATTTAAGAAAAAAAGATGAACCTATTGCAAACTTGTGTCTGTGTTTTCTACATGCACAGTCAACTCTTATTTACTCTTTATATTTAAACTTCCATAGTAATCTACACTAATAAAAGAGAAACATGCAAATTGATCATTACTCTGCTACATCCACCAGCCAATCAGGAGGGAATATGCAAATTAGAAGGACAAAGATGGTGGAGTGGCCAGGCGGGGCAGGATGCCTGCTATGAGAGGGAGGGCGGGGGGGGGGGGGGGGGGCAAAGGGATCTACAGGAGCTGAGTGCTGCAGCAAGACAAGACTACAGACTCCGGAGTCTGCAGCGAAGACAAAGACGGCAGACTCCAGCTGGATTCTGTAGCAAAGACGAAGATGGCAGTCTGCAGCGAAGATGGCAGACTCTGGCCGTAGTCTGCAGCAAAGACAAAGACAGTAGTCTGCAGTAGATGGCAGACTCTGGCCAGAGCCTGCAGCAAAGACGAAGAAGGCAGACTCTGACCGGAGCGAAGGCCTGGGTCCCGGGTGCCGGAGGAAAACCGGTGCTGGAAGCCAAGGGAAGGAAGGCCTATTGCACGAATCTCTTCATGCAAGGGGCCTCTAGTATTATATATAAACAAAAATTTTAAGTTCTAAAAATGTTATTCAACCAACAAATATATATTGAGTAGTCTTTTGTATTAATCTAGGAAGATTTATAATCAAAAGTTAAATAGGTTTTCTGATTGTATTCTAAAATAAAACACATAATTCTTTGAAGTATCTAGTATTTTACTTTATTTACTTCCTCTCCATTTCTGTGGAAAGAAAACATTGAAAATAGTTATATTTTGTAAAATAAAGAAAAAAAATTTGACTGTTATATTAAAAAATCATTTATTTTCCAAACTACTAGAAAATTTTGATCATTGGGATATGTACACTTGCCTCCTTCTCCCAAAAGGGGGTAAATATTAAAAGGAAAAATTCAAATGATGAATTCATGACTATTTAAAAAATATATTTTTATTGATTTCAGAGAGGAAGGGAGAGAGAGAGAGAAATAGAAACATCAATGATGAGAGAGAATCATTGATTGGCTGCATCCTGCATGCTCCCCACTGGGGACTGAGCCTGCAACCCAGGCATGTGTCCCTGATAGGAATCAAACCTGGGACCCTTCAGCCCGCAGTCCAACGCTCTATCCACTGAGCCAAACAGGCTGGGATGAATTCATGACTATTTAGTCCATCTAATAATGTATTCACTCTGACACACTGAAAAAGAAGCAGCATTTCACGTTTTGATTTGATGTGTAGGAAATCAATATTTAAAAATACTTTACTCATCTAAATTATTCTACAAATCTTTCTTTAATAATAAAACACAGAATTTTGTCTGGCCAGTGTGGCTCAGTGGTTGAGCATAGACCTATGACCTAGGAGGTCATGGTTCATTTTCCATTCAGGGCCCATGCATTGGTTGTGGGCTTGATACCCAGTGTAGGGGTTGTTCAGAAGGTAGCTGATCAATAATTCTCTCTCATTATTGATGTTTCTCTCTCCCTCCCCCTCTCCTTTCCTCTCTGAAATCAATAAAAATATACTTAAAAAAACAAAACAAAAAATAAACAATAAACACAGACTTTTAGTCCAATGTTAAAATCAGAAACATTCCACAATTCTTTATAAACTAAATTCTCTCCAATGTATAAAATACATCTAAAATAGAGAATTTGAGAGAGAAACCAAGATGGAGGCATAGGTAAACACCTGAAATTGCTGCCTCGCACAACCACTTCAAAACTACAACTAAAAGACAAAACAGACATCATCCAGAACCACAGGAAGGCTGGCTGAGTGGAAATTCTACAACTAGAAGGAAAGAGAAAAGCACACTGAGACTCAGAAGATCTGCAGAAGTAAAGTGCAGAGGTACAGAGGTGTGTGCGAGGGCTAGCAACTGAGTACTCGGTTGTCTTTTTCAATCGGGAGGGAGACACAAACTCCCGATTGCTCTGAACTCCAGATCCGGGCGAGACTCTGGGGACTCAGACTCATACGAGGGGAAACTGGACTGTCAGCATCGGGAGGAGCTCGAGGGTGGCTTTCTCTCAGAGGTGCTTGCAGTGATTACTGAGGGACACTGAAACCCAGGGGCCTCTTAGGGCAGGGCTGACGGTCAGCCATTGCTGTTTGCTGCCTTGAGACCCCGCCCCCACCCAAGCTGTGCACAGAGGCTTTTGCATATGAATGGCCTGGTCCTATGAAATCTAAAATTACCTAACAAACTGCAGCTGAGTCAGAGAGACCCAGAACATCCAAAAGAAGGCCCAAGGCCCCACAGCAGCTTGCATTGCTTCACAGCTGGGCCTCATTTGGGCACCTCCAAACCCCAAACAAAGAAGAGGAATCTGCAGATCTCTCTGTAGCTCCTGCTGGGTGGCCTCAGGCAGAGGCTAAATTAGCACCTCCTTAGAGATCCAAGAGCCAGTGTACCCAATGGTCAGAGTGGGACCATCCAGATTACAACTCCTCAGATCCATAAGGGACACACTCAGGGGGCAGACTCAGTGAGCACCAAAGCCCTACTGAAGCAAGTTTTGCCCCATAAGGGTGTCTCCAGCACAGAAGTTCTCCCAGCGTAGACCCAGCTGAATCTCACAGCCAATTGGCCTGGAGGTCAATTCCTCCCAGTGATACCAACAACAATCAAGACTTAACTACAACAAGGCTGTGCACACAGTTCACAAAGGGGTGCACCAAGAGTGTCTACCTCAGGTAATTGGGGAGGCTGAGCCACTGGGCCCTATAGGACACCTAGCACACAAAGCCACTCTATCAACTCAGGGAAGCAGCCAAAATGCGAGACAGAGAAACAGGTCCCAAATGAAAGAAATGAAGGAAAGCAAATTACTGGATATAGAGTTCAAAACCACGGTTATAAGGTTTTTCAAGAATTTTCTAGAAACCACTGATAAATTTAGTGAGACCCTCGAGGATATGAAAAAGGACCAACTAGAAATTAAGCATACAATGACTGAAATAAAGAATAATATACAGAGATCCAACAGCAGACTAGAGGATCGCAAGATTCAAGTCAAAGATTTGAAATACGAAGAAGCAAAAAACACCCAACTGGAAAAGCAAAAAGAAAAAAGAATCCAAAAATATGAAGATAGTGTAAGAAACCTCTGGGACAACTTCAAGTGCACCAACATCCGAATTATGGGGGTGCCAGAAGAATAGAGAGAGCAAGATACTGAAAACCTATTGGAAGAAATGACAGAAAACTTCCTCCACCTGGTAAAAGAAATAGACTTACAAGTCCAGGAAGCGCAGAGAACCCCAAACAAAAAGAATCCAAAGAGGACCACACCAAGACACATCATGATTAAAATGCCAAGAGCAAAAGACAAAGAGAGAATATTAAAAGCAGCAAGAGAAAAACAGTTAGCTGATTGTCAGCTGATTTCTCAACAGAAACTATGCAGGCCAGAAGGGAGTGGCAAGAAATATTCAAAGTGATGAATAGCAAGAACTTATAACCAAGATTACTCTACCCAGCAAAGCTATCATTCAGAGTTGAAGGTCAGACAAAGAGCTTCACAGATAAGAAAAAGCTAAAGGAGTTCATCACCGCCAAACCAGTATTATATGAAATGCTGAAAGGTATTCTTTAAGAAGAGGAAGAAGAAGAAAAAGGTAAAGATAAAAATTATGAACAAAAAATATATATGTATCAACAAGTGAATCTAAAAATCAAGTGAATAAAAAATCTGAGGAACAGAATAAACTGGTGAATATAATAGAATCAGGGGCATAGAAAGGGAGTGGACTGACAATTCTCCGGGGGAAGGGGGTGTGGGGGTGGGGGAAAAGACTGGACAAAAATCATACACCTATGGATAAGGACAGTGCGGGGGCGGGGGGTAAGGGCAGAGGGTGGGGTGGGAATTGGGTGGAGGGGAGCTTTGGGGGGAAAAAAGAGGAACAATTGTAATAATCTGAACAATAAAGATTTATTAAAAAAATAAAAAATAGAGAATTTGAGCATCTGACAAAATAACACAAGAAACTAACATTAAGTGATTGTAGTATGACTATGTCTAAATCATGACAGATGAGTTAAAATGCCTTAAATACGCATAAAAATGGAAAGACATACTAGTAAAGGGGGGATAAAATTCTTTTTAGCCAAATCAAATAGGCCTTAAGATATACCATATGGAAATTTCAGGTTTCAAAAAGACTGTTTTACAATGAGGATATTTATGACTGATGGGAAAATCTTCATTTTATAGTCATAGTTGCTAACTAAAGCAAGCTAATTCCAATCAGGTACACCCTTAATATAAAAAGGAATCATATTTTCTACTGTCAAAATTAGCACACACTCATAGACTGGCATAAACCAATTAAGTATTTGATTTTCACTTTGAGATTTTAACTTGAACACTGGGGTTGTCAATGGAGAGGTAAGGAGAGAAACTGAAGAAATTAATTTAAAAAACAGTGGCAACTATTACTAGAATTTAGAGAATGGTAAAATTATGCTACCTGTATAGTGTGGGCCTAGCCCAAACTTTATTTTCAAACTTGAAATGAAGAAAATATGGCTAAAATTATTTGATTGCCTTCTAGATACAAATAGTTTCATAGAAATCAAGTTAATACTTGGTCATTTATAAAAGATCATAAAATAAAAGTCAAGGACTGCACTGTTAGTTACAGTTACTAATTCACAGAAAACATAAGCTTCAAATATAAATAATGAAAATAGAGTACATTTTGTGGCGTATTAGTCTTAATTTTTAAAATATACATTATTTCTTAAACCATGAAATTACTAATACCCTTCATTAATCTATCTAATTTAGTTACATCAGGCACTACTTATCATTAATGAACAGAAATCTATTCTGATATAGAGAGAGACCACATAATCATCTAATGAAATGTGATATTCATCAACTTAACAGCAACTTGTATTTGTGGACCAGATTCCTGAATATAAAACTTGGGCTCAGTTGGTAAGAAGTTGAGTCGTCAATAATTTTCAAGCTCTTTTCTTTCAAAATATCTTCAACAGGTTGAATTTATGAAAGTGTTTAAAGCAGAGATTCTCTGGTTGAGGCAGAGGGGTCCATAGTACCACTCACCTTTTCTCCCCTCCCCTTCCTTGGAGGCAACCTCCTCACACTCCTAGAGCTCTAAGGAGGCCCATGAAAATCATTAATTCAGACCAGGTACTGCACTTTTTTCTTTTCTTTTCTTTTTTTTCTTTTTGGTACTGCACTTCTGAGGCGAAAAAAATTCATTCATGAACATATACTCTTTCTCAGAGAAAACTGAGATCTTGTGAATAGCATAAAGACCATCTTACATTTTACTTCTTTCCCTACCTTACCTTTCATGTAGTTAATCAAGTAATTGTCACAAACTTCTCAGTAATCAGGTGTAAAAATAATATAGGATTTTTCCTGCAGTTCCATACCCCTGAGAGTTATTCAGTCCTATTTCAATTGTGGAGCTATGGTTTAAAGCTGGAATCTGACTTAAGGCTTTGCTTATAGTGTTTAGACAGGATGAGTTCAGTTGGAAATCATTCTCTCTATGGAACAAGAAGTCCTTAGGAAGAGACAAAGAAGTCTGAATAGCAAAGAGGAAAAACTCTTCAGGTCTTCAAGGAAGCATGCCTTCGCCAGACCTGGAGGCTCCCTTAAAGGAAAATAGATTGAGGTAGCCTAAGGCCAACACAAACAGTGGAAAGAAAGATAGAAAAGAAAATTCCAGCAAGAGCAATTTATTGATAGCATCCCATTATTTTAGTAATTAATTTAAACTCTCCTTATGACAAAACTTTACCTTGGCTAATAATTAATAAAATTGGATGACATAAATTTTACCTTCATTCTCTATTCCAGTTCACTGATAGAAAGACATGCTAATAAATTGTGAGTTCACCAAAAGGAAGGCTATAGGGGCATGAAAGGGAAAGGCTGTTCCCATTTTGCTTGTCAAGGTTGCAATAAAGATCATTCTTCTTGCTAATTTTACCTATTTATTTCTTATTTTCCATTGATGTTGAAAAAGGTAAGACTACGGTCACAAATAGTAAAGATCTGTAAAATGGTATTACTTTAAAATGGATGTCTCCAGAAATACCACACACATACAAGTGAAAATGGCCTGTACTCAAGGGTGTACTGGTAATACTTATCAGGATATCTATATATATAAAAGCCTAAGTGACTGTTATGACTGAACAACTGAATGACCAGAACACTGGTCGATCAGTCACTATGATGTGCACTGACCACCAGGGGGCAGACGTTCAATACAGGAGCTGCCCCTGGTGGTCAGTGCACTCCCACAGCCAACCTCCCGCAGCCGCCAACCTCCTGTGGTCCCTCCCCCTGGCCAGCCAACCTCCCACGTTCCCTCCCCCCAGCTGGCCAACCTCCCATGGTCCCTCCACCTGTCCCCCCGCCAGCCAGCAGGCCCCGATTGGCCTGGCCCTGATTGGCCTGGCCCTAATCGGGACTGGGCGAGATAGCTCCAATCGGCCCTGATCACCAGCCAGGCCTAGAGACCCCACCCATGCACAAATTCGTGCACTGGGCCTCTAGTTTACCTATAAAAGAATCTAATAATTAGACTTAAAAAAATTTCTTATTCTTAGTAATAAATGATAAAGGTTAAGGGTCCAGAGATCATATCATTTAATCTAATTTAGCAACATATCAATTATATTAATGTAGTTTATTAATCAATGTTATCTGACCTATTTTGAAGATGAGCAGAATCATACTTATTAAGCAACAATTATGTGTATGGTACTTACTAGACACTTTTATTTTTATTGTTTAATTCTCACAGCAATCTTCATCTTTATAATTGAGTAAACTAAAGCTCAAAGAAAATGTTATAGATGTGGAAAGGTGTGCTTTGAATTATATCTAATTTTCTTTTTTCTTTTCTGAAAAAGCAGTTTATTATGTCGTAAAAGTATTTTCTACACATCTACTGTGTGATGTAGCTGTTACTTTTGCATAAGTATAACTAACAATTTTAATTACTTTTAAGCAAAGTAAATGGGTTTTTCTCCCTCAAAATGAGTTTTATTTTATGTACTTATTTATTTTAAAATTGAATTTATTGTGGTGACATTGGTTAATAAAATGATATAGGATTCAGGTAGTATACAATTCTATAATACATCATCCGTATATTGTATTTTCACATAGAAATTTAAGAAAATGTTCTAGTACAGTCACCTCCTAGGCTACAAAACCTGATGTGCTAACATCATCCACATATAATCAGGTATGCACGAACTCCCACACCTTCTTTTTTTTTTTTTTTTTGCCTCTAACAACCCACTTTAAAACCACTTTGCATATATTTCCCACATCCTCCCTTTGCTTAGCCCCATTAAGCAACTTAACTATTGTGTGGCAATGGCACCACCTATTGGCTGGCAAAGGGATCCAAGTTATCCAAAATAGCACCTACTTCCTTTCTGATCAGGAAGACTAATACATCATTTGGACACTTCTTTTCTTCTGCCTTTTATTAAACCCACTTGAAAATATTTTCAGCTGAGTTAAATCCACTTCCTCTTACAATGCACTAGAGAAAACTTCATCATATAACCACACTTAATTTCAAAGGAAGCTGGTAAATACGGTCTACTTATGGATTCAGGAAGATTTTGGTGGAAAGCTACTGGTCTACAAATATATCACTGAATATATCCAAATCAACAAAGAACCTGAGTACAGGATCATATCACATTGCCCAACCCCCCCCCCCCAGAAAAACTGTTTTTACCAAATTAAAAATTTAGTGAAATACCATTATCCATATTTCAGTGCTATTATAAGTAAGTAGTGGCCCAGTGCACAGATTCATGCACATTGAAAAGAAATTAATTAGCAGAAATATTTTAATATCGCTATTTGCCCTTTCTCTATAATAGAAGTGTCAACCAAATTCACAATCGACAATGACAGATTGAAACACACGTGTGCGATTGGTACCAGTGTGAGCTTTATATGTATTGTGCATGCACAAGTCAACGTTTATTTTTATTTTATTTATTTTAATATATTTTGATTTTTTACAGAGAGGAAGGGAGAGGGATAGAGAGTTAGAAACATCAATGAGAGAGAAACATCGACAGCTGCCTCCTGCACACCCCCTATTGGGGATGTGCCCACAACCAAGGTACATGCCCTTGAATGGATTCAAACCTGGGACCCTCACTCCGCAGGCCGATGCTCTATCCACTGAGCCAAACCAGTTAGGGCCCAACGTTTATTTTTAAATTGCCAGTGCACGTCATATGTACCAGCCAGTTGGTTGGTCGGTCGGATGGACGAACAGACGGTCGGTCGGTCACTTAGCCTCTTATATATCTTAGACTAGAAGCCAGTGCATGAAATTCATGCACTGAGGGAGGGTCCCTCAGCCCAGCCTGTGCCCTCTCGCAGTCCAGGAGCCTTTGGTGGACATCCCTCTCACAGTCTGGGAGCCCTCACTCCTTACCGCCTGCCTGCTTGCTGCTCCTTAGTGCTGCTGTGGAGGCGGGAGAGGCTCCCACCACCGCCGCAGCACTCACCAGCTGTGAGCCCAGCTTCTGGCTGAGCGGTGCTCCCCCTGTGGGAGTGCACTGACCACTAGGGGCAGCTCCTGCATTGAGTGTCTGCCCTCTGGTGGTCAGTGCGCATCATAGTGACTGGTCGTTCTGGCTGTTCCCGTAAGGGTCGCTTAGACTTTTATTATATAGATACTCCAGAAAAAAAATTCATCAAATCTATCAAAAGATTTTGTCAAAGATACTTGTTTATTAGATTGTATGATGCCTGCTAATACAAACAGTGGGAGAAAGTCACATCAGATATCAGTACTAAGGGTAATAGAAAAATAGCAAATATCAATTGTCTCATATAGGACTAGGAAAGATTAAACAATAACACAGTGTTATTGAGAATGCATGAAAATTAACAGGCTGTTATACTGTTGGGAATGTAAATTAGACAGTATAAATTATAAAACCATCTGTTTCTTTTTCTGGACTACCAAAAAACTTAGGGAGTGTGGCCACAAGTTATCTCTAGTCACAAGAGTCTAGTGGGTTAATTCCATGAGATTTTATATTTTCTTTATTGGTTGATTTTTGAAAAACACAAACATCAGCTTTAAGAATAAAAGCAAAATGAGGGTATTTTTATTTTTGTAAGCAATTAGTCTTCTACCCCAAAACAGTTGTGTAGATAATTGATCACATAGCCATCGTGAATTTCTGATAAGAAGGTTGTCCTTTTTGAGCTGGAATCTATAATCTTGATTAGAGTTGCATTTGTGGCCCACTCTTAGAAAATGTGCAGATAATTAGAGTTTATAATAGAGCCTCATATCTGGCTCCACATATCTCTCACTTTGATTTACTTTCCCCTTCCATGGAAATTGTATACCTCTATCTTTTAGACCTCAATCTCATGTTTCTTCTGGAAGAAGGAAGAGAATGACCTTATAACATAGTTTTATTGTATCATAAATTCTATCACTCTTCCTCTACAAACTTTAACATCCTACAAGGCAAATATTTTTCTTAAAGAGCAAAAATTCTTTACCTTAGTGTTTATTCACTTAAAAATATATGTAAATATAAATGTTAAACTGTCATATACAATACATTATTTATATAAATATACACACATACTCAGTGTGCCCTGGGTAAAAAACCATACCATATATGAGAGAATGAGAAAGAAGGCTCATGGTGCTCACATCTGGTTCAATGGTCCCAATATTTCAGTGCTATTATAAGTAATATTATCTTTTTTTCTCCATCTCTCCTATAATAACCTATAGAGTTATTGCATTTTCCAAGACTCTTAACCGCTGTGATCATGAGCTATAAAGACCATATAAACCTAGAACTTCTGGGGCCATCTATCTTACCTTGTGGAGGAAACCTGCCTATGATGAAACCAATTTGGAGGAAAGTAGAGTCATGACATAGGAAGAAGATATCCCGATGATATTAAACACTTGAATCTAGTTCAATTTCTGTTCAGTTGTATTTTCTAAAATGTTGTATCAGTGTATGTAGACTAAGCTGTAGTAGCAAACAGACTCTAAAAATTAAGCAGCTTAAATGATAAAAAATATATTTCTTTCTTATGTAACAGTCCTGGATGAATGGATGTTCAGGCAGGCCAGCTCTTTCCACACAGTCATTTAAGGATCCAGGCTGATGGCTGTTCAGCCATCTTCAAACCTGCCAAGGTTTCCTTGAACACTGCCATTTCATTCAGCCAGGAAAAAGCAAAAGCACTGAAAACACATATGGAGATTTTTATTGGCTATGCCAGGAAGTGACTCAAATCACTTCCACTTACAATGCACTAGAGAAAACTTAGTCATATAACCACACCTAATTTCAAAGGAAGCTGGTAAATGTGGTCTAGCTAAGTGTCCAGGAAGATGAAGAACATGGATTTTGGTGGAAAGCTACTGGTCTACAAATATATTCTTGGATGAATCCAAATCAACAAAGAGCCTGAATATCAGACCATATCACATTGCTCACCCCCCAGAAAAACTGTCTTTATTGAATTAAAAACCTAGTGAAATACCATTACCCATATTTCAGTGCTATTATAAGTAATACTCCAGGAAAAAAGACTGCATCAAATCTATCAAGCTGTCATAAGCCTTACACAATGACTGTCATTTGGAGTACTGGAATAGAAAAGGGTCAATTGGCACAGTATTCAAACTTAGATTTTTGCTATAATCTCTAAATGAGATTGTGCATTCCATCAAAATTTTCTCTATTAAAATTTGATTTAAAATTTACTACTATACCACATATTTAGTAGGATAGCTACAATTGAACTCTCCTATCCCTCCCAAATAAGCAGAAAATAACAAGTATTGGCAAGGATATAAAGAAACTGTAACTCTTGTATACTGTTGGTGGGAATGTAAAATGGTAACACTGCAATAGGATGATCCTCAAAAAAATAAAAAACAAATTATCATATGATACAGTAATTCCACTTCTGGACATATATGTAATCAAAACAATTGAAAGCAGGGTTTTGAAGAGATATTTTACACCCATGTTCATAGAAGCATTACTCATTGATAAAAAAGTAGCAATAGCCCAACAGATTAATGGATAAATAATATGTGATATATAGATACAAAAGAATATTATTTGACCTTAAAAAAAAAGGCAGTTCTAACACATGCTGCAACATGAAAGAATTTTGATGACATTTTAAGTAAAATAAGCCAGTCATCAAAGAACAAATATTGTATGATTTCCACTTATATGATGTACCTACAGAAGTCAAATTCATAGAAATAGAAAACAGAATGGTGGTTGCCAGGGGCTGATGGGAGAGAAGGGAAATGGAGAGTTGTTGCTTAATTAGAGTTTCAGTTTTCTAAAATGAAAAGAGTTTTGAACATTGCACAATAATGAGAATGTTCAAAATGGTTAAACTGGTAAATTTTTTGTGAAGTGTACTTTACCACACACACACACACACACACACACACACATATATGTACATATATAATTTATAGATTCTTCAACTTTTGGTAATTAGCGAGCAGCCTCCTCAAAGGAAGTGAATGGGCATTTACTTTTTATTTTTAAAATTATTTTATTTATATTATATCTCTTACTTTTCTAACTGTAGTTTTTTAAAAAATATTTTTATTGATATCAGAGAAGAAGGCAGGGAGAGGGAGAGGGAGGGAGGGAGGAAGGGGAGAGAGAGAGAGAGAGACATCAATGATGAGTCATTGATTGGCTGTCTCCTGCACGTCCCCTACTGGGGATTGAACCTGCAACCCAGGCATGTATGCTGATGGGAAATGAACTGTGAGTTCCTGGTTCACAGGTTCATGCTCAACCCCTGAGCCACCACAGCCAGGCATGGGTGGACATTTAAAATGTCCTGGGGCTTACCACAGAAAGTTAGAATAAGTGTGTTTTTCTGTATATTTTATCTATATCTTGTTCTCCAAGTGAATTACAAACTCTTTAAACATAAACACCGTGTCTTCTGCTTGTTTTAGATAATATTCTATACTAGACAAACAGAAAGCAATTAATTTTTGATGACATGAGAATGTTTAGGTAGCATGTTACTATATTTCCACATAACCCATATATAACATTAAAATAAGAAAATCAGAACAGAAAGAAAACTTGGGAGATCATACTAGAATAGTTAGCCATCAAGCCATTTGTAAAGGCTCTTAAAAACCAAGGGATGGAAACTCTATTCTTTATATCACTCATTCAAAGTGACTATACATTAATTTTAAAAAGTCCTCATAAAATGTTGTGGAATTAGACTGAGGTGATGGTTGCACAATGATGTGAATGTACTAAATGCCACTGTATAGGCATACCTCAAAGATAGTGCAGTTTCAGTTCCAGACCACTGCAATAAAGCAAATATCATAATAAAGCTAGTTACATGAATTTTTTTTTGTTTCCCAGTGCATATAAAAGTTATGTTTATACTATACTGTAGTCTATTGAGTATGAATAGCATTGCGTCTAAAAAGCAATGTATATACCTTAATTAAAAAATAGTTTTCTAAAAATGCTAATAATCATCTGAGCCTTCAGCGAGTCATACTCTTTTTTTTGGCTGGTGAAGGGTCTTAACTGCAATTTGAAAAAAACATATCTGTGAAGTGCAAGAAAGGTAAGTGCAATAAAATAGGGTATGCCTCGCCAAAACCGGTTTGGCTCAGTGGATAGAGCGTCAGCCTGCGGACTGAAGGGTCCCAGGTTCGATTCCGGTCAAGGGCATGTAGCTTGGTTGCGGGCACATCCCCAGTGGGAGGTGTGCAGGAGGCAGCTGATCGATGTTTCTCTCTCATCGATGTTTCTGACTATCTATCACTCTTCCTTCCTCTCTGTAAAAAATCAATAAAATATATTTAAAAAAAAATAGGGTATGCCTGAATTATATACTTTTAAATGGTTAATTTAATGTTAAATGAATTTACTTCAATTTAAAAAAATCCTCATATATATTTGACATTTAAAGATTTCCAAGGACAAGGGCTAAAGCATAAAGAGTTGTGGCTAGTCGTGGCCAGGACACTGCACTAATACCTCATGTAAGCCTGATAAGACAGGAAGGAATAAAATACTAAAGTAAGTAGTTTCTAAACTTGGTGCTGCATAAAAAGTATTTTATGGTGACATGAGATTGTGAGCTGATATACCTTACCACCACCACAGATAAAAATTATATGTAAAAGGCAACAAGCCTGTTAGTGGGCTCCTCTCATTTGGCAAACTCACTTATCAGGCCTGTAATCAAAGAGATCAAAGAGAGAGTGGAATCAGATCATGGAAAGCCCACATATGCCAAGACAAGGAGCTTAGACTATTTACTTCAGACAACAGAGAATCTCTGGCAAGTTTAATAACACAGGAGAGTAATGGTTTTAAAGATGTGTTTTTAAAGAATCATTTGGTTGTCTTTATCTGGTGGTATTGATAACCCAAGTGATATCCCTCATGAACATAGATGCCAAAATACTTAATAAAATTCTAGCAAATTGGATCCAGCATTACATCAGAAAGATCATACACCATGACCAAGTAGTATTTATCCTGGGGATGCAAGGATGGTACAATATCTGCAAATCAATAAACGTGATACATCACATAAACAAATTGAAAGATAAAAATCACATAGTCATATCAATTGACGCAAAAAAAGCATTTGACAAAATCCAACACCCTTTCTTGATAAAAACCCTCAGCAAAGTGGGAATAGAGGGATCATACCTCAACATAATAAAAGCCTTATATGACAAACCTATAGCCAACATCATACTCAATGAGCAAAAACTAAAACCATTCCCCCAAAGAACAGGATCCAGACAGGGATGCTCACTTTTACCACTCCTCTTCGACATAGTACTGGAAGTGCTAGCCATAGTGATTATACAAGAAGAAGAAATAAAAGTATCCAAATTGGAAAAGAAGATGTAAAACTGTCATTATTCGCAGATGACATGATACTATACATAGAAAACCCTAAAGACTCTATCAAAAAATTATTAGACTTAATAAATGAATTCAGCAATGTAGCAGGATACAAAATTAACACCCAGAAATCTATGGCATTTTTATACACCAATAGTGAACTTACAGAAAGAGAGATTTAAAAAAAATTCCATTTACCATTGTAACAAAAAAATTAAGATACCTAGGAATAAACTTAACTTAGGAGATAAAAGATCTGTACTCGGAAAACTACAGGACACTGAAAAAAAGAGATAGAGGAAGACATAAACAGATGGAAGAGCATACCGTGTTCATGGATTGGTAGAATTAACATCATTAAAATGTCCATACTACCCAAAGCAATCTACAGATTCAATGCACTCTCCATTAAAATACCAACAGCATATTTCACAGACCTAGAAAGAACTCTCCAAAAATTAATCTGAAATAAAAAAAAGAGCCAGAATAGCTGCAGCAATCCTGAGAAAGAAGAACTAAGTAGGAGAGATCTTAATACCAGATATCAAGCTGTATTACAAAGCCACTGTTCTCAAAACTGCCTGGTACTGGCACAAGAACAGACATATAGACCAATGGAATAGGATAGAGAACTCAGAAATCGACCCAAAGCACTATGCTCAATTAATATTTGACAAAGGAGGCAAGAGCATACAATGGAATTAAGACAGTGTCTTCAATAAATGGTGTTGGGAAAATTGGACAGATACATGCAAAAAAATAAAACTAGACGACCAACTTACACCATACACATAAATAAACTAAAAATGGATAAAGGACTTAAACGTAAGATGGGACATCATAAAAATCTTAGAGGAATCCACAGGCAGCAAAATCTCAGACATATGTCGAAGCAGTATCTTCACCAATACAGCTCCTAGGGCAATGGAAACTAAAGTGAACATTGGGACAACATCAAAACAAAAAGCTTCTGTACAGCGAAAGAAACAATTAACAAAACAACAAGAAAGCCCACTGCATGGGAGAACATATTTGCCAATGTTATTTCCGATAAGGGTTTAATTTCCAACATTTACAGGGAACTCATACAATTTAACAAAAGGAAGATAAACAATACAATCAAAAAATAGGCAATGGACCTAAATAGATACTTTTCAAAAGAGGACATTCAGAAGGCCAAGAGACATATGAAAACATGCTCAAAGTCACTAATCATCCGAGAGATGCAAATCAAAACAACAATAAGGTACCATCTCACACCTGTCAGAATGTCTATCATCAACAAATCAACAAATGACAAGTGCTGGTGAGGATGTGGAGAAAAAGGAACCCTCGTGCACTGCTGGTGGGAATGAAGACTGGTACAGCCACTGTGGAGAACAGTATGGAGTTTCCTCAAGAAACTAAATATGGAACTCTAATTTGACCCAGTGATCCCACTTCTAGGAATACTGGAGGCCCGCTGCACAAAAATTTGTGCACTCCGGTGGGGGGGGGGGAGAGGGAAGGTCCCTCAGCCTGGCCTGTGCCCTCTTGCAGTCCAGGACCCCTCAGGGGATGTCTACCTGCCAGCTTAGACCCGCTCCCCAGGAAATCGGGCCTAAACTGGCAGTCAGACATCCCTCTGGAAGCCTGGGAGCACTCGGGGGGATGTCCAACTGATGGCTTAGTACATCCTTAAGCTGCAGTTGGACATCCTTAGTGCTGTTGAGGAGGCAGGAGAGGCTCCTGCCACTGCTGCTGCACTCACAGCGGTCAACGGCTTGTGGCTGAGCGGAGCTCTCCCTGTGGAAGTGCATTGACGACCGAGGGGCAGCTCCTGTGTTGAGTGTCTGCCCCCTGGTGGTCCGTGTGTGTCAGAGCGACTGGTCATTCCTGGTTGTTCCACTGTTAGGGTCAATTTGCATATTACCCTTTTATTATATAGGATATCCCAAGAAACTAGAAACACCAATCAGAAGGGATATACGCACCCCTATGTTCATAGCAGCACAATTTATAATAGCCTAAGTGCCCATCAGCAGATGAGTGGATTAGAAAACTGTGATACATCTACACAATGTAATACTATGCTGCTGTAAAAAGGAACGAACTCCTACCATTTGCAACAGCATCGATGGACCTGAAGAGCATTATGCTAAGTAAAATAAGTCAGTCAAAAGAAAGATAAATACCACATGATTTCACTCATTTGTGGAATATAATGAACAACATAAACTGATGAACAAAAACAGATCCAGAGACAGAGAAGCATGACAGATCAAACTGTCAAATCTCAGAGGGAATGCAGAGGAGGGTGGGGGGAAGGGTGGAGAGATCAACCAAAGGACTTGTATACATGCATAAAAGCATAACCAATGGACACAGACACAGGGGGGTGAGGGTTCAAGTGGGGGATGGGAGGAGGAGGGGTAATGACAAGATAAGGACACATATGTAATACCTTAATCAATAAAGAAAAAAAAAAGAATCACTTGGGTGGCTACAATGAGGATATTTAGAAGAGACAGGATTAGAATACTAGACTACCACAATATTCTAGAGAGAATTTATAAGGTGGAATAGGTTAAACATTGGGATCAATTGGATATAGTGATTAAAGAATAGTACTAGGTGCTTTTCTTAAGCTATTCCTTTTAATCTTCACTTTGTAACTTAATATTATTCCCATTTTATAGTTGAAAATAAATTTGGGTCAAGGTCATACAATTAGTTGCTAGAGAAAATGTGAATGCATGTACACTTTCTTCTACTGTGGTATCAACCAAAATAGTTAAATTGCTTTATATAGCAAAAATGTAAGTTTGGGTATACTGAATATTTTTGCCAACAGCACAGTTAGCCCTGAGGGAGGATAAAAATCCAGGTCTCATTCCTTAAATAACTTTTTAGCACTTGATGAGATCTTAAATTACAACTTTTACCTGGAAGTGATTTTAAAAAATCTTAATAAAGGATACTCATTGCACCAATTAAGACTGAACTTATAAAAAATTACTATGTTCTCTTGTGATCTATTTATATCGTCATTTTAAATAAAAGGTTACAGAATATATTAACTCAAGTAGTATATAATTAGAGGCAGTAATCCAAAGGGGTATATTTGATCTTTAAAATTGCCAAATTAAAACCCCTTCTATATATTACAAAAAAATACAAAACTCTGATATAAATTCAAAGTACTTAATTTTAGAGATTAATATATATTGTTTTTTTAATATGCTGTGGCTCCCACAGAGATTATAAGGATGCATAGTTTTACCTTGCATGTTGAGTAAAAGAAACTCAAGACACAACCACAAATCCTAGAAAGGTGAACCCAATTGTGAATGTTCTCCAGTCACCTCTCTTCTCTCAAATCACTCATTTTAATCCACTCTGGTCAGGACTTTGGTGTTCTTACTGTCTCAAAGATGATACTTTGCACTGACTGATTGCTTCTAGAAAAAGGATGAGAAACATCTAAATTGCAAAGAAAAATGACTTCTCTACTATAATGTCATCAAGAAAAAAATACAAGGGTTATAGGAAGAATTCTTATTCAAGTGTTAGGATTAACATCAACTTTGCTGAGACTGGGAAATAAGATGACTAGCCCAGGTATGTTGGCTTGAAGAGAGTTGCCTGGGAGATAGCTTTGGACAACACTAACCTCTCAATGCCAATTACTAAACATTTCCATTACCCAATATCCTCAGGCAAATGTGATTCTTGTATCCAACAAGAATCTTAATTTTATAACCCTAATGCCTAATTCTTCACTTCATATAAAAACAAAACTGTCCATGCCTTTGAAACAGTGCAAGGTATCCTATCTGATTAAAAAACCTCACATTTTAAACTCAATCTCCTTTTCAAAAAGTTTAACTGAGTAAGCACTAAGTTACAAAAACAATTTGACAACTGAGTTATTTGGCAAGAAATGACATAAATATTTATGCTTATTCTTGATTTAAAATGGATAAACAAGCAAACATAGCTCCTCAGTAAAAGCCATTCAAACGTAATTTCAAAACTCTCCCAATTGTAAAGGGAAGAAACAACCAAGGAAATGAATTTTTAAACTTAGTTCCAGTACACATTAGAACTTTAAAAAATATTAGACACTGGCTCTTATTCAGAGACACATTTAAATTTATGATATGAAAGAGAAATGAATTCATTTGTCAATAATAAACCAATTTTAAGGGGAAAATATGAAAAGAAACAAGTCTATCTTGTTTTTTTTTCACTTCATGTTTAATAAATTGCTTTGGAAGTAAACTTTCTTTGCTCTTTCATTCCATCTGCCATGATGCGAGTGTCCCACGTCCCCCGTGGTTCAGGGTTCAGGTTCAGGGTTTGGGTTCTGAGGAGGCCGCACACAAATGAAAGAGACAAGATAAGAAATGTTAATTTGGGAATTGGGGGCCAGGCCGAAGCCCAAGGGAGGACTCTGTTTTGTTCTGGCCTTGCCATCCCTTTTATTCAGGTTTTGGGATACACCCATAGCCCTTAGGCAGGCAATTCCAGTAATAGCTCGGTGATAGCCCATCAGCAAGGATTTACATAAGACTAAAAGGTGGAAGTTGCTTCAGCTCCCTTTGTCTCAACAAGACAGTGGGTGTATGGCTCTGACCCTTGCCAGAGCCTCAAGGATGACCAGCCTTCCGGACTCCTTGTCCACCCCTTTCTGCTAGTGAAGGCAATGGGCAGCTTCCAACACCATGAAATGAGGACTGGAAAATCATTTTTAAAAGGAAGGCTTTTTTTTCACCATAGTGTCAGTAGATACATGTACATAAATGCCATTTAAGCTAACTCTAGGCATCCCAGCATCACCAAACACTCCATTTTACACCTTTTACTTTTCCTGACCTTAATATCTCAGTAGGAAACCTTACCAGAGTAAGATATTATTCAGGGAATAGTTGGGTTGATTCTTTTTTTAGGTTGTGGGCTCTATGCCAGGTTATAATGCTACCTGACAAAGATAAGATTCTCACCACAGTTTCAACAACATGAAAAATCAGAGAGAAGAGAGGAAAAGATTGTTACAACAATGAAGTCCACAGGCAGTGTATACCTAGTACAGACCAGGAGTTGGTTCAGAAATTTCTGAGGTCAAACCTCATCACAGTGATGCAAGTGTTTACTTCACAGGTTTTGAAAGGGCAGGGAGAGACCGACTCCATGTTCCCTTTGTTCCATGTCCTCCACCTCGTGGAGTCAGGTTCCCACCCTAGAACCTCTCCAAGAGCCCAGCCCACACTTTTGAATTAGCCAATAGAAATGCAAGAGGAAAGTAAGCCGCGCCCTGCCCCCATGTGCAACCTGACCCCGACCAATCAGCGGAGGCCACACTACCTCACCCCTCCTACCTCTCCCAGGTCCCCTATAAATCAGCACGTTTGGGGTCTGGGGCTCTCTCTCCACCTCGCCGCTGCGCCGGTGTGTGTGTGTGGGACTGAGCTCGAGCTAGCTCGATTAAAGGCTCTTTGCTTTTGCATCGAACTCAGCTCCCTGGTGGTCTTTGGGGATCACGAAATCTGGGCATAACAGTTTCTACAAATAACTAAGATTACTGTGGAATGTCTTGACACCAACTAAGATGAGAAAACAAAAGCTGAATAAACTTAGTTTTTTTTTGCCTTAATGCGTAGGCAACTAGTTAAGAACACTGACTCTGGAGCCAGACCACCTGGTTCTAATATTTACCAGTTTATATTCTTTTTTTAAAAAATATATTTTATTGATTTTTTACAGAAAGGAAGAGAGAGGGAGAGAGAGTTAGAAACATCGATGAGAGAGAAACATCAATCAGCTGCCTCCTGCCCCCCCCCCCCCACTGGGGATGTGCCCACAACCAAGGTACATGCCCCTGACCAGAATAGAACCCGGGACCCTTGAGTCCGCAGGCTGATGCTCTATCCACTGAGCCAAACCGGTTAGGGCACCAGTTTATATTCTTACTGTTATTTAACTTCCCTGTTCCCTAGTCTCCTTATCTATAAAATAGGAACAATAAGATAAAACATGATCATAGGAAAAAATTAGTTGTTCTATATAAAGTGGTAAGAATAATGCCTGGCACTAGTATATGTATAGCTATTACTATAAATCATTCTGTTGGTTGATTACAATTTAAGTCACACTACAAACTAAACAAAAGGTTTTTTAAAAAAATATTGAACCTAAAGAAATAACAATTAGATATCACATGAGGCATCAAAACAAAAGCAACACAGACATTTTTAATAGTGCTCTCTCTATGGTGCTGTGAGGCTGGTGGGAGGAGAAGGGCCATTGTAAGTCAAGTTTTGACCATGGAGTGTTAGATGATGTTTAAACCAGCAGTTTTGCTGCTGAAGGGGAGGGGTGGGCAAGGGGAAGTTCCGATAGTCTTCAAGTTCAGACTAGCCTGGCATCCTGTAGGGCAGTCATACTTATGCCTGGAAAGCTCTATAGTGACTTGAGGATCAAAGAGCATCTCAGAAAAGTTTGTAAAAGGTCAAAGGGGAAATAATTGTGGAAGAGGGGAGAGGTAAACAAATGCAATTTAGGGCTAAGCATCTTTGCCAGCATTATTATCTTCCCTAGCATGGGAAGTTTCTCCCTTATCTGGAGTACAATTACTAGTAAAGTACAAAACAGAATAGAGAAGACCATCATGTTGCCTAACACACATACATAATATCCCCCTTTCTGATTTTCTACAAATGGCTTACTCTACAAACTTTTTTGCACTTTACCTTTTTACTTAGCAATATATATTGGAAATTTTTTCCATATTAATACATAAAACATAACCTCATTATTTTTTGCAGCTGCATCTATTGTGTATGTGAGCCATAATTTATGCAACTGGTCCTCTAATAATAAGCACTTGGGTTTAAGAAAAATTTAAATTACAATCATAGAATTATTTGTTTATAAAGAACCTACAAATTTGAAACAAAAGATAAAAAAAATCCCCTATGGCTAAAATAGTGCTATCAAGGTTACTGTGCTCATCTGGATAAACAGAAGAACAGGTCTAAGTCCAAAAATATTTCTAAAAAATACTCCATTATATTAGTTACAAATATACTAGCTCATACTGGATTTTTAATTAGAGTTTATTATGGATAATTTTACCCATATGATTCATTCATGTGATATGCCAGGGAAATTGTCAGGCTTCAAGAAGCATATCTGGTTTGCCCATGGCTGCCACAGGGATTTTTATTTTGATTCATGGCATGTGAAAGCATCATTGAAAAGCAGAAAGAAAATAATTACCAAGTGGCCCTTAAAAACCGTCACTTTCCTCTAGGAAACCTGGTGAACAAATGTCTGCACAGAATCTCCTCTACTAACTAAAACCAATGACTCTTTCCTCCTTATTAGAAGATAATTTGTGTTTGCCAATGGACATATAAAGATTTAACCTTTACAAGTGATATTTATTCCCCTAGTTGGATAAACTAAATTCTGCATATAATTCATTAATTTATGTAACTAAAGGAAACATACACTTAAGTCTTTGCCAAGCTTTAAACTTGGCATTCTCTTATTCCAGTACTGGTCCTTTTCCTGTAATGAGTTAAGCAATATTTCTTAATTACAGTCTCTGAGAAGGGTGAGAATTTGATACACAAAGAATGAGAATCTTTATACATTAAACTTCATTAAAAAATTGGGACTAGTGAAAATAATCTACAACCACCTCAAATAGTCATTAGTGCTTTTACTGGCAATATTTCAACTCTTGGGTAAAAATACTCAAAGGGACAATTTAAAACTACTTCTAAATAAAGAGAGGTAAAAATTATACTAGTAAATGTAAAGTATGTCTAAATTGAGACATAATAAAATTATTTAACAACAATTTCTCAAATCTTAGAAATTTAGGCTATAAGCCAATCCCTTAAGATTAAAAAATTTAAATATTTACATATCTATTTAGATGTTATTTTTAATATCAGCTCTCCATAAAATACCATGTTACTTCCAATTACATTTTTTAGTGCTTTATTTTTTTTTAACTAAAGCGTTAATCTTTGTGAATAAATGATCTGTGCTTCGGGTAGAATTTTATAGTTAAGCAATTGTTTATTTTCAGCTGTGTTCTATCGTGTTAGAGCAAAATTGTAACAAAGTGAATATTCTTGGGGGAATTTAGATTAAAAGACCTTTAGAAATTTCACTTACTTTAGAACTCACTTCAAATCTTATCTTCCATATGAATAGGATATAAAAATGCTAATAATAACTAGCATATCTTTGCTAACTATAGGAACCTAAGCCTGATAACTATCTACAATCATTTCCTTATAGTTATTTATATGCTAGTCTTCCCCAAATATGCAAATGTAATAAAAATTAACATGTTTATTCATGAAGAATACATTTGGGAACTGTAAAAAAAAAAAGAAGAGCGTACACATAGTTATCTATATAATGGCCTAAGCGACCGTTAAGGCGGAATGACCAGAATGACTGGTCACTATGATGCGCACTGACCACCAGGAGGCAGACGCTCAACACAGGAGCTGCCCCCTGGTGGTTAGTGTTCCCCCTCAGGGGGAGTGCCACTCAGCCAGAAGCTGGGCTTACGGTTGGCGAGCGCAACAGCGGTGGCAGGAACCTCTCCTGCCTCCGCGGCAGTGCTAAGGAGCAGTGAGCAGTAAGGAGCGAGGGGTCCCAGACTGCGAGAGGGTGCAGGCAAGGCTGAGGGACCCCCCCACTCCCAGTGCACAAATTTCATGCACTGGGCCTCTAGTATAATAATAAATATTTGGGGGGAACTGAATTGTATGTGTCTACTATGAATGAGTCCTCACTGTTTTGCCCTCAAGGACTTTATCATTTAGTAGAATAAAACAAATATGTAATTCGTGCACTGGGTGGGGGGGTCCCTCAGCCTGGCCTGCATCCTCTCACAGTCCCGGACCACTTGGGGATGTCCACCTGCCGGCTTAGGCCCAATCCCCCAGGGCTCTTGCCGTCTGGGACCCTTTGCTCCTTACCACCCGCCTGCAATAGAGGCAAGAGAGGCTCCTGCCACCACTGCTGCACTCACCAGCCATGAGCCCGGCTTCTGGCTGAGCAGCGCTCCCCCGGTGAGAGCGCAATGACCACCAGAGGGCACCGGAGGGCAGCTCCTGTGTGGAGCATCTGTCCTCTGGTGGTCAGTGCATATCATAGTGACCGGTCCTTCTGCCAGTTGTTCCACTGTTCAGTCGATTTGCATATTAGGATTTATTATATAGGATAAGCAGTAAAATGCAGGCTTATAGGAGAATGCTTAAGAATAATGACTGCCTTGGTTTCCTGGATTGCCATAACAAAGACCTCAAACTGGGTAGCTTTAAACAACAGAAATTTATTATCTCACTGTAGGCTAGAAATCTGAAATCAGGTGCAGGTGAGGCCATGGCTCCCTCTGAAAACTCTACAGGAGACTCTATCATTGCCTCTTCTCATGGTACTGGGCATTCCTTGGCTTATAGCTGCATCACTCCACTCTCTGCCTCCAACTTTACCTGGTCTTCATCCTTGTGTTTGTTTCTGTGTGTACACTTCTACAAAGACACTAGTCATTGAATATAGGGTCCACTCTAATCCAATAGGACCCCATCTTAACGAATTACATATGCAAAACCCTATTTCCAAAAGGCTACATTCTTTTAAAAAAAATATATTTTATTGATTTTTTACAGAGAGGAAGGGAGAGAGATAGTTAGAAACATCAATGAGACAGAAACATTGATCAGCTGCCTCCTGCACACCTCCTACTAGGGATGTGCCCACAACCAAGGTACATGCCCTTGACTGGAATTGAACCTGGGACCTTTCAGTCCGCAGGCCGATGCTCTATCCACTGAGCCAAACCGGTTAGGGCCAAAAGGCTACATTCTGAGGTTTCAGGAAAACACAAACTTTTGGGGGACACTATTCAACTCACTACACTGACCACGTATGAAGGAAAAAAGCAAAACAAACTAACTTATCAGACTATCTAAACTTGAGGTTAAAACACACACACACACACACACAAAACAACCCTCTAAAGGTTAAAGTGTTCTATAATTTGTGTATCATGGTTAAAGTCAGAGAAAGAGTACAACTTAGCAACTTCTTAAAAGTTCTTAAATTATTTAGCTAGGGATTGTACACATGTTCATTTCAACACTGGATCTGAGATGATTTAATAGAATATCCTCAAAGTGCAAAAGAGCTATTGTGTCTTGATGTATTTCAATGGCTCTTCAAAATTTCACCTATATACTATTGAAAAAAACAAAATAAATGGCATTACTGTTCCATCCATTCCTGCTTACACAGCATATCTTATCAGAATTAAGGGTAAGGTTGGTTTTCTTTTTAATGAGACATCAGTAAAATGCTGTTTGATTTTTATTAAATATAGTTATTCATACTTGCCAGAAAGAACAGAAATACAGCCCTAATCAATAAAACAAAAAGATTGGCTAGTTGAGGGATTCTTAAAGACACCAGAGGTCCCCCAAATCACACTTTGACAATTAATGATCAAAGTTAATTGGCAAAACAGATTAAAATACATTATATCTTTAATTATACTATTTACCAAATAGTATTTCTATGGTAGAAAATAATAAAATTATTCATTAACATTTGGTTTGAAATTTGCTCTTAATTACTATTTTCTAGGAGGTAAATATGTTTGAGTTTTTGGATTTAAAAAAAAAGATTTATGTGAAAGCATTTCATGGTTTCCAGTTCTTTTTTAGAAGAACTCTTATCTATTGGCTTTGTTTGCTTTATAAAAATGTCTGATAGATGTTTTACCTTCTTCAAAAACATGATTCTTTAGAAAATAAATTCTATAAAATGCATGCTACAAATATAGTCTGTTCCCATCTCTCTTTCAACAGTAGCTTAAATAATGCAAGTACAAATGCCACTTCTTTAAATATCTGATGGGTCCTCAGCACTCTGGCATGTGGTAGCTTTGTCCCCCAAGCCTTTTTTTTTTTTTTTTTTTTTTTTTAGCCTGTCAGCTGTGAGAAACAGTTTTCTACCAATTACTGTCACAATATGAATAAATTCAAAACTGAAAATATAAGCACTGAATATTTTCAGTAAATTTATCCCAAAACTACATTAAAATAGGAATTTAGCATATAAACAAGGAATTTAGTAAGTAATAAGAAACATCACATTGTACTTTGTCTTCTATAAATAAAAGCACAATATAAGAAGATAAAAAAAAAAGCATTCATGCACAGAAGAAATAGGCAAATGACAGCAGGCTATGAAATGAAAAGAAAAAAGTAACAGCTGCAAAGAGATCACCAATTAAGAACTATGACTCCCAAAATTGATGTTACAGAGTTGTTTCTGGTTTTCCCCCTTTTTTGAATGATTATGACTTACTACCAAATAATTTTCAAAAGATCTATATAGTATTTCTCTCTTTGTCCAACACGTTTCTTTTAGTATGTGGCTCTACAAACGTTAGGCCAGAAGCTGTTCCTAACATGATTTTGGTTTGAAAGGTGTTAAGAAACATGCTATGAAAATTTGCAATGTTCTTAGGTTATGACTGTTAATAGAATGCCAAATAAACAAGATATATTTGGCTCACATTTGGTTCTTACTCTAAACTGGTCCTGTGCCAAAATTGTTTTGGGGGGTATAACAAAAACCTTAAATGCACAAATATGACTAATCAATAGACAGTTTAGTTGGCTATGAATATATTATAATCCCCTTCCCTCTAAGATTCATCAATTTGTTCCATGTTTCCATGCTTGTGGTTTCCACTCCTGTGTTGAGCATCTGCCCTCTGGTGGTCATTGTGCGTCACAGCCAGCCAGTCGGTCGGTCACTTAGGCTTTTATATATATAGATTTACCTAATATAGTCCTACTGCCCCCTATTTATAACAATTTAGCATTTAAAATAATACAACTGATTTTAACTTCTATTTAGATATTATAGCTTTCTTATGAAAATTTTCATTTACAGTAAAGACTAATCATATACTCTAGATTATACAATGAATGAAAATATAATTAATATAAAATATAATGCCTTAATAATTTATTATTGACAAATATATTTTTATTTGTTTAGCATTAAGTAAGATTAAGAACAAGACAACTAAAAAATGAGGTGATGGGTAATGATCTGAGAATTTCTATCTTTAGACTGAGACCCCACCCCAAAAATAGGCCCATGCTGTGCTCCTCTTGGTGTAGCAGTGAAAGGAGGAAAGAAAGGACTGTTCTGTGGTTGAAAAGACAAGGTATAAAGAATGGTGTTTCCAGAAGTTTGGACCATTTTTAGATTTGGTGCCCATTTTCTTTATGTCCCCTCTTGCCTATGTTTGTTTTATATTTTCAGCTTAAAAGCATTTTTTTCTCAAAAAGTAAGAAAGAGAGAGAGAGAGAGAGAGAAGATAGAGTTGTCTTGTTAACTCTAATCCATTAAAAATATACTATCTTCTCAAGCAGAAGATAAAGCTTTTGAAATTTTTATGCTCCAAATGTTTTTAGCCTATCATAGATATTTAATACATGTTTAGACTATAAAATGTTATCAAAGAAGAACATATTTATAACCTACATATATTTAGCTCTCTAAGAAAAACAAATATATATCCTATTAATAAAAGCCTATGGGATCATCACGCCCTCACGCTGTGACGCCATCACGCAGCAACGAGTGATCACCAGGAGGCTGCATGCGCAGCGGGTGCACATGGGTGGGCGGGGCTGCATGCGCGTGGGTGGGTGGGGGCTTGACCCTGCATGTGCGGTGCGGAGGCGGGGCCTGCAGCTCCATGCGGCAAGGCCTGGGGGGTCCCGTGACTCCACGTAGCGCGGAGTCAGGGCCCAAGGCTCTGGCCTACCTCTTTGGGGCAATCCATCAAGGATCCCTGGATGGGTGGGCAGGGCCTACCTCTTTGGGGCGATGCATCGCAGGGATCCCACACTGTGAGAGGGCACAGGCCAGGCTGAGGGACCCCACTGAGTGCACAAATTTTGTGCACTGGGCCTCTAGTACATATATAAATTCATACATAAAAGTAGATAATTTTGTATTGTTTGAGAGGTTAAGAATTTCATCTGTTTTTGAGATTTGGTCTTTCTTGTATTATGTCCTACTGATTTAAGCAACTGTCTTTGGCTTTTATTCTTTTCATAAACATGCCATTTTGTTAATTTTTTTCCTTAAATACCTTAAACTATTATTTAATGTGTCAAAACTATATGATATGTGTTTAATGAATATGTGGGAACACATCAGGCCCTTATCTTGCTGCCATCACATTTCTTGTGGCTAAGGTACAGACATTTTTGTGTACCTGCCCCTTTAAAACACTAGTTAGAGCACTCCCTTAGCAGACTTTCCATCTCCACAACATGATCATTAGCAGATATGCTATCAACACTTCCATTTTTTAGATCTTTCTTGAAACAAAAACACTTGCCTATGTTCCTTGCAGAGCTTTCTGAAGCCTCCTCTTCTAATGTATATTAGGATATACATCTAAATACCTATAGCACTGCCTTTCTTAGCCATCATAAACTCTAAAATGGTATTCTGATTTCTCTCAAGCTTCTACTTTACTGATCAATTTTCTCCTTATGTTCAGAATTATGCCACAAGTAGATATGTCACTCTCCTTCTGACTTAACAGATGAGAACCTCAGCCACTGATTTATCATATAAAATAGTGTGTATGTGTGCATATATTTATTTATGCATAGCTTTTCCCTATAGAGTTAAATATAAAAACACTCCTTTTGTTTGTCTAATCTCTCCTTTTTTTGCAAGAAGTTATGACTCCTACTAAGTAGTCTTTCTAGTTTAACTTTAAATTCGTGCACTGGATGGGAGGAGGTGTCCCTCAGCCCATCCTGCACCCTCTCCAATCTGGGACTCCTCAGGGGATGTCCGACTGCCTGTTTAGGCCCGATCCTGTGGGACATCCCTCTCACAATCCGAGACTGCTGGCTCCCAACCGCTCACCTGCCTGCCTGCCTGATTGCCCCTAACCGCTTCTGCCTGTCACCCTGATCACCCCGTAACCACTCCCCTGCCAGCCTGATTGACTCCTAACTGCTCCCCTGCCAGCCCAATCGCCCCCAGCTGCCCTCCCCTGCCAGTCCAGTCGCCCCCAACTGCCCTCCCCTGCCGGCCATCTTGTGACCACATGGGGGCGGCCATCTTGTGTGAAGGTGTGACGGTCAATTTGCATATTACCTCTTTATTATATAGGACAGGATTATACGTGGACATAGATAGACAGCATAGAATATCTGCATCACTATACTTATATTGTATAATAATTAAGGTTCAAAAACCCCCTATATAAGCCCAGTTTCTTACTATGTGAAACATACTGGTTATTTGATGGTTGCTGAGAGGTAAGGAATTTGCCACCCGTATCTATGATTCTCATATGAATTGAAGTAGTTGATAAGCCTGCTGGGTACTATAAAGGGGTCTATACAAAACTAAATTAAAAAAAAATAACCAGAGAAACTAACCAGAACAGATGATGGTGATATGGTAGGGCCATCAGGAAGGAGCTAAGGAGACATGATACCTAAAAAAAAGGATAATGATAACTAAAGAAGAAATGGGTATTTGGTAGAAGTAGGTTCAGGGAAAATCTTAATATTCTAGTTTAAAATTAAAATGTTCTGTAAACTGCTTGGTCTTTTACTACAAGAGACCTCATTAGTTATGCAGGGAATTAGAAAAAATCTTCAAATATGCTTATAAATACTAAAGGAAAAATGAAAAGAGGATGGAAGGAAAGAAGAGGAAATAATTGTTAAATTATCTAGGTACCATCATCTCTTATTTTTGAACTTAATTTGTTGTACTTTTAATAAAATAGATTAAAAAAACACTTCACATTTTAAAAAATGCTAAGAAAGAAAACAGTTAAGGCAGAAAAGGAGATAGGGTTACTTAACGCAAAAAAAAATGAATTAGAAAAAATAATCAATTTTACACATGAAAAAAATCTAAATTAAAAAGTTGCTGCCTCAAAAAAAAAAAAAAATAGTGGTCCAAACTAAATAGTAAGATTCAAGAAAGGATCTAAGAGCTGAGGTCTGTTGTTGATGTCAGAGCTTAGAGGAGTATTATTCCAAGTTGCAGTGTCAGAATTACCCCATGAATTTCTAATAAACAGTAGAAGAGAAATATATGCTCTGATCACATCAAAATGATAAGAATGAATAAGATAGGGAATGGAAAAACAGGGAAAGGAAAGGCAAAATAGAATTGGCAGCTCTGTATAATGCAAAGTAGTTTGAAGAGATGATATGGTTCCCTCCTTGTCATGCCCATTCGGCCTATATTCTCAACACTATATTTGTCAGAAGTCTCTTGGATTAACCAATATGTCCCCCCTGTCTATAAAAGACAGTATGGAATATCCCCTAAGATTTCTATATGTGACATATCACTAAAACTAACTTCAAAGATTCTCACACTCATCTTACAGTAAAAACTTGAAATACCATCTGGCTCTTTACACTTGTGAAGGCTGAATAATCTTTGAGGCCCACCATTTAAAGGCATGATATGTCAACCAGGGCATAATCGGAATCACATTTTCCCTTTTCTCTAGAGTCGAGGTACTAATACAGACTAATTCAATGGTCACTCAGTCTCTTGCTGGGTCACTATAGCTCTCAGTTCTCATGAAGAATAAATTAAGGCAGAAGTCAAAATACACTAGAAACATAACCTTCTGAAATAAGTGCCTATGAAAAGGGGATTGGGCTAACTAACAGCATAGGGACATTTCAACATTAAGATTCTAAAATGAAGAGACTGGTTGCTACTAGGGATGAACTTTACTTACACTTAAATCTGAAATGGGAATATACTTTTATCTGGTTGTAACAAACAGCTTAGAAATGATAAACAGCTTTTCCCTTTGTCTGACCTCTGTTCATTGGTATATATCACATACTGGGGTGCAGACACCCAATAAACTCTATACAATATTCAAACATATTCAGAAGACTAACCTAGAATATGTGTGTGATTTCAGGACCAGAAAAAAACTGCATTAGTAGCCAGCAACAATCTGACAAATATAATAGTTGTGTCCTGATCACAGTGATGTGCAAAATGTAAGAAAAATGCTTGATTAAACCTTGAAAAGAAAGTGTCAAAAAAAAGGAAAAGAAAAACTTTTAGTGAACTCCTCCCTGCATTGACAAAGAGAAATCAACAGCACAGATAATCTAACAGACTTGGCAACAAAAAAATCTTACACATTTAGTTTTGAAATAAGCATTGACCCAGACCACTCTCCTATAGTGTGCCCGGCCATGTGTTACTAAAGGGTCAGGGTTCAGAGCTGGTGAACACATATACTTAAACATGTATTAAAATACAACATGGTAAGATTGCTAAAAAGTGGGCTATAGAGTTCTTTAAGGGCACATTGTCCCATTGTTCTAAAGTACATAGGTAGAGTACACATAAACTGAGCACCTGATAGAGATATGACAGATGGGTTAAAACGAGTCACAAAACATAATAAAAAGTTACCTAGTGCTAGTAAGGTTGCGGAGAAAAGGACACTCACCTACATTGCTGGCAAGAATGTAAATTGCTAAGTCCTTTTTGGAAAATACTCTGGTAACATTTATTAATGAAACATGCACATATCCTTTGACATGGCAATTCCATTTCTGGGAATTTATCTTACAGACGTAAAAGCATAAGTAAGAAAAGCTAGTTGTACAGGACATTTACTGGAGCATTTTTAGTAGCAAAAAGATTGCAACACAAAAGGCCATTAATGTATTAATCAAAGGTTAAATAAACTGTGGTATATCCTCATTATGAAAATATATGCAGTTATTAAAAGAATTGCTTTAGGTCTGTATCTTCTGACATAAGTGATGGTCATGATTTGTTGCTGAGTAAGAACCACAAGTGCCAAGGAAAGGTAAATATGATTCCATTTTTTTGTAAAAAAATAAGTATACAATACCACCTCCAAAAATCGTATTTGTGTGTATTTGTATATAAGTATACAAATTATATGAACATGAAAAAGCTATTGGAGCTGTGAAAGCATGATTCTAGACTACTAATATTGAATGTGACTAGAGGATGGGGATAAGTGGAAGCAAACACACAGCAAAATTAGGGGGAAATGATCATGCTGTATAAAATAAACGGGAATATGTAGAACTACTGCACACTCCTTCACTTGGGTTTCTTTTTCAATGGCATATCCTCAAAGATCCTTTTGGAACTTTCTACATAAATAGTTACCGCATCCCCATTCTGTCACATTCTGGCCCCTTACCTTGCTTTTGTTTTTCATATTTCTACATGACATTATATTACATATTCACTTATTTATTATCTATGATATATGTCTCTGATACATAAACATCAGTAAATAAATATTTGTTGAATAAAGACAGAATGAATTATATCTCATGTATCAAAACTAAAAATACACACTGGCAGGGACAAGAACCAAAAGAGCAAATAAAGATATTAATGTGATTGGGTGGTGCAATTGATAGCAACTTAAAACAAAGAAAAAGGTGACTCTTAACATGCAGTAAATTAAATTAGTTAAGCTAATACATTTTGGAAAATAGTAAATCCTCAAATGGGGTAGACAGTAAGAGAGAAGTAGAAAGAAAGAGGGGAAGCCTGGATGAATGAATGACACTAAATGTGTATGCCTGAGTAATGCTATGAAGAAAAAGCACAAATGAGAAAAGTTTGTCCAAATACCTTTAAACTGTATACAATAAACACATGGTACTTCTTTCATAAAACAGTTTTGCTTTGGTGTATAAACTAATACACAATAATTAAAAACATATTTAAATGGCAGATTCCAGTATTAATACACAGAGAGTAAAATAATAGCAAGTGATATTGAAAAAAGCAAGCATTCATAGACTCCCAACAGAATAAGCACACCCTTGTGAAGATGCTTATTTAACACCAAAAGCAAATTCTGAAACTCTGAAAAATGTCCACATATATTTTAAGTACAAATACCAGAAATGTGTACTGTTGTCAATTAAAACAGTTTACAATATAGACATATTAGATATACTCATATAAACTAATGGAATCAGTTTCTATGTTTTTATACTCTTAAATAATCTAGTATGTTAAAAAAAATAAAGGCTTACAATCATGTATATGTTTTCTGGGTAATAGTCTTTTTATATTTACAGTATATAATTTTAAACAAAATGTAATTTTGTTTTCTCAAGAAGGATACTATTTTTACATATAGTTGTGCAAATACCACTTTTCAAATAAGCCACCTGAGTATATCCTTTTATGGTTAAAGCACATTTTCCACAGAGACAAAGAACTCTACAGGAACAATAAACATTCTTAATTCCTGTAGTTCACAGACAATCCATGAATATTTTAAAATCATGTACAATATGAAATCTCTACAAAACAAGCATTAAACAAAAGAAATAACTTTTAATCAATTTTGCTAAAAATTAACTTTAAAATAAGAATAAAATAAGGTCCTTGAAAAGACAACTTGTTATGCCTATTATCTGTTGGCTGTCAATTCAAAAAAAATTTTAATATTTAAAATGAGTTGGTAGTCTTAAAAAGTGAATTGTAAGGGGCTGGGTGTGTGGGGAGGGGAAATGGGAGACATCTGTAATACTGTCAACAATAAAAATAAAGTTTTTTAAGTGAATTGTAGGTTACTTGCAAGAACATGAAATGATTTTTCAATCTCATAAAAAAACAAGCTTGTACTGTGTACAATACTCATCTTCTATATTGAAATGCTCTTAAGAAAATAACCTATACAATAAAGCCTCCTATAACTTAAAGAACTACCTTATTTTTTCCTCTGTAAATAGTAAAGACGAATAAACTGACCTTTAGGAACATATTACCTTTTCTACATATGACTAAACACATATTTAGATATCAAATGTAGACAAATTTAGTTAAAATCAATTAAACTGAGAAGTCCTTCCCTTCTGGCTGTCTATATTTTTCTTTAATCTTGGTCAGTGTAAACCCTTATTACCAGTAATTTGCCACTATAACGCTGAGGAAAAATGCTAGCCTCACAATTTTTGTCATTTCTCCCCCCTCTTCCCCTGCAGGCTGCTACTGTTGATGGCCTTTATGGAAATATAAATTCAATCAGCAGCTGCAAATTTCATGAGACGTCCATCTTCATGCTGAATTTCTAACTGAGTGTCAAAACAATCTGTGGATTTCTCCCTGATGAAACACACATTGAATTGTAAATTTCTGCAATTTTCTCATGTTTGCATTTCAGCTGCAACAAAATAGTGCTAGCCTGATACACTGTCTATCAGGCTGAAACAAGTAATTTTCTCTTCTTATTCTTTCTTGCCATTTAAAGAGTTAAATTCTTTTTAAGGCCATGAAACAAAATATTTCCCCCCCAAAACTAAATAATTAAATTTTCATTACAATTATAAAAAAAATGAGGATATAAAAACCATTAACGTATTTGATATGTTTTAAAAAGAGATTTTCCCCCAAGAGGCTTAGTTGTTCTATTTAGTTGTCTGTCTGTCTATATTTATTTATTTTTACTATATTTAGTGGTGAAAACTGCTATGAGCCTTGATAAAATTAATATGTCTATATACAATGTCAAGATAGTAGATAAATGAAATGTAGTCAGAAAATAATTACTAGTAACTTTAATTTTAATGATATATATTTTAATTAAATATTATTGAGTAAAAATATTAAAACAAAGAATTATAACAGCTAGACTAGTCATTCTTCTTAACACATACAACTGTGTTATTTTTTTCACTAAGGAATCATCTTCAACTGAATAGCTAAAAAGATTTGATTTTTAATAATACCCTATTATGCGGCCTATATTATTTTGCAACTAAATATACAAAAATATTATGTTTTAAAAGGTATCTTGAAACACTTATGAGGTGACTTGCATTCCGAGATAACTTCTTGTTCTTACAAACATCTTTTCATTAATGTTACTAACAAAATAATTCATAGCCCTTTTTAAAATTCAAAATGACACTACAATAAGAAAACCTTATGAATGGTCTATAAAACAAGAAATGACAATCATTCATTCAACAAACATTTATGGAATATTGCCTATGTGCCTGGTAATTTTTAGCAGGCCATGGGGACACAGAGATGTGCAAAACACAGTCCTTTACTTCAAGAAAGTAGTCTAGTTGAGAGAGAATAAAATGATTTGTTAAAGCTCAGTGAAATAAGTGCTATAAACTGGTACATTAAGAGAGGACAAATTTAGGAGAGCACCGAGGAGACAGATAACTATCTCATGAGCAGTTATGGAAGCTTTCAGAAAAAGTCATAGTTTCTAAGGACATGTGGGAGTCAGCCAAGAGAGAAGTAGAAGAGGACACACTCCGGCCAGAGGGCAGAATATAATAAAAAAGATGGAAGCATGAAGTATCATAGTGCCTTTGGAAAATTGTTAGTAATTGGAGATGAAGAACAAGACTGACAGTGATGTGGTACAATAGATAGGCTAGAATAAGGTCATGAAGAGGTCTGAGTGCCATGTTAAAATATTTATTTAAGCATTATGCAGAAGGCAAAGAGGTGTAATATCTCTTAACAGAAAATATAACTTAAAGTATAATGATTAAGAAGACAGACTCAGTTCAAATCCAGTTCTGCCACTTGTTAGCCATGTGATTTGGGGCAAGTTACTTTCTCTATGTCTCAATTACTGCACCAGTAAAACAGTAATAATAATACTTTGTACTGCAGAATTAGTATGAGAATGAAGTACCTTCTAAGTATTTGAAGCTACCATTATTATTATTATCATTATCATCATCAACATCATCATCATTTTATAGTTTGGTAGGTTCATTAGGTCTAACTTTAATATACGTGAATACTAAAGCAGATAATCTAATTATAATCAGCTAGAACACTGGCACAAACTACACATTCAGCTTATTTTCACTTAGAAAACATTTACTGAATACTCATTATGCATAGGCACATGCAAAAAAAAAAAAAAAAAGGTTTTAAAAAAACCCACTAGAGGAAATGGAAAAGTTAAAATAATCTCAAAATAGATGTTTTTAAAAACCATTAATGTAATTGATCTATGTCTTAAAAATATGGACATTAAAATTCAATCAAATTCCATCACTATTTAAAAATATAGTCAATTCTTATAACATGTTAGTTTAACCTGATGAACAGGGACTTCCTACTACAAACATACAGAAATAATAGATAAAATACTTAAAAAATAATACATTGCTAAAAAAAAATAATAAAATAATCCCTATAGCCTTAGCCAGTTTGGCTCAGTGGATAGAGCATTGGCCTATGAACTAAAGGGTCCCAGGTTCGATTCCAGCCAAGGGCACATGTCCAGGTTGTGGGCTCAATACCGCCCCCCCCCAGTAGGGGGTGTGCAGGAGGCAGCCAATCAATTATTCTCTCTCATCATTGATGTTTCTATCTTCTATCTCTCTCCCTTCTTCTCTGAAATCAATTTAAAATATATATATATATATATATATATGTATATATCCCTATACATGAAAGGTAATATCATCTTTTATATTTCAAAGATGATCTAGTATAATCTCCTTATTTTAACAGATGAAATGGATACCTTTAAAGAGAATAAGCATTATACATGCAAGGTAATAAAACAAAGTCAGGACAAGAAATCTTCAAACATTTTTTTGTGTGTTCGATACTTTATCTGGATAAAACTTTCTTAGTGATGAACTAAAAGGGTCTTCACAGTATATTGCTCATGGCATTAAAATAGCACCAACATAATATATGCAATAGTTTCCTTAAACTCAATAAATGAACAGCGAAGTTCCTTCTTTTTTATTTTACTTGTTCCAAGTAAAGGTCTTTAAATATTCAAAAAGGCACTGGAAATTATTTTTGGAAGTACAGTTATTCCTAACCTGACTGATGATTGGTAGCAATAGGGGAGGTTTGTAAAATGTAGGTTCTTAGGCAAGCCATAAAACTATGGGATCAGAATCTCTAGAATACAAGTCATGTTTTTGCTGTCATTATTTAAAGTTTCTGTTACTCAGACCAGTCAGTCACTTAGGGAATTTCTAATATAGAGGCTATTAAAATTTAAGAAAACTATAAGCTAGCTTTTTATTTAAAAACTAGTGGCCCAGTGCACGAATTTGTGCACATTGAAAAGAAATTAATTAGAAGAAATATTTTAATATCACTATTTACCATTTCTCTATAATAGAAGTGTCAGAGATGAAAGAAAATTAGTAAAATGTATATGAAAATAATATATACATTGATTAATAAATAAACCATAACAACATGATATAACAACAACAAAGACAGGATATAAAAACAATAAAAACATGATATAAAAACAACAAAAACAAGATATAAAAACAACATTGAGAAAAACAATAACTGATAAATTGATTAAACTTATTCTAATATCTCCCTGTATACCACATTAAGAGTAAAAACACTTTCAGAGTGCTTGACTAATTTCCTTTGTGATGAAGTATTTACAACTCTAACTTTAACATCACATGCTCTTCAAACTTGAGGGAAAGCAACATATAACTGACCATGTCCGAAAACAGGTTCAAGTAGGAATATTCCTACTCTGTCTAGAGTTTGTCTTTGTGATTTATTAACAGTCATCACAAATTCTGGCATCATGGGAAACTGTCTTTGAATTAATTTAAATGGGAGGTCAGTGTCAGATCAATTCTTGGAATCAGAACAACCTCTCCTTCCGCAGATCCTGTTAATACTTCAGAGCTCTATATGTATCGCACATGCGTGAGCCTGCGTTTACTTTTAAATTGCCAGGGCGCGTCATATGTATCAGCCAGTCGGTCAGTTGGATGGATGGACAGTCGGTCACTTAGCCTTTTATTTGTGTATAGATGCACAAATACATCTCATGTTCTGGGTCAGTGGTCGGCAAACTCATTAGTCAACAGAGCCAAATATCAACAGTACAACGATTAAAATTTCTTTTGAGAGCCAAATTTTTTAAACTTAAACTTCTTCTAACGCCACTTCTTCAAAATAGACTCGCCCAGGCTGTAGTATTTTGTGGAAGAGCCACACTCAAGGGGCCAAAGAGCCGCATGTGGCTCACAAGCCACAGTTTGCCGGCCACTGTTCTGGGTAGTAATTGATATTGGATGAATAAAAATGTATTTTATTAACATTTGTGTAGTTTAAATTTGAAGTATTTATTAGTAAAAATTAATAAAGTTTAATAAATTTAAACCAGTGGTATGCTGTTAAATGCTCAAAAACTGGCTCTCTGAGTGTAATTACATGAGTATTGATTGGATTATAGCTTTAAATATTTCCTTGATTTTTGTGCTTTTTGTAATATAATAGATGTAGATAAAATATGTATTTGTAAACATTTTCCATCACTTTAAATGTAGGCAATCAACACAACATATCAAGCCCCGATTTGTAGCACTTGTCAATTTGTATAGTATGAATACTCCACTGATGGCCAACTTCAAGCTACTACCGTGATGTCATGGAACATGGAGTTAGGAAGAGACAGATGCACAGAAGCCCACCATTATATCTATTTCTACCATATATATATATGACAGGCATAACCTCAAGAGCCTAGATAATAATAAAATGTACTCAATTAATTACAAAGTACTAAATTTTGAGTATTTATATTTGTTTTTTATATTTTAAGTTTATATTATTTAATTTTTAATAATGTCTACATTGAATAACCAACACACAAAATTTCTGAAAAGTTAACAATCAGCTTTCACAAGCCAGTACAAGTTGGCTCCAATCAGCTTTCACAAGGCAGTGCAAACTGGCTCCAAAAACCTATAAATACTATTGCTGTTTCTGAAATTGCACATAAAAACATAATTTTAGTCCAAAAAATTGTACAGTTATCTGATTTAGCAAAAGTCAATTCATAACAAATTTCCAGTACGCCCAAAGAAAACCCAAATCAATAATCTATTTGATTACATTTTAGTTCAAAGTTTCTACAAAGATTTTTAATTTAGATTATAAGTTTATATAGAAAGGACTCCCATATTTAAACATTCTGGGTTTGTGGTTTTTATTTTGCTCTAATACACTCTGTCAACATAACATTAATATGAATTTGTGCTATTCCAAAATAATTTATTAGGATAGAATTAATTCTTATGAAAACTATTGTAAACTGTCTCATGCCTAATCCCACCTTATTAGAGCAGGAATAAAAAAGAAAGAGATAAAAATAGAGAAAAGAAGATACTTATAATCTGAGGCATTGAATCCCTAAATTACAAAAGAGGGACAGAGAGGAGAAAATAAGTACTTTCTTCATGATAGTCCTGACTCTTATCAAGGTTGGCCAGGCACTCAAGGGCTAGACATCCCAGATACATCAGAGGTGTAGTGAGAGGTACAGGCTACTAATGCACAGGCAACCGACAGCTCCTTTAAAATACATACAGCTTAGAGCTAATGTCACTCTTTAGCCTTTCAACATGGCATTGGTCCCTGTACTCATACTCCCTTATTATAATCTAGACTCATAAGCCAGGTTTATATCTAAAACTCCAAGCATCAGCCACTCGAGGCAACATTTAGGTGATTATGAAATAACGTAGCATTTGTTCTGGAATCCTCTGCTTTGGGGAGAGCATTGTCCCAGAGATTTATACCATGATAGCAGGGGAAACCATGGTAACTGCTCCTGCATTTACCTCCACCTTCAGAAGTACACCACTTTAAGACAGAATATATTAGTGTGGTAGAATGCAAAATGAGTCAAAAAAGAACAAAGCTTCAAATTCCCTCCTGACAGTTAATCCATAGTTTCCCCATAGTTATTTGCTACCAGCTTTCATACTACTTAGCTGCAACCTACCAGAAGTGTTATTATTAAAATTTCAATATGCATGCAAACACAGCAATCATCAACAGGACTTTGTTAAAATTAATCCTATTTCCCCCAACATACAGTTATGCTATTTCAGCCTTTTGCTTCTCCAGCTTACATAGCATCCCACTTACAACCTCTGCTGCCTTTTGTCTTTTTCTACTTTAATGTAAAAAGGGCTCTTTAGTGAATCCCAAAGATGAATCATTTTTACCTCTGTATAAATCATTTTTAAAAATTTGTTAGTAATGTATTTAATTAAAATATAATCCATAATTATTGTTGTTTAACCTCTTTCCTTCAGAATTTAAATCATCCTTTAAATAGGAACTTGGAAATTTATAGCACTGATTGATTTCTGACATATAGAATTTTCTGTGCAGTAATATGGAAAGATTTTTTGAGTACTGGAGAATTCCAAGAAATATTTAAACAATCATCTTGCTTTCAGGACTAGCCTATTAAATATAAGAATACAAGAACTTGGGTGTTATATTTACTAACATTTTAAGTAATTAAAAATAGTGTATCAGATATGTATATATTGGTTTAGTCACTCAGAAAATATTTTTAATTAATAATGACATACTTTCACACTTACTATAGAAGTTCATACCTAAGCAATCTGTCCTATTTTAGAACAAAGTCAGAACAAGCTTTAAAAGTAAACCTTGCTTGTGATAGTTCTTTTACTTCAATTTGGTCTCCATAGATAACAAACAAGAAACTTCAGGAAAAACAAAGAATCTGTACTCTTATTAAATGTCTACATCATGGGTGTTCAATAAATATTAAACATGCAAAAGAAGTTCTCTTGATGGTTAGAGTTTAACATTATCCTAAAACTTATAAAACCCAAGGTCTGTTATATGGGTAATTAACAATAGTAGGAATATTAATAATAATAGCCTACAATCAAAGTTAACAATTTCCAATAGGAAATGTCCAAAGGTCAGTTGTATAAAGCAGTTAGAATACCTTTAAAAATGCTTTGTACATTGCATACATTATACATGACAGAGCTTATACAAATGTCACAGAAACTTCTCAGTACATTTCAAATTTCTAGCTTTGTTTTCTCTAAACTATTCCTTTGAATGCTGAATTTTACTCACAGGAATTCTTAACTCTACAAAAAGAAGAGAGAAACTTGGGAACAATCAAGACCAAAGATATCTTGCCTAGGCCCCAGTGATGCACAAGAAACAGTCCACAGAATTTATGACTACATAAGTATAGACCATGTCATATGATTCACAGCAATGACTTTAAAAACTGGCTTAATTCAGAATCTTCAAACATTCAAGTACATGTCTAATAGAAAAGAATAGCTAGTTGAAATAAATCCATTAGCTTTACTATAAGCCAAGTATACAAGGCATAAAGCATTATATCAGTAGATCAGCAAAGGGAACTTTAAATACCTTATTTTGAGAGTTGAAAAAAATTATTATAAAGGGAAACATTTCATTTTATGTACCTTTGAACAAAAGACATTAAACAAAATTAAAATCCAAAAGAAACTTTCATAAATTAAGTGTTTGAAAAAAATCTAATTAAACTTAAGGATTTCAAATGAACACAATTGCAGTAACATATTTTTATGCATCAGCTCTTTCCTGGGGGTGATAAAATAAATACTACCCTGAAAATTTCAATAATTTTCTCAATGTTTCAGTTTGAATGTTTGGAATATTAACAACCAATTTTTATTTGTTTATGTGGTTTAATAAGTCCCCAACATAGAGACTGTTGAAAACCAAACTATTAAACAGGTTTATAACTGAAATTGTCCTGTCATACTATCTACATGATTGCTACTTAGCGAGTTCAGGCAAGATATAAATTTTGTTAAAACAAATTATTGCTATAATTTTCAAAATACTTAACTGAAAATTCCAAAGTGAGGGAGAAACCAAGATGGCGGCATAGGTAAGCACCTAAACTGCTGCCCTGCACAACAATTTCAAAACTACAACTAAAAGACAGAACAGACACCATCCAGAACCACAGGAAAGCTGGCTGAGTGGAAATTCTACAACTAGAAGGAAAGAGGAAAGCTCACGGAGAAGGAGTGTCAAAGAGCTGAGGTACGGAGACACGTGCGCGCAGAGAGGAAGGGCGGCAGAGTGCCTGGCTGGCTTTCTCTGGCGGAAGGGGGAAAGAAGCCCCCAACTGCACTGAACCCCAGTTCCGACTGCACTGAACCTCAGTTATGGGCAAAACCCTGTGGACCCAGGCTCATACAGGGGGAGTTTGGACTGTCAGGTAGAGAGAAAGGCACACGGAGACTCAGAGACTCAGGGGAGCCGCGGCGGCAGGGGTCTGGAGGCGCAAGTGCGCACAAAGACTGACTGAGGAGGTTACCACAGGCTATCCCTAGCGGAAGGGAGTCAGAAGCTCCTGACTGCACTGAAACCAGTTCCGACTGCACTGAACCACAGTTCCGGGCGAGCCCCTGGGGACCCACGCTCTTATGGGGGAAATCTGGACTGTAAGGCGGAAACTCGGGAACCGCTGAAGGCAGAGGTCTAGAGACTTGCGCACAAGGGCAGGGCTGATGGGAAGCCAAGACTGTCTGCCCCGCCCTGAGACTCCATCCCTTCCAAGCTGAGCACAGAGGCTTTTGCAATCTGGCAAGGCTAATCCTATAAGGCTGTCTCCAGCACCGAAAATCTCCCAGTGTAGACAGAGCTGATCCTCCCAGCCAACTGGCCTGCAGGTCAATTCCTCCCAGTGATACCAACAACAATCAAGACTTAAGTACAACAAGGCTGGACACACAGTCCACAAAGGGGTGCACCAAGAGTGTCCACCTCAGGTTAACTGGGGATGCCGACCCACTGGGCAATATAGGAAATCTAGCACACAAAGCCACACTACCAACTCAGGGAAGCAGTGAAAAATGGGGAGACGAAGAAACAGATCAAAAAAGAAAGAAATGGAGGAAAACAAATTACTGGATATAGAATTCAAAACCACGGTTATAAGGCTTTTCAAGAATATCCTAGAAAAGGCCGATAAATATAATGAGACCCTCGAAGATATGAAAAAGGACCAACTAGAAATTAAACATACACTGACTGAAATAAAAAATATTATACAGAGACCCAACAGCAGACTAGAGGAACGCAAGAATCAAGTCAAAAATTTGAAATACAAAGAAGCAAAAAACACTCAACTGGAAAAGCAAAAAAAAGAAAAAGAATTCAAAAAGTTGAAGATAGTGTAAGAAGCCTCTGGGACAACTTCAAGCGTACCAACATCAGAATTATGGGGGTGCCAGAAGAAGAGAGAGAGCAAGATACTGAAAACCTATTGGAAGAAATAATGACAGAAAACTTCCCCTACCTGGTGAAAGAAATAGACACAAATCCAGGAAGCGCAGAGAACCCCAAACAAAAGGAATCCAAAGAGGACCACACCAAGACACATCATAATTAAAATGCCAAGAGCAAAAGACAAAGAGAGAATATTAAAAGCAGCAAGGGAAAAACAGTTAATTACCTACAAGGGAGCACCCATACGATTGTCAGCTGATTTCTCAACAGAAATTATGCAGGCCAGACAGGAGTGGCAAGAAATATTCAAAGTGATGAATAGCAAGAACCTACAACCAAGACTACTCTACCCAGCAAAGCTATTATTCAGAATGGAAGGTCAGATAAAGAGCTTCACAGATAAGAAAAAGCTAAAGGAGTTCATCACCACCAAACCAGTATTATATGAAATGCTGAAAGGTATTCTTTAAGAAGAGGAAGAAGAAAAAAGTAAAGAGAAAAATTATGAACAACAAATACATATCTATCAACAAGTGAACCTAAAAATCAAGTGAATTAAAAATCTGAGGAACAGAATAAACTGGTGAATATAATAGAATCAGGGGCATAGAAAGGGAGTGGACTGATAATTCTCAGGGGGAAAGGAGTATGGGGAGTGCAGGAAGAGACTGGACAAAAATCGTACACCTATGGATGAGGACAGTGTGGGGGGAGGTAAGGGTAAAGGGTGGGGTGGGAACTGGGTGGAGGGGAGCTATGGGGGGAAAAAGGAGAAACAATTGTAATAATCTGAACAATAAAGATTTATTAAATTAAAAAAAAAGAAAATTCCAAAGTGAGTAAGATTATAGGTGAAATTTTTATGTAAGAAATAAAAGTGACTTACTTTGACTATCTTTTCAATTACTATGTCCCATTTTCTTTGTTTTATGTCATATTTTTCTGAAAGGTAAGTTACTCATACTTTGAAAAAATTATAAATTCTATTAAACAACAATGGTAAATTAAAACTATTTAAAATGTAATTAAAATTATTTCTTAAAGTAAATATATATAGATAAATGCCAATATGTTCTACAATTTAGGTCTATTCAATATGAAATACTAATATATATTACTATTTATGTCTAATTCAATAGTAAAGTCCTGCTGCTAAACAGAAGTTTGGAAATTATGAAGTCTTAATTGTACACTATTAGAAAAATAGAAAGTACTAAAGAAAGAAAAAATATCTGAGAGTAAATTTTAACTGAATTTACACATGAATATTAACAATTTTAGCTAATCTTCGGAGACTTAGATTAAGCAAATGATTTAGATAATAGCCATATCTACAATATCTGTCTGTTGGGGAGAGACAACAAAATTTGTTTAATTTTAGACATGAGGACATACTGAGTTTGAGAGGTTTGTAGGATGTCCAGATCTCTGGAGATATTGAATAGGTAGTTGGATATAGTGGTTTGAAGCTCAAGAGAGAGGTGTGGGTGGAAGATAACATTTAGGAGTCATCATCATATATAGATCCTGATGTCATAAGAGTGGGTAAGCTGAATGAAGACTTCTGGGGGAACACTAAGATATAAGAGCTAGCAGATAATGAGGAATAGCCTCAGAACCTGAAAGAAAATAGTCAAAAGGGTAAGATAAGAACCAGGAAGAAATAGTGTAATCAAAGCTTTAAAGAAGTTAATCAAGTTAGAGTGAAAAGTGTCCACTGGATTTGGAAAGTAGAATACCAAGCAATGATCCCCCCAATATAAATTTTAATATAAATAATTACCAAGAGTACTTTCAGTAAATTAATGGAGCTAAAGTGAAATTGCTGGGGTAGATAAGAACGTTGAGATCAGTGGCATGGATTCCTCACTTAAAAAAATACTGAGCACTTACTTAATGTGCCAGGCATTAAGCTAGGATATATTGAGATGCTAGGCACTGTGGGGATATACTGATGAGAAGATAGCCCTCACAGCATTTTCAATCTGCTAGGGAAGACTAATCGCAACTATATCAGTAAAGGATTTTAACTGCACACAATAGAAACCTTTGCTTAGCTTAAAACAAAAAATAAATGTTAGCTAGTTCACAGAATGTGAGAGGCTGAAGAAACAGGCTCAGAAACTACATAATATAGGAGGAACCATAGAAAATGATGCTGCAGAACTAGGCCAGTGAAGACCTGGCTGTTGCCACCACCAAGCACTAGTTGCTACAATTGGCACCACCTATTTCATTAGCACAAAACAACAGATGGCGCCTCCAGCTTTAGTTCTGCCTACCCCCCAAACTAATTTAACAAAGGAATCCTTGGTTTAGGAGATACTACATCTTGCCCACTATATACCCACCTTTCCTCTTAGAGATTCCTAGTGCACAATCTATACCAGCCGTGGGCAAACTACGGCCTGTGGGCCGGATCTGGCCCGTTCGGCTGTTCTATCCGGCCCGCGGAGCCGAAAGAGCGGAGGGTTCTCTTGCTCTCCCCTCCACTCCTTTACTTTGAATTTATATTAGTTCACACAAACACTCCATTCATGCTTTTGTTCCGGCCCTCCGGTCCAGTTTAAGAACCCATTGTGGCCCTTAAGTCAAAAAGTTTGCCCACCCCTGATCTATACTAATAGAAGGGTAATATGCTAATTAGACCAGGTCAACCGGACATCTTCCAGTCGTCTGGTTCTTGTCCGGTCCTCCTTCCGGACAAAGCCACAGTGGCGGGGGCCGAGGCAGAGGCTGTTAGGGGCGATCAGGCTGGCAGGCAGGTAGGTGAGCAGTTAGGAGCCAGCGGTCCCGGATTGCAAGAGGGATATCCGACTGCTGGTTAGGGGCAATCAGGCAGGCAGTCAGGTGAGTGGTTAGGAACCAGTGATCCCGGATTGCAAGAGGGATGTACGACTGTGGGATCGGGCCTAAACTGGCAGTTGGACATCCCCCGAGGGGTCCCAGATTGGAAAGGGTACAGGACAGGCTGAGGGAACCCCCCTGTGGACAAATTTTGTGTACCAGAACTCTAGTCTATATATATAAAAGCCTAAGAGACCGTTATGACTAAACGACTGGTCCACCAGTTGCTATGACACGCACTGAGCACCAGGGAGCAGACGCTCAATGCAGAAGCTGCCCTCTGGTGGTCAGTGTGCTCCCACAGGGGGAGTGCCACTCAACCAGAAGCTAAGATCATGGCTGGCGAGCACAGCAGTGGCGGTGGCGGGATCCTCTCCTTTCTCCATGGCAGCGCTACCGAGCAGCAGCGGCAGGTGCAGTTGGCTGGGATGAGCATGAGCGGGCGCTGCGCCCAGCCCCGGCTCAGGCTCCTCTCTGGCCACCTGCCACTTGGCGCACTGCTACATCCCCCGAGGGGTCCTGGATTGTGAGAGGGTGTAGGCCAGGCTGAGGGGAACTCCCCCACCCCCATGCACAAATCTGTGCACTGGGCCTCTAGTAGCAAATGAAAAGCTCCAAGACGCTCTCCATTTTGTTAGGAAATCTATGTAACTGTGGAACAAATTGTTTCCCAACTTTTTTTCACTTCAGAATACTTTAATCTTGTAACAACTAGACATACACCATGATCTGAAAACACTGCTATAGAGGTATGACAAAATGTAGGGAATTGATGTAAACCATTATGATAATGACAATAAACATGGATTAGTAGTAAAGGCCATAGTAAAAGATATACATGACACCTATAAATGATAATGTGAAGACATAAAAATAGAAATGAAGAAGCTCAAATGAAAGAAAATTGGAAAAACTGATAAGACAAGGCAGTTCATAAAAATACTTGGGTGCTACAAATGCAACCATTTTTCAAGGCCCTATTCAATGCTATTTTCTCTACATAGTTTCATATGATCTTCCTCTATGAAAGAAATAACAGTAGAAAAAAATATGAGTTTTGGAATGAGAAGGGCCTACATTCATCTCCTGATTCTGTCACTTACTAAGTCAACTAGGCAATATGTGCCTCAGATGTTTGATGAATCTATATATATAAGAGGCTAATATGCAAAGTGTCCCCTCGGGAGTTCAATCGGGAGACCGGGAGTTTGACCACTTGCTACAACGTGTGCTGACCACCAGGGGGTAGCGCAAAATGAAGGGAGGCCCCGGCCAGCAGCCGGAATGCCCTGATCGACCCTGATCGCTGGCTAGGCCTAGGGACCCTACCCATGCACGAATTTCGTGCACCAGGCCTCTAGTATAATGATAAAAGTAATGATAATAATACTGACTACCATTTATTGATTGCTTACTACTTAACTAGCCTTTTACATATTCATTACTCACAATGCTTCAAGACAGATGGACTCATCCTCATTTTACAGGTGATAGTGTCTTCCCTACTAAGTGTTCCTTGAAGATAGATGTTATATCTTATTAATTTTTATATTGAGTTAGCATGGTAACTCGCACTTTTACAGGTGAATAACATTGTGCCTATGGAAGAACACATAGGGTCTGAGTGATCAAGTACCACCAATCATGGAGAGAGACATGCAAAGAGCTGTTTCAGACCAAAGACACAATCAGATTAAAAAAACTAATTTTTGTGATCTAGTATTTGAGGTCTCTGGGATCTCATGATCCTAGAAATGCTCTTGTTAAACTGTTATTGGTATCTCAGCTTCATTGGAAATGCTTTAATTTGTCAGTCTACCCTTATGAACCATTTTCTTGGGAAAATGTAGCTAGGTAGCATTTAAGATATAGTCACATCATTTATGAGATTATAATTTATTATAATTCCAGGACTACAGATTTTTATATTTTAAAAGCATTTTAAACCTCTCTCCTTAATCACCTAAAAATGAAAAGAAAGGAAGTTACTGGCAATATCAATTTTATTTTGTATTCCTAGTTTTCTAGATTAAACAAAACAGTCAAATGAGATAACTCATTCTTTTCTTGCATTCTGGACATCAAACTTTACAAAACAAACAAATAAAACAAAAAGGCCATTTCTAAAAATTAAAAGACAAATCATATAATGTCATTATATTTTAAGCAAGAAGACCTACTTAAAAATCTTTCAATAGCTTCCAAATATATTTAGAATAAACACCAAACTTATTACCATAATTAATGAGCCCTATTTGATCTGGCCTCAGACTATCTATGATCTCATTTCATATTACTCTCTTTGTTCACTAGAGTCCAACTATTAACCTTATTTCTGTTCTAGGAACAGAAAACATTCCTGCCTTAGGGCCATTTTAGTCATCCAATCAAAAGAAAAACCCACATATCCCTGTCCCTACCTTGTATATCACACAGTTCAGTTTATTTCTTCATAGCACTTCTAATTATCTGACAGAATATTCTTTATATATTTGGTTGTTTATTGTTTGTCGCCCTCTTTAGAATGTGGAGAAAAGGGAACCTTTGTGCACTGTTGGTAGAAAAATAAATTGGCACAGCCACTATGAAAAACAGTATGGAGGTTCCTCAAAAAATTAAAAATAGATCCAAAAATCCTATCCCTGGATATATAGCCAAAGTAAATAAAATCAATATCTCAAAGCACTATGTGGCCCTAGCCAGTTTGGCTCTGTGGATGGAGCGTTGGCCTGAGGACTGAAGGGTCCCAGGTTCGATTCTGATCAAGGGCACATGCCTGGTTGCTGGCTCGATCCCCAGTGTGGGGTACATGCAAGAGGCAGCCATCAATGATTCTCTCTCATCATTGATGTTTCTATCTCTCTCTCCCTCTTCCTTCCTCTCTGAAGTCAATAAAAAAATAAATAAAAAAAGTTTTCAAAGCACTACGTGTATTTTCATGTTCATTGAGGCATTATTCATATCAGTCAAGATACTGAAACAACCTAAGTATTGATGGACGAATGGATAAAGATGTGGTATAATACATTCAATGGAATATTATTCAGCTATGAGAAAAAAGGAAATCCTGCCATTGGCAAAAACATGAATGGACCATGAAGGCATTATACTAAGTGAAATAATCAGAGAAAAGACAAATACTGAATGATTTCACATGTGGAATCTAAAAAAGCTGAACTTGCCCTAGCCGGTTTGGCTCAGTGGATACAGCGTAACCAAGGGTTCCGGGTTCGATTCTGGTCAAGGGCACATATCTTGGTTGCAGGCTCCTCCCCAGCCTGGGCCCTGGTCAGGGCTCATGCAGGAAGCAACCAATCGATGTGTTTCTCTCACATTGATGTTTTTCTCTGTCTTTCCCTCTCTCTTCCACTCTCCCTAAAAATCAATGGAAAAATATCTTCGGGTGAGAACTAACAAAAAAAATAAAAAAAAATTAAAAAGCTGAATTCATAGTAACAGAGTAGAATTGTGGTTGTCAGGGTGTGGGGGATGAAGGAAATGGGGAGATGTTAGTCAAAGGGTACAAATTTCCAGTTACAATATAAATAAATTCTGGGAATATAATATACTGCATGGTGAGTATAGTTAACAATATTGTATTATATAGTTGAAAACTGCTAAGAGAGTAGATCTCAAATGTTCTCACCATGAAAAAATGAAATAATTATGTGAGGTAATGGAGGTGTTAATTAATCCTACTTTGGTAATCATTTCCCAACATAAACGTATCAAATCATTATTTGTATACATTAAACTTACACAATGTTATATTTCCATTAAATCTCAATAAACCTGGGTAAAAATTAGAATGTCATAAGAACATGTACCTTTTATATCTTGTTTACCACAATATTTCAGCACTCAAAATACCCAACACATAGTAGGTGCTCAATAAATACTTGTGAGTAAATAAAAGAATCACTGAGTGGTTAAGCTAGAATTTAAATCCAGGCCTGATTGGCTGCCTATTCTTAGAGTTTGTCTATTATGTCATACAACTTGTGAAGGCAGAGTTGGCTCTGACTTATTGTTATATCTTCCATATCCCATAGTACATTGTTGTGTAGAAAACATGCTATCAATACATATTTACTTGGACAAAAATCGTACACCTATGGATGAGGACAGTGGGGGGGGAGGTAAGGGTAGAGGGTGGGGTGGGAACTGGGTGGAGGGGAGCTATGGGGGGAAAAAGGAGAAACAATTGTAACAATCTGAAGAATAAAGATTAAATTTAAAAAAAAAAACAGAAGAAAAAGAAAACATACTTACTGAATAAAGTAACATTTGAGATTTCATACTATAATTTCTTAGGTACTAGAATAACAAAATGTGTGTATCTGTAGGTACAGAACTAATTCACACCATTCCTTTATCCTGGAATACTTCCCCAATCCCACTCCCCTCCTTTTTCCATTTAAATAATTGCTTTGTATTCAAGATCCATAGCTTGTTGTTTTTTCTATCCCCAGCACTGAAAAAAACAGTTACAGATACAGCTTCTGACCTCTCATAGAAAATTTTCCTGCCGAAACCGGTTTGGCTCAGTGGATAGAGCGTTGGCCTGCGGACTGTAAGGGTCCCAGGTTCGATTCTGGTCAAGGGCATGTACCTTGGTTGCGGGCACATCCCCAGTGGGGAGTGTGCAGGAGGCAGCTGTTCGATGTTTCTCTCTCATCGATGTTTCTAGCTCTCTATCCCTCTCCCTTCCTCTCTGTAAAATATAAAAAAAAAAAAAAATTAAAAAAAAAAAAAGAGGAGAAACCAAGATGGCGGCATAGGTAAGCACCTAAACTGCTGCCTCGCACAATTTCAAAACTACAACTAAAAGACAGAACGGACACCATCCAGAACCACAGGAAAGCTGGCTGAGTGAAAATTCTACAACTAGAAGGAAAGAGAAAAGCTCACAGAGAATTGGAGGTACGGCAAAGGGTCTTTGTGCGCGCAGAGAGGAAGGGCGGCTGAGAGCCTGGCTGACTTTCTCTGGCGGAAGGGGGAAGGAAGGCCCCGACTGCACTGAACCCCAGTTCTGACTGCACTGAACCCCAGTTCCAGGCGAGCCCCTGGGGACCCACACTCTTACGGGGGGAGTCTGGACTCTCGGGCGGAGACTCGGGAGCCGGGGAAGGCAGAGGACTGAAAGCGCGCACGCGCCAGTGCGCACAAAGGCTGCAGAGGTTGCCACAGGCTTTCCCTGGTGGAAGGGAGTCAGAGGCTCCTGAATGCACTGAGCCCCAGTTCTGACTGCAGTGAACCCCAGTTCCAGGAGAGCCCCTGGGGACCCACGCTCTTGTGGGGGGAGTCTGGACTCTCGGGCGGAGACTCCGGAGCCGGGGAAGGTGGAGGATTGAAAGCGCGCGCGCGCACGCCAGTGCGCACAAAGGCTGCGGAGGTTGCCACAGGCTTTCCCTAGTGGAAGGGAGTCGGAGGTTCCTGACTGCACTGAACCCCGGTTCCAGGCGAGCCCCTGGGGACCCACGCTCTTGTGGGGGGAATCTGGACTCTCGGGCAGAGACTCAGGAGCCAGGGAAGGTGGAGGTCTGAAGGCGCGCACGTGAGCGCAAGGGTAAGGCTGACAGGAAGCCAAGACTGAGACTCCACCCCATCCAAGCTGAGCACAGAGGCTATTGCAATTTGGCAAGTCTAATCCTATAAGGCTGTCTCCAGCACCGAACTTCTCACAGCTGATCCTTACAGCCAACTGGCCTGGAGGTCAATTCTTCCCAGTGATACCAACAACAATCAAGACTTAATTACAACAAGGCTGTACACACAGTCCACAAAGGGGTGCACCAAGAGTGTCCACCTCAGGTTAACTGGGGAGGCAGACCCACTGGGCCATATTGGAAACCTAGCACACAAATCTACCTTACCAACTCAGGGAAGCAGTGAAAATGCGGCGTCAAAGAATCAGATCACAAACGAAAGAAATGGAGGAAAACAAACGACTGGATATAGAATTCAAAACCACGGTTATAAGGCTTTTTAAGAATATCCTAGAAAAGGCGGATAAATATAACGAGACCATCGAAGATATGAAAAAGGACCAACTAGAAATTAAACATACACTGACTGAAATAAAAAATATTATACAGAGACCCAAAAACAGACAAGAGGAACACAAAAATCAAGTCAAAGAATTGAAACACAAAGAAGCAAAAAACACTCAACCAAAAAAGCAAAAAGCAAAAAAAAAAAAAAATCCAAAAAGTTGAAGATAGTGTAAGAAGACTCTGGGACAACTTCAAGCGTACCAACATCAGAATTATGGGGGTGCCAGAAGAAGAGAGAGAGCAAGATACTGAAAACCTATTTGAAGAAATAATGACCGAAAACTTCCCCCACCTGGTGAAAGAAATAGACTTACAAGTCCAGGAAGCCCACAGAACCCCAAACAAAAGGAATCCAAAGAGGACCACACCAAGACACATTATAATTAAAATGCCAAGAGCAAAAGACAAAGAGAGAATATTAAAAGCAGCAAGGGAAAAACAGTTAATTACCTACAAGGGAGCACCCATACGACTGTCAGCTGATTTCTCAACAGAAACTATGCCGGCCAGACGGGAGTGGCAAGAAATTTTCAATGTGATGAATAGCAAGAACCTACAACCAAGATTACTCTACCCAGCAAAGCTATTATTCAGAATGGAAGGTCAGATAAAGAGCTTCACAGATAAGAAAAAGCTAAAGGAGTTCATCACCACCAAACCAGTATTATATGAAATGCTGAAAGGTATTCTTAAAGAAGAGGAAGAAGAAAAAAGTAAAGAGAAAAATTATGAACAACAAATACATATCTATCAACAAGCGAACCTAAAAATCAAGTGAATTAAAAACCTGAGGAACAGAATAATCTGGTGAATATAATAGAATCAGGGGCATAGAAAGGGAGTGGACTGATAATTCTCAGGGGGAAAGGGGTATGGGGGGGTTCATGAAGTGACTGGACAAAAATCATACACCTATGGATGAGGACAGTGACGGGGAGGTAAGGGCAGAAGGTGGGGTGGGAACTGGGTGGAGGGGAGCTATGGGGGGAAAAAGGAGAAATAATTGTAATAATCTGAATAAAGATTTATTTTAAAAAAATAATAATAATAAAAAAAAAAGGAAAATTTTCCTTATCCATATAATGTGACTAATTTTCCCCACAAGATTGTGAGCTAAAGCAGGGAGCTGACTCCAACTTTTTTTTTTCATTCCTTACTTTCATTTTTTCTCTTTCTTTCTTTCCCTCCCTTTCCACTTCTTCCCTCCCTTCCTTTTTTTTCATTTTTAGGTGATTAAGGAGAGAGGTTTAAAATGCTTTTAAAATAGAAACATCTATAGCCCTAAAATTCTAATAAACTAGGGGCCTGGTGCACAAAATTCGTGCACTCATGGGAGGGAGGTCCCTCAGCCCAGCCTGCACCCCCTCGCAGTCCGGGAGCCCTTGGGAGATGTCCGACTGCCGTGGAGGCGGGAGACACTCCCACTACCGCCGCTGCGCTCACCAGCCCTGAGCCTGGCTTCTGGCTGAGCAGCGCTCCCCCTGTGGGAGTGCAATGACCACCAGGGGGAGCGTCTGCCCCCTGGTGGTCAGTGCGTGTCATCGCGACCAGTCATTTTGCCATTGGGCAGAAACCAGCTCTCCAACATCCCCCAAGGGGTCCTGGATTGCGAGAGGGTGCAGGCCAGGCCAAGGGACCCTACCAGTGCACAATCGGGACCGGGGAGGGACACGGGAGGTTGGCAAGCTAGGGAGGGACATGGGAGGGCTCCAGGGCATGTCCGGCCCATCTTGCTCAGTCCCAATCAGCCAGAACCCAGCAGCAAGCTAACCTACCTGTTGGAGCATCTGCCCCCTGGTGGTCAGTGCATGTCATAGCGAATGGTTGAGCAGCCTTAGCATATCATTAGCATATTATGCTGATTGGTTGAACGGCTGACTGGGTGACCCGACACTTAGCATATTAGGCTTTTTTATATATGATTATAATTCCTTAAATGATGTGACTATATCTTAAATGCTACCTAGTTACATTTCCCCAAGAAAATGGTCCATAAGGATAAACTGACAAATTAAAGCATCTCCAATGAAGTTGAGATACCGGTAACAGTTTAACAAGAGTATTTCTAGGATCATGAGATCCCAGAGCCCTCAAATACCAGATTGCAAAAATTAATTATTTTAACATGACTGTGCTGCTCCAATGACATAATCCTTCATTTGAAAGCCAGGACCTTGATTAATTCACTGCACTTAAAATTTTTACTTGGTCCATAAATAGAAAGAGGTTTTCTTGTTTGTTTGTTTTTTTGTTAATTTATATTGGAATATTAATAGTAGAAATCTTTCTGCTATTTCAGCAACAAAACTTATTTGAGTCAATAGCTTAGTTTTTTAAGTAAAGAGTTAAAAACTTTAGAGATAGTATATTCCAAAGGCCTCCTTAGCCCATTTTCTAAAGTACAGAATGATCAATAAAAATCAGCCTATAACTGTACCTTCCAAAAGTCGATTGGAAAGAGTCTGAATTAAATGGAATGCCAAAAAGTACTGGCAGACATTTACTATGTTTGCATTGTCCTGTTAATAGCCTGCTAACAAGTATGTTTCCTGTAGGGTCACTAATGGACAGAAACAAATACATAATGGAGTAGTGAATAGTGGACAAGCATTCATGCTCTACTGGTCTACAGTTACTAGAGAGAAGAAAGAGTAAATCCTATAATCTTAGGCAGCTATACAAAAAAAAAAAATACTCTCTTGTTAAAGCTCAAGAGAATCTGGAGAGGAAATAAAAAAGTCAGACAGATTATGCCGTCAATTTTAGTTGTCATAATGTGCTTTAGAGATAAAACATTCCTCTGAATGGCAATTGAACAGATGGAAATTTTCATTTTTGGTTAACTGATGGAAGAATTGGACCAGTACCTAAAATGACATTGAAATGTAGCGCAAACCCCCTCCCACAAGAAGGAAACAGATGCATCACTCCAGATACAAAATAAATTATTGAAGAGTGCATATATTATATTGGTATCATTGTATCCAACTGTACATCTGCACAGTGTTTTAGTCTCCTGGTGAGAGAACAGACATTTCTGAAAGAGAAAATAGGCAACTATTGAAGTGAGTCAGATAAGTATACCATTTAGGTAAGAAAAGCCAAACAACACCTGACTGAATTTGAAGTTATTCATGCTGAGAGGAAAAAAGAACCATAAATTATACTGATTACAATGCCCTGGAACTTACGCATTGATTTAAATGTGGTAGATTTTGAAATATAAAACCATATTTCAAGATTTTTATAATCTTAAATCAGAACGAATAAGAAATATGTGACTAACTTAAGACTAAAGGAGTTAGCGTTGAATACCCTCCTTGCTTAATCTGACAGAGAAGTGAGTGATATAGCAAACTAAAACTACATTCCTTAATTAGACTGGACTCACAGAATAAGTAACTAAAGGAGACCTATTTGATAATTTAAAGTTAATAATTGACCTTATGAGTTAAACTTTTTAAGATGAACTTCTTTTATAAGTTCCAATTCCACTTTCTGACAACACTGTCCTAGTTAGTACTTTGTCACTTCTTGCTCATTCTAGAGCTAATCCAAGCAGGCAGCTTACACCATCCTACACTTCCACCTCAGTCTTCTTATCAATCCTTTCCACTATTTCCCAACTTATTAAAACTTTAGTCCAGCTGCAGAGGAAATATGAGTATACCAGTTTTAGAGGGTAGGTAAGAATGCATTGATTAAGCAGGTTTTGTTATTTTGTTTTGTTTTTAAGGTATAATCTTGGTTGCCATTGGGCCAGCAACACTCCTGTGTTATAAGGAGATCGTATAAGAAAGTCTGATCAGCTAATGTAGATGATGATTGAGGATGCCAATAGAATCAATTCTGAGGTTAGAACCTAAAAGAGAGTCAAAAGGAAAAATGTCTCTAAATATAATGTCTCTATTTTTATAGTTTAAAAATAGAAATTCTACCTTTTTATTTATTAAGGCAATCATCACAGTATAGTAAGATTTTACTCAATATCTAAAGTGATAGAATATTTTATCATACATGACTTCCAATCAAACTGTGTTTCATAAGGATTCACTATCTTGAAGACCAAATGAATTATGTCTCCCAGGACTATTAGAAGAGCATGGGTGAGAAAAATATGTTCAGTGCAACCCTACAAAATATTAGTGGAGAGCAGATATCATGGGCACAATGAATTATGAGTCTATATTGGTGCATAGTCTTCCTAATGACCCTTTGGAAATAAAGTTGCACAAGGAAGTCATTCTTTGCATTCTCCCAATCATTTTTAAAGTCAGGCAAATGTGAAACAGAGCTCATTAAAAAGAAATAGACAAATATAACCTGAAAGTAAAAGTATAAGGAGGTTGGGCCCATCTGAACTTATTATACAGAGAAAAGCCTTGAGGGGAATAGCTGGGAATACGGGATAGGAGAAATAGTTAGAAGGTAATTGGGAAAGGGGAACTCGAGTTGGTTCCCTCCCTGGGGTGTTTCTGCCGAGGAAAGAGAATAAGAATAAAACCTTACGAACAGTATCATGTATGTGGTGGCTGGACACCCAGAGTCTGTTGCTAGAAAAAGGACATGGTATAATATGGTAATGATTCACAGAATAAGATGTGAACCAGAAATTGTATTTTGTTCTTCTGACTCATTCAGATGCTCTCTTATTAAACAGAAGTTGTTCTCTGGTTTCTAGCCACTCTATTACCCATTCTCTGTTAGCCATATATCTTACTGTCATTCTGCAATAATTCTTATATTAATACTAGAGGCCCGGTGCACGGATTCGTGCACTGGTGGGTTCCCTTGGCTTGGCCTGTGCCCTCTCGCAATCCGGGACCCCTAGGTGGATGTTGGACTGCCAGTTTCAACCTGATCCCCGCAGGCCAGGCTGAGGGACCCCACCGGTGCATGAATCTGTGCACTGGGCCTCTAGTATGCATATAAGATATTTTGTTAATCTCTTCCTGCCCTCTCCTCTCCCGCTTCCTTCTGAGATTCATCAGTCTGTTCCATGTTTCCATGTCCGTGCCTTGAGTGTCTGCCCCCTGGTGGTTAGTGTGTGTCATAGCTACTGGTCGAACAGTCGCTTAGGCTTTTAAATACATAGACTAGAGGCCCGGTACATGAATTTGTGCACGGGTGAGGTCCCTCTCAGTGGCCTGCAGGGATCAGGCTGAAACTCGCAGTCCAAGCTCCTACCTGCCACTCCCCTCATCCCAGCCCCATTGTGTTTGCCGCGGGCTCGCGCCCAATCATTCCCGATTGGGAGAGGCTCTCACTCCTGCAGCAGCGCTCGCCAGCCATGAGCCCTGCATCTAGCACTCTCCCAGGGGAGTGGCCTGCAGGATTGGGCTGAAACCGGCTCTACAACATCCCCCGAAGGGTCCCGGATTGTGAGAGGGCACAGGCCAGGCTAAGGGACCCCACCGGTGCATGATCGGGCCGGGGAGGGACCGTGGGAGGACTCCAGGCCATGTCAGGCCCTTCTCGCTCAGTCCTGATCAGCTGGACCCCAGCAGCAAGCTAACCTACTGCCCCCTGGTGGTCAGTGCACGTCATAGCAACTGGTCGACCGGTTGAGGTGGTCAGTGCATGTCATGGCGAGCGGTTGAGCAGCCTAAGCATATCATTAGCATATTACACTTTGATTGGTTGTTCAGTTGTTCTGCCATTCGGTCTATTTGCATATTAACCTTTTATTATATAGGATGAGCACAGGTTTAATTTAATAGGTAACCTAAAACAAAGATTTCACAAAACATTTAATGTAATCAGGTATTTTATCTCTAGTGGTCACGGGTCATGAGACTAACAGAAGATGCTGATGGAACATAACCAAGGAGCCAGGTGAAAATTTCTAACCCACAGGGTAAAACAGCAGGTAGAGGTCTTCTTAAATGAGGGCAGAAGAAGAGCTAAAGGGCTAACCTGAAGGAAGCAGTATATTTTCACCTCAGCTTAAGTCTATTTCTAATTGCATTATATTACCAAGTATCAACTGATATTTATGATTCTTATTTTGATTCTGTATGTTGTCTTAACAAACATAATTTCAGCATGTCATTTATTGATATTAAGCATGAAATAAGCTAATCTACACTAATAAAAGAGAAAGATGCAAATTGACCATACCTCTGTGACACCCACCAGCCAGTCAGGAGTGAGTATGCAAATTAACCTGACAAAGATGGCGGTGGCCCTGCCCCCTAGCTGCTCCAGGTCGGGGGAGACGGAGAAGTCAGGCGCCAGCGCCTGAGGTTGGCTGCAGCCAGGGAGACCAAAAAGCCGCCTGCCCCATGATCCCAGGCCGCAGCCAGCTGCAGAAGCCACCTGCTCCACGTCCACCCACCCAGATCCTGGGGGAGACGGAGAAACTGGGCACCAGCACCTGAGGCTGGCTGCAGCCCGGGAGATGAAGAAACCGCTTATCCCGTGATCCCAGGCCGCAGCCAGCTGCAGAAGCCGCCCGCCTCACGTCCTGGGGGAGACAGAGAAACCAGGTGCCAACGCCTGAGGCTGGCTGCAGCCCAGGAGATGAAGAAGCCACCTGCCCCGTGATCCCAGGCTGCAGCCAGCCAGAGAAGCCACCCGCCTGCGGTCCAGGAGCCAGCACCTGCAGCTGGCTACAGCCTGGTAGACAGAGAAACCACCCATCCTGCAGTCCCAGACACCAGCACCTGTGGCTGGCTGTGGCCCCGGAGACGGAGAAGCTGCCCACACCGTGGTCCTGGGCACCAGCACTTGTGGCTGCAGCCCAGGCGAGGCCACCTGCCCACCATCCCCTGCGGCTGCAGCCGGCCCGGGCGAAGCCGGCCCGGGTCCCTGGTGCCTATGGCTGACCAGAGGGAGGGAAGCCTGGATCTCAGGTGCCTGTGGCTGGCTGGAGGAGGAAATCCTGGGTCCTGGGTGCGAGGCCAAAGCAGAGGTGGTTAGGGGCAATCAAGCCAGCAGGGGATCAGTTAGGGACAATCAGGCTAGCAGGAAGAAGCAGTTAGGGGCAATCAGGCAGGCAAGTGAGCGGTTAGGAGCCAGCAGTTCTGGATTGTGAGAGGGTTGTCCGACTGCTGGTTATCCCCCGAGGGGTCCCAGATTGGAGAGGGTGCAGGCCGGGCTGAGGGACAACCCCCCCCCCCCCCATGCACAAATTTTGTGCACTGGACCATTAATCTATATATATAAAAGGCTAATATGCAAAGTGTTCTCTTGGGAGTTCGACCAGGAGACCGCGAGTTCGATCACTCACTATGATGTGCACTGACCACGAGAGGGCGGTGCAGAATGAAGGAAGGCCCTGTCCGACGGCTGGTAGCCGGGGAATGAAGGCCCTGGCCAGCAGCCAGCAGCCAGAGAAGGAAGGGCCTGGCCAACAGCTGGAAGGCCCCAATCGGCCCTGATTGCTGGCCAGGCCTAGGGACCCTACCTGTGCACGAATTTCATGCACTCAGCCTCTAGTATATGAATAAAGCATTTCTAAACATGGTTTAGAAAGTATTGAAAGATAACCTTTGAACAAACATTATAGACCAAAATTCTGGCATGTTTGATGGGAGGCAGCATTTACTTCTCTAAGTGGAAAGCCTCAGATGGGGCAGAGAAAAGCTGGAGTGCTATTTATGAAACTATATGTGGCAAATGAACATTAAATCTACTCATCTCTCATTGAAAAGAAGCACTAGAGACTAAAGCTCTTTTAATCTCTTTGTCCATCTTTTATGGGGGGGACAAATGATTAGCATATTTTCAATGCTGACAAGTTACATACTCTTAATTAAGCATTGGATCCTTCAATACTATGAAGATTTCATAATATTCTTTAGCAATCATTTATAACAATTTTAAGTATTTCTATCCTGTTGTCTTCTAACATTTTTTATTTTTTCCTATCAAAAATCATTATGCAAATTTCAGGCAAAAAAGAAAAAAAAATCAATCTGGAATTCTAAGCATTATTAACTCTTCTGATTCGTAAAAGGTAAAAAACAAAACAAAAAACCACCACACCATATGACAAAGCAAAATAGGATATTTACTGTTCAAAAAATTTCTGAATAGTTCCAGAATAAAGTACTCTGACTTCACAGCAAACATTTTCCAAATTAAACTGTATTTGATGATGCTGATATTGACAGCATTATCCCTGTGTACTATTATAACCTGTTATTCCTTTTTTTAAAAAATTGAGGTAAAATTCATCTAAAATAAAATTACCTATCTTAAAGTGCACAATTCAGTGGCAGTTAATACATTGTGCAACACCCCCTCTATTAGGTTCCAAAACATTTTCATCATCACAAAAGAAAACCCCATAACCATTAAGCAGTCACTCCCTGTTCTCCTCTCTTCTAGCCCCGGCAATTTTCTTTGTTTCATCAGATTTTCCTATCCTGGATATTTCATATAAATGAAATTATACATTATGTTATCTTTCATGTTTGACTTCTTTTATGTACTATTATTTAATATGTTCACAGGTTCATCCATGTTGTACCATGTGTCAGTACTTCATTCCTTCTTAAAACTGAGTGATATTCCATCATATGTACATACCACATTGTTTTTCCATTCATCCACTGATGAACATTTGTGCTGTTTTCATCTTTTGGCTACTGTGAATAGTTCTATTAACATCCATGTGCAAGTATTTGCTTCAGTATCTATATTAATTCTTTTGGATATATACTTAGAAGTAAAATTGCTGGGTCATATGTAACTCTTAACTTTCTGAGAAACCACCAAACTGTTTTCCAGAGCAGCTGCTACATTCCCATCAGCAATGCATGAGGGTTCCAATTTCTCCATGTTTTTGCCATCACTTTTTTATTTTCCATTTTTTTTATTATAGCCATCCTAGTGGGTGTAAAATGGTTATCTCATTTTGATTTGCATTTCTCTAATTACTACAGATGTTAAGCATCCATTCTTGCATTTCTTTTTTTAAAAATATATTTTATTGATTTTTCACAGAGAGGAAGGGAGAGGGATAGAGAGTTAGAAACATCAATGAGAGAGCTGCCTCCTGCACACCCCCCACTGGGGATGTGCCTGCAACCAAGGTACATGCCCTTGACTGGAACTGAACCTGGAACCCTTCAGTCCGCAGGCCGACGCTCTATCCACTGAGCCAAACTGGTCAGGGCCATTCTTGCATTTCTATATCTTCTTTGGAGTAATGTTTATTCAAATCCTTTGCTCATTTCTAAATTCAGTTGTTACTTTTTGTCGTTTGTTTTGGATATTAGACTCTTATCAGACATATGATTTGCAAATATTTGCTCCCATTCTGTGGCTGCATTTTCACTTTCTTGATAATGTCTTTTGCCATAAAGTTTTTAATTTTGATGAATTCCAATTTATTTTGTTGACTTTGCTTTCAGTGTCATATAAGAATCTGCAGCCAAATTCAAGGTCATGAAGACTTACTCCTAGGAGTTTTATAGTTTTAGCTCCTATATTAGATGTTTAATCCATTTTGAATTAATTTTCATATGTGGTGTGAGGTGGTATACAAATTTATTCTTTTGTATGTGGATATCTAATTGTTAAAGAAACTAGTGTTTCTCCCATTGAATAGTCTTAGCACCCTTGTTGCAAATCAACTGACTGTGGATGTATAGGTTTATTTCTGAACTCCCAAATCTATTTCATAGGTCTGTAGTTATCCATTTAAACTGTATATTTCTCTAAGTGCTCAAAGTATAAATACAAGAGAGTTTGGATAAGAAACACTACAATCTTTAATTTGGTCTAAACTTTCCCATTAAACTGGTGACATGCTTTCTCCACAGCAACCACATCTGTAACTTGAGTTATTTTTTTGGTAGAAAAGATACCTGAGCTGGCACCGGTTTTAAGCACCCTCTTCCTGGAGCTGGCATGAGGAAAAATGAAGGTTCTTTAAATTCTCAAAAATCAATTTCAGGCACTCTTCATTGTATACTTATAGAGCACTACCAACCTTCCTCTTTGTTTAGCTCATAATCACTGGGAGCAGAAGAGTGGTAAAAGAAGAAAAATGTGACAAAAAGAAGGCAAAAGCTTCTAGTCTCAGGAGACCTATATCAATCGTTAGCAACAGCTGATAAACTTGGGCCAAGTGACCAAGACAATAGCTTACTACATACCTATAGCCACAAATACTGGAAAAATTTCATTGGGAATAGTATGAATGCTTACTTTTTGCTGCAAATGACACTCATTCTCTTGATTTATTAATTCAGAAAATAGTACATGGAAATGGGCAAATGAAAAAAGTGAAGGGGTAAAATACTATTTTATGTTAGCTCAAATTTTGAAGCTACTTTCAAGGTTCATTTTCAAGATAGCTTTGAGGAAGAAAAGTCTTAGGAATTATTTTCTTTTAATCTCTGTATTATAAAGAGTACAGGAAATTCCATTCCTTTCCTTCCCTTCCCTTCCCTTCCCTTTCCTGTCCTCCCTCCCTCCCCCCTCCCCCTCCCTCCCTCTCCCCTCCTCCCTCTCCCCTCCTCCCTCCCTCCCTCCCTCCCTCCCTCCCTCCCTCCCTCCTTCCTTCCTTCCTTCCTTCCTTCCTTCCTTCCTTCCTTCCTTCCTTCTCCTTTCTTTCTTTCTTTCTTTCTTTCTTTCTTTCTTTCTTTCTTTCTTTCTTTCTTTCTTTCTTTCTTTCTTTCTTTTCTTCCTTTCTTTCTTTTAGTTAATTCTCACTCATCTTCTAGTACCTAAAAACATAACCTTGCCCTAGCCAGTTTGGCTCAGTGAATAGAGCCTTGGCCTGTAGACCGGAAGTCCAGGGTTCGATTCCGGTCAAGGGCACACACACGGGTTGCAGGCTCGATCCCCAGCAGGGGACGTGCAGGAGGCAGCTAATCAATTATTCTCTCTCATCAATGATGTTTCTATATAAGTCTCCCTCTCCCTGCCTCTCTGAAGTCAATAAAAACATTTTTTAAAAAGTTAAAAAAAAAGAATATAACCTAGCTGGCCCTGATCAATGAAGTCCACTGTTTTCAACAATGACCACTGTTAAGAGATTTATTTACAACTCACAATACAATCACATTAAAAGGTAGACAGATGATCCATAAATTTTAAAAGTGTGGTATGATCATGTCTATCATTTTTACTTTTATGAAGGAGGGATGTAGCCTTTGGTGCCAAAGATGCCATTAGAATTAGATGCTGCTTGAAATTCACTCCCTCCCTCCCTCCGTCCCTCCATCCCTCCGTCCGTCCCTCCCTCCCTGCCACTCTATCTAAAAATCAATAGAAAAAACATCCTCAGGTGAGGATTAACAATAACAAAATGAATTTAGAAAAGAGGGTGCTGTCTTACCAGCAACCACTTTTCTTTGGTACAGATGGTAGAGTGGTCAAAAGAAGTCTTGAGGGCAAGAGTACTTTGGTATTCTTGTATTGAAGATCAAGTATTTTTGACCTTCAATGATAATACATACTAGTTTCCAATTTTTGAGGAAAAGTATTTTCCATTTTAAAATGCTTTACTTAATTATACTGTTAAGTGTATTTACTAAAGTACTTGAAATATTTTATTACAAACTAGATCTTAGTATCTAAAGGAGAGTAATTTGTAGAAATGACATTTCTAAAAAATAATCTTAAATATACACACACACTTCTAGTGTGCCTGGCACATACATGATATTCAAGAACTATTAAAGAGATGAATGAAAATGACAGAAGGTGGTCCTAGTTTTGGTGGACTGCCTCCCTAGATAACACATAGGCATAAAACAATAATCTGATTTTTTTAAAAGGTACTAGTTGGACCAGTCACTAAATGTAGGTTCCATTTCAAAGGCTTCAGAAACAACATTTTAGAAAAAGAAAACCAAATTTTAGAGGTAAAATTACAAGGAAATCTTTCAGGTTTAATGTGAAACCACCTCAAAAGCTTTCATATTCTGCAGGGACTACTTTTCTTTCCTCTGCTGCTTAAAGAGAGAGAAGCAGCAGAAGCACTGCAAGGAAGGCAATTAGGTAAGGTAAGCCAAAGTCTACCCCTGTGGAGTCTCTTTCTTTCAATTTAACAAACACTAACTAAATATCTAGTATATGGTAGGCACCAATATAAGTGCTCAGGATTACTCCCATTTCACTCAGAGTAAATGCTCACTTGCACTGCTATTCCCTCTGACTGGGGCACTCTTGCTCCAGATATCCAGTTGACTAACTTCCTCACTTCCTCTAGGTTTGTTCAAAATGTTACCATCTACACCAAACAACCCTAACCATCCCATTAAAAATTTTACCTCAGCCCCTACTTCCAGTATTCCTAATTCCTTTACTTTGATTTAATTTTCTTTTTCCCTTAGCATTTACCATACTGTGACAATTATGTAATTGTCTATATATATATATATATATATATATATATATATATATATATTTATCATCTGACTCCCTTAGTTACAATACAAACTCAAAAAGGGCATGGGTTTTTGCATATTCTATTTATTGGTATATGTCATGCCTGGAACTATACCTGGCACACAGTGGGTACTCAACAACTGCCGGAAGCCAGTTCCAGCATGTCATAATTGCAAGAGTTTCATCAAAAGGTTGACAGAACTTGGGGACTCAACAAGGGCTGAGTCACATATGTTGTTACCTGTTGGGAATGGCTAAAGGATTTCCCCAAATCTGAAAGGGATGCATTAAATTGATTGTTTGCTGCCAGACAGCTCAGGGCATCTTAATCTACATGTTATTGCCTCCTGTTGGCCAAACACCTGAACAGCTGTAGGCTATTCCCCATTCTGACAATGCTTCTGTACAGAAACCCTACCCTTTGAAGTGTATCTCCACCTTGCCTTAGGACAATTTGTGTTAATAAAAAGCAAGAGGTCCTGAGACAAGGAGAACTTAGCTCCTTTAGCTAAGGCTCCTCTGACACCCAATGCCTTTCAAAATTATCTTTCGTCTTTGGACTCTTAGTTAATCTACAGCCTTCTCCAGATTCCAGAACCCTTCTAGATGCTGGATCAAGACCCACCGGTGTTAAATGACGCCCAACATCAGGCATTGAACAACTATCAGTCAAATAGATAGATAAGCTTTCTTAAACTCTTGCTACAATCCAGATATTGCTCAAAAGAACAGTTAGAGAAACAGCTACAAAAGCAATCACCTATAACACAATGGGGGCGTATTTTACAAATATAGCATTAGTGAACACAAAATGAAATTGCAAATGCTGCAAAATATGGTTTCATGAAGTCTATGAAAATAATATAAAATTATAAGAAAATAATTTCTAATTGAGGTGGCCAGCATAAGACCAATAAGGATTAGAACATGAAAGAAGATTCAAAGGATAATAAATAGAATATTTGGCAAAGATTAATAAAAATCCTTAGGAAATTTGATTAAGCCCTCAAATTTTGCAAAAAGAATACTTTTCTTAATCCCATTGAAAGAAATAAATATGAAATAAAGGATGTCATATTGTGCTATAATTTTGTCAAAAAAACTATGTAAAATCATTATTTAATTTTCAATTTTATTAATAAGCTTATAGTTGAAATTACACAGTAATTTTTTTTAAGATTTCAGGTTTCAGGTTTCAACATAAAGGGCTAATCAAACTCCTCCCTCTCTCTCATACACACACACACACACACACACACACACACAACTACTACTACCACTATCACCATCAAACTAGGTCTTTTTCTAGATACTTTATCCTTAAACAGGTCACTTTAATGGTCTCTTTTGAGCACAGTTTGTTCTCTGAGAATGAGCAGATAATGAAGAGGGAAAGATAGAAAATAAATAGAAAAGACAGAAGATGATTTTCATAGCAAAGCCCTGCTAGAAAGTCTGGATCAATGTTTGTTTATTAAGAGTTATGTTTTTTAGCCGAAACCGGTTTGGCTCAGTGGATAGAGCGTCGGCCTGCGGACTGAAGGGTCCTGGGTTCAATTCTAGTCAAGGGCATGTACCTTGGTTGCGGGCACATCCCCAGTGGGGGGTGTGCAGGAGGCAGCTGATCGATGTTTCTCTCTCATCGATGTTTCTGGCTCTCTATCCCTCTCCCTTCCTCTCTGTAAAATATCAATAAAATATATATATAAAGTAATGTTTTTTAGCCCTGGCTGGGTGGCTCAGTTGGTTGGAATGCCGTCCCATACACCAAGAGGTTTCGGGTTTGATTCCTGGTTGGGCACATACGTAAGTTGTAGGTTCGATCCCCAGTCAGGATGCATATGGGAGGCAACCGGTGGATGTTTCTCTTTCACTCTCTCTAAAAAATTAATAAAAACATATCCTTGGGTGAAATTTTTTAAAAAAGAATTATGCTTTTTAATAAACAAACCAAAGAAAATAAATAACTTTATATGAAATATTCAGCTGAGAAAGAAAAGCTTAATCAGAATCTCTGGCAAAGGGTGCAATTGGTCACTTGGACCACAAGATGGAGGCACCAGTGACCTTGAAGGCAATAAAGACAAAAGGAAAGAAGAGCTTCTTCAGCGTTAAAATTACACAACTATTTTTTTTAAAGCCCTAGCCGGTTTGGCTCAGAGGATAGAGCGCTGGCCTGCGGACTGAAGGGTCCCAGGTTCGATTCTGGTCAGGGGCACATGCCTGAGTTGCGGGCTCGATCCCCAGTAGGGGGTGTGCAGGAGGCAGCTGATCCATGACCCTCTCTCATCATTGATGTTTCTATCTCTCTCTTCCTCTCCAAAATAAAAATAAAACATATTTTAAAAAATGTATACTAGTACATTCCTAAGTAATTTTGTAAAAATGAAAATTTATTATAACAATCAAACAGTGAAGTCTGCAATAAGGTTCTGTGATAATTCTCTACCTAAGCCCATTCAATTGTCAAATCTCAAAAGCAAGCATGTCAACCCAATTTTGTAATTCTTGCAGAGTGACTAATAGCAACAGAAATGAATTGAACTGAGCAGTACTTTGAAAAGTAAGAGGGCTGAGTAACAGTTTCACATGATTTACATTGTCGGGGAGAAACTGGGTTCCAAGCAAAGAAATACAAATAGGCAAACAATACAAATGGAGTACGTCACTAAACGACCTTGATAAACCAACACTAGATACATTATTTTTCTCATTAGTTATAATTCTTCCACCAATACAGTAAATATGACAAGTCCAAGGAAAGGTGTCTAATTCACAGTATTTAATAATTATTATTATCATTCTTATTGTTATCGACATTACTATTCTCAATGTAAAGCAATTATGAAATCCTCAAAGCAAAAGAGGACAAGTACCATTTTTCTCTTACATGAAATATTTCCAGCCTCACTTAGAAATAGATATTACATAGCTTATTCACCCATTCATTAATAGTTTACATTTCTTCTCTAAAAGTTTGATATTTCCTTGACAGGGAAAGGCAGAATTCAAGATTAAGATTCCTTAAATTCATTTTAAAGCTAGTATAAAGGATTGGCATGCTTGACTGTGAACACATTTTATCCTTCTGTTTTTCTCTTGGATGAAGGTATGACACAGATGTGGTTCTACTAGTGTGAGATAGGAGTGCAATAAAAAACTCCAGGGATTTATCCTTCACCAAAATACAACTATTGAAGTATAGGCATGCATACACACACAATCTAAGGGAATTCAATAGGCAACTGAAATGGTCCCAGAGGAAAACCCTATTAAGAAATGAAATTTTAAAATGAAGATCAGAAAAAAATACAACCTTCTGATAACCCTGACACAACCTATATAAAAAGTTTAACCCGGCCTGCATGGTTCAGTGATTGAGCATCAATCTATGAACCAGGAGGTCACAGTTCAGTTCTTGGTCAGGGCACATGCTGGGGTTGTGGGCTCAATCCCCAGTGTGGGATGTATAGGAAGTAGCCGATCGATGTTTCTCTTTCATCATTGATGTTTCTATCTCTCTTTCCCTCTCCCTTCCTCTCTGAAATCAATAAAAAAATATTTTTTAAAGCTTATAATTATTATTTTATATTGCACAAAATTTTTAAAGAAAGTTCAACTTTTTCTAGATACCCCTGAACAGAAGGCATGTTTTAGCTAAAATAATAAGATATTTTAGGATAATCTATCAATTTGATGATGTCCATAGTGATGATTATATGTTCACTAAAAGCTAAAGACAATATATTACTTACTGTTGGTAAAATTATATGCATGCTTTTTAATTTTTTTGTTCAATTCTTCAAAATACAATTGCCACTTACATCATTGTGCATTACTGACTAGGAATAATTCATAGTGTCATTTTCAAATTCTTGTCTTAAAAGTTAGCAGGTTATAAAGCAGTAATGCAGGGTTTATTTGGAGGAAATATATATATATAAATCCAATTATTTTAGAAAAAAGATTACTCTTAAATCAGCTTGAAGAAAAATATTTAATAATCTGACAACCTTCATTTTTTAAACAATTCTGCCACCTACTGGAAAAATCGAAAATGTCTTCATTATTTACTAAATGTTAAAATTATCACATTCAATGGAGCTGTATCATGATCTTCCAATTACCTACTGAAACAAGATACACTTTGATAATTTTGACCATTTAATTTGTCTAATTCTTAATAACTATGCCTTTTTTTGTTTTTGTTTTTTGCTCACCCAAGCATATTTTCCCATTGATTTTTAGGGAGAGTGGGAGGGAGAGGGAGAGAAACATTGATGTGAGAGAGGCACATGGATTGGTTGCTTCTTACACACCCCTGAACCAGGGCCAGGGATCGAACCTGCAACTGAGGTCTCTAACCAGGGATCCTTTAGTCCGCGGCCAATGCTCTATCCACTGAGTCATACCAGCTAGGGCCTTAATAACTATGTCTTAATTAAATATTAAATTATTAAAGTTTTAGTATATTTAAATACTAAATACAAATAGGTTGAGGTGACATCATCAAAAACAGCTCTATAAGTACATATAACAGTGGATGATGCAGGTTTTGAATTATTAGATGATATGTTCATCCTAAAAGGAAAAAAAAAACCTAGATTGGGTATATTAACAGAAGTTTGATGCTAGCAATAACACTAAACTTAGAAGGTCACTGACTAAGCTAAGTCCAAATAGGAACCACTCTAGAAAAGTTACGGAAAAGACATTCATTTCTAATGAGAGTATTTTAGTCTCTGAAGAATAATTTGGCCTATTTATCATAAATAAAAATATACCTTGCCTTGGCCAGGTGTCTCAATTGTGTGGTCCTGTTCACCAAAAGGTTGTGGGTTTAATACCAGGTCAGGGCACATACCAAGGCTGTGTGCTCCATTCCCATTCCAGACACACACAGGAGGCAACTGATCAATGTTTCTTTCTCACATTGATGTTTCTCTCTCTCCCCGCTTCCTCTCTCTCTAAAAAAATCAATAAAATCACATCCTCAGGTAAGAATTTAAAATATCTATCTATCTTAATCACCTGATTTAAGATTTTCTAAAACAACTTCTTTATCATTTCCTATGGTTTTAAAATATTTTTGTTTTTATTTTTATAATTCTGGGTCCATAAATATCTCAATTCATTTAACAGCTGTTTTTTGAGTACCTACTCTGTACCCAGGTATGTATATATGACTCTCATTTAAGCATTCAGAACGAAACAATCACCCATGTTTAAGATGAGGATAATAATATCTAGTTATATGGTTGTTGTAGATACATGAAACAATCAGAGTTCACACTGAATGTATGCTATCTTTTATTAATGTGAGCATTACTAAAAAGATTGGAGGCTATGTTAAGTTGAGAACAAAATGGAGAAGAAAATATATTTCTAATTTGTTTCAAATTAAATATGCAACTTCAGTCTAAAATAGTCACTGATTCATGTTTATGTTATTTATCTTCCCAAATCTTATTGAGTTTACTAAAGAATCTATCTATATATATAAAAGCCCAGTGACCAAATGGCGGAACGACCAGGACGACCAGTCGCTATGATGTTCTCTGACCACCAGGAGGCAGACACTCACCGCAGGAGCTTCCCCCTGGTGGTCAGTGCACTCCCACATTGGCTGACCGGGATGAGCAATGCTCCCACAGCGGGCCGATCACCGCAGGCCACAGCCCCCACCAGTGCACAAATCCATGAACCAGACCTCTAGTACTATATAAGGGGGTATATAGCTAAACTGTAAAAGAGATAAAGATACTAAGAGTCACGGAAACCAAGATGGCGGCATAGGTAAACACCTGAAATTGCTGCCTCGCACAACCACTTCAAAACTACAACTAAAAGACAAAACGGACATCATCCAGAACCACAGGAAGGCTGGCTGACTGGAAATTCTACAACTAGAAGGAAAGAGAAAAGCACACTGACACTCAGAGGAGTTGCAGAAGTAAAGTACAGAGGTACGGAGGCATGTGCGCGCTGAAAGGGGCTGGCAACTGAGGACGTGGTTGTCTTTTTCAATCGGGAGAGAGACACAAGCTCCTGACTTCTCTGAACTCCAGTTCTGGGCAAGACTCTGGGGACTCAGACTCATACGAGGGGAAACTGGACTGTCTGGCATCGGGCGGAACTCGAGCATGGCTTTCTCTCAGAGGTGCTTGCAGCGATTACCGAGGGACACTGAGACCCAGGGGCCTCTTAGGGCAGGGCTGACTGTCAGCCATTGCTGTTTGCTCCACCCTGAGACCCCGCCCTACCCAAGCTGTGTGCAGAGGCTTTTGCATATGAATGGCTTGGTCCTTTGAAATCTAAAATTACCTAACAAACTGCAGCTGAGTCAGAGAGACCCAGAACATCCAAAAGAAGGCCCAAGGCCCCACAGCAGCTTGTATTGCTTCACAGCTGGGCCTCATCTGGGCACCTCCAAACCCCAAAGAAAGAAAAAGAATCTACAGATCTCTCCGTAGCTCCTGATGGGTGGCCTCAGGCAGAGGCTAAATTTGCACCTCCTTGGAGATACAAGAGCCAGTGTACCTAGTGGTCAGAGTGGGACCATACAGATTACAACCTCTCAGATCCATAAGGGACACACTCAGGGGGCAGACTCAGTGAGCACCAAAGCCCCACTGAAGCAAGTCTTGCCTCATAAGGGTGTCTCCAGCACAGAAGTTCACCCATCATAGACACAGCTAAATCTCACAGCCAATGGGCCTGGAGGTCAATTCCTCCCAGTGATACCAACAACAATCAAGACTTAACTTCAACAAGACTGTGCACACAGCCCATAAAGGGGTGCACCAAGAGTGTCCACCACAGGTAACTGGGGAGGCTGAGCCACTGGGCCCTATGGGACACCTAGCACACAAAGCCACTCTATCAACACAGGGAAGCAGCCAAAATGTGGAGACAGAGAAATAGGTCACAAATGAAAGAAATGGAGGAAAGCAAATTACTGGATATAGAATTCAAAACCACGGTTATAAGGTTTTTCAAGAATTTTCTAGAAACCGCCGATAAATTTAGTGAGACCCTCAAGGATATGAAAAAGGACCAACTAGAAATTAAGCATACACTGACTGAAATAAAGAACAATATACAGAGATCCAACAGCAGACCAGAGGATCGCAAGAATCAAGTCAAAGATTTGAAATACAAAGAAGCAAAAAACACCCAACTAGAAAAGCAAAAAGAAAAAAGAATCCAAAAATATGAAGATAGTGTAAGGAGCCTCTGGGACAACTTCAAGTGCACCAATATCCAAATTATGGGGGTGCCAGAAGAAGAGAGAGAGCAAGATATTGAAAATTTATTTGAAGAAATAATGACAGAAAACTTCCCCTACCTGGTGAAAGAAATAGACTTACAAATCCAGGAAGCACAGAGAACCCCAAACAAAAGTAATCTAAAGAGGACCACACCAAGACACATCATAATTAAAATGCCAAGGGCAAAAGACAAAGAGAGAATATTAAAAGCAGCAAGAGAAAAACAGTTAGTTACCTACAAGGGAGTACCCATCGATTGTCAGCTGATTTTTCAACAGAAACTATGCAGGCCAGAAGGGAGTGGTAAGAAATATTCAAAGTGATGAATAGCAAGAACCTACAACCAAGATTACTCTACCCAGCAAAGCTATCATTTAGGATTGAAGTTCAGACAAAGAGCTTCACAGATAAGAAAAAGCTAAAGGAGTTCAGCACCACCAAACTAATATTATAGGAAATGCTGAAGGGTATTCTTTAAGAAGAGGAAGAAGAAGAAAAAGGTAAAGATAAAAATTATGAACAACAAATACATATCTATCAACAAGTGAATCCAAAAATCAAGTGAATAAAAAATCTGATGAACAGAATAAACTGGTGAATATAATAGAATCAGGGGCATAGAAGGGAGTGGACTGACAATTCTTGGGGGTGGGGGAGGGGGAATGGGGGGTGCGGGAAGAGACTGGACAAAAATCGTACACCTATGGGTGAGGGCAGTGGCGGAGGTGGTAAGGGCAGAGGGTGGGGTGGGATCCGGGTGGAGGGGAGCTTTGGGGGGAAAAAAGAGGAACAACTGTAATAATTTGAACAATAAAGACTTATTTTTAAAAAAGGTACTAATAGGTCAGAAACTGAGGCCAATAAATCTAAGATACATAAAATGAATATGTTTTGCATAAAGCAGTGCTAAATAAAATTGTCACATGAGAAAAACAATAAATGATACAGGATGAGATGGAAGGCAAACTCAGCAGTGCTGACTAGCCTGTGAATCAGCACAGACATATGGGCTACACTGGAAAGAATCTATATGGGTTTCTCAAAAAGAAGGTTTGAGAAAATCCTAAGCTTAGAGCAGCAGGACTGAGAGCAATGGGTAAACAAGTGGTAAGAGTCAAGTCAAAGGAATTTGGAAATGCCACCAGTGCCCCCACAGGGAGTTTTAGCTATCACTAATATGAACTGCTTGTAAGATGTCACAAAAGAAAGTTAAAAGAAAAACAAAAGACTCTTAACAATAGCATGTGCTAAGTATCCCAGTGAGCTCTGTCCCCCTTTCTCAAAGGCTACAACTCTGACTTGATACTGACACTTAAGATTCCCATTTGCAGCGGCTGAAAGTGAAGGCATCCTAAGTACTGAGTACAGTTTTCCCAGAGAAATTCTATCAGAGCCCTGTAGGAAGACACAGGCTGTAGCATTCACTCAGACCTCACTTGATAAAAATAGCCAATTTCAAGTAAAATGGAGGCTGTGCTGCAAAACACATCTAAGGAGGGTACTCAAAAATAAGAGAACATAATTAACAAAAAACATAAAAATCAAGATTATTAAAGTAAGACTAAGTTTACCACTTATTACAACAAATATGAATGGGTTAATGGCATTATTTTTTTAAAAAAGAAGTAGCATCCCATTCTGGTAGCTCAGTTGGTTAGAGCATTATCCCTGATATACCAAGATTGCAGATCCCCGGTCAGGGGATATAAAAGAATCAACCAATGATGCATAAATAAGTGAAACATCAAACTGATGTTTCACTCTCTTCTTTCCTCTCTAAAATCAATAAATAAATTTTAAAAAAGAAATAGTTTTTGCCCTAGCTGGTTTGGCTCCATGGATAGAGTGTCAACCTGGGGACTAAGGGTCCTGAGTTCGATTTTGGTCAAGAGTACATGCCTGGGTTGAAGGCTTGATCCTCGGTAGTAGGTGGGCAGGAGGCAGCCAATCCATAATTCTCTCTCATCATTGATGTTTCTCTCTCTCTCTCCCTCTCCCTTCCTCTCTGAAATCAATAAAAATATATTTAAAATATCTTTTAAAAAGTAGCTTTTTTTCCAACATCCACTAATAAAAAAGCAGAGGTTTGTGTGTTGGGCAGGGAGGAGGGAATCATCATAAAGAGAGAACCTATAAATTACAAGAGGCTTAAAAACATATTAGCAATCAAAAAGTAAAGAAGTTCAATTTATACAAACTGCAAAAATAAGTAAACAAATCAATCAATAAATAACAGCATTATGGGACAACCAAGGAAACATGTTCTCAGGTGAGGATAAAAAAAATAAAATGTAAAATAAATAAATAAATAAATAAATAAATAGCAGGCATCACTGTTACCTTAACCACTGCTATCTCTGCCTTTCCAGCCAATCAATTCCATTTTGGGAACATCAGCTTTAGCTCAGTATTAGGAAAAGTAAGAGTAGAATACTATTTAGTAATAAAAAGGAACAACTGACACAAGATGAAATTCAACTGCATTGTGCTATGTGAAATAAACTAGATTCAAAAGACTACACCCATATAATTCCATTTATATGATATTCTAGAAAAGACAAAACCACAGGGACATAGAACAGATCAATGGTTGCCAAGGTCTGGGTGTGGGGTGAGGGAATGAAGCACTAAGGGGTAGGAGGGAATTTGCCAGGTGCAGGTGGGGGTGGGGTGAAGGAACTGTTCTGTATCTTGATTGTGGCAATGATAGTTACATGACTCTAAGCATTTTTCAAGAATCATAAAACCATACACCAAAAAGTATAAAATTTACTGAATGTAAATTATACTTCAATTACAAGTCAATCTGATGTTTTGCGTATTTTTAAACGTTACTGATAACTTATAGAAAAGAAATATCTCTGCTTAAAATCTGCCATAGAATTCACTCTGCTGGCTTCTCCGTGGGCTTTTTAGAAAAAGAGCTATTCCTTGCCCTGAAAGAGTTTAGCAGCTCATTAGGGAAGAAACATCTAAAATATTAGACTAAGTTACAGAAAAAGGCTAGGCAAACAATTTTGAGTGATAAATCACAGAATGCACTTTATATGTGCTGTATGAGGAAGGAAAAAGCAATTCCCTTTGTCAAGAGTTATGAGAAATGAATTGAACACAATTTTGGGTAAGTCTTACTGCTTCTCAATATAATGGTTATTATTAACATTTCTAACTTGGAAGTGAAGAGGCTGAGACTTGTGGAGGACAAATACGCCACGATCCCTCAACTCTTAGATCTTAAAGTTGACATTCTAAACCAAGCCTTTTTTACCTCAGAGCCTAAGATCTTTTGCATCGCGGTGTGGGGCCCCCAGAGAAGAGGTTATGACTACTGCTAGCTAGATGATGTGATTTCAGCGGACAGGAACGCCCCTAATTCCTCAAATTTCACTAAGTACTTCGCACGAATTCTATACAGAAAACTCCCGATTTAGAGCCACGTACTGTAAAGTGAGCTCAACAGGGCCTTGGACTGAAAACTGGCAGGAAAGGTAACGTGGAGCCTTGTGGGGATCTCTTTTCCACTCGGTTAGTGTGCACTGACATACTTTTGATAGGTTTTGGTTGTAAGGAAGGTGCCCATGGAGACAGTCCCGAGCTACTGAAAAAAAGGTCAGAGCAATACTCCCCTTCCATTACACCAACTCGGGCCGGTCCCAACGGGGCACGGGAGGAGGAAAGGCCACTTTTTTTCCCCTCGGAGGACCTTGGCTAAAAGACCTCCGTGGACTTGTCCCCGTCTACGTCGCCCAAAGGCAAGGACCAACACTAGGGCGTCAGATGCCCGCGTGGCTGCCGCGCGGGGAGAGACGGGGGTGTGCCGAGCTCGCGGGGGTCTGGCCGGCGCACAGACCAAGGGCTGCGGCGCACCGACGGCTGGCACACACCGGGCCGGGCCGGGCCGGGCCGGGCCGGGCCGCGGCACGAAAGCGGTCAGTGAAAATCACCAAGGTGAAGGGGTGGCGGGGCGAACGAACTCGGATTGTCCCCTCAGGTGACATCACACGTGTCGCACGTTGCTTTAGTTTACGAGGCGCCCTTACTTTCCGCCCACGTACTGATCGCGCCACCGCTGCCCTCGCTGTCATCTCACCTCTCCAGTTCTTGTACGCCGGGATATAGTAGTATTTGTTCCCGAACTGGTCTGTGCCCACTAGCTCCTTCACTTCCTTGGACAGCGCTCTCCACACGGTGCGGAACAAATCCTGAGACCAACCCATCTCGGCCCCCCAGATCCCAGCGTGAGCTGATGCAGAATCCACCGCGACATTAACAAGAACGCCCCGCCCACCAGCCCGAGAACTCCCACTGGCCTCATGCCCTCCAAGTAACGGCGCTCACCATTGGTCAGATGGTTTCCTGGCTCTACCAATGGGAGGATCCGTTGTTAGAGCCCCGCCCCCGAGCTCTGTCATGGCCGCGGCCAGTGTACGTACTCGCGCAGAAGAACGGGATGCTAGGGTTTTTGTCGGCGCGACAAGCCGGATTGGACGACCCTCTTCACCTACAAAGAGCGGAGTCCACACGAAGGTATAGAAAACATTACTCTTTTTTCTAATAGGCCAGTTAAAAATTGGACAAATAGCTGTGTTAGCCTTGCCTCATACTTTCTGGCCTTATTATCTATCACTTTCCTCTTACCAAACTCGGCTTTACTCTTCTTTTGGAGCATGTATCAAAATTCCGTGTATGTACACGCATGTAGCTAGAATGTATACAAATTCCAGCCTCCCAGAAGGAAAGCAGGTATTCAACATAAAGCATATTGTTTGCTCTAAATAGTTTAGGCACAGTGAACCATCCTCATCCAGTGAACCATTCTCATCCCAGAAACCAGGCAAGATCCAATCTTGCAAGAAAGCCTTTCTAAGGATAGCAGTTTCAGACCTGCTATATTAACTCTTTTTTTTTTGCACACCTTGCCTCCTTCCACACACACCTCACCACTCTTTCCCTATCTTACAGTATTACCCTCCCACTTTCCCTTCATTTTGATCTCTCATAGTTCCCAAACAATTCAGTCCTAAAGTCTTTAGGTTGGGTAGAGGTAGGCTTCCAATCAGGAATTAGGTTGGCCCGGAGTGATATTTCCGAGCCTAAGGAGGTAGTCTGAGTGTGGGAACTCACAAGCTCAAGGTGATAAGGGTGTTTGGGGGAGCAGAAATCAAAGCCCAAGCCTCCTGAGTAGCATCCTTGTTGGCAAAGGGGATGGTAGTGATGATGGGAGATTAGTTATATACAGGGGGACTGACCAGATAAATAAATACATTAATGATAATGAAAGCCATGTTTCTCATTGTTAGAAGAGAATTCAAGGAAGGGATGATGGATTATCTTTGCACATGTTTATTTGATATTTTACTTGTTACAAGAAACACATATTACTGTCATAATTTGAATAATCGTCAAATGGAAAAATATTTTAAGAAGAAATGGAATTTCAATGGGAAAAACTATTTTCTGGTGGAAATTCAGAAATGTCAGGACAGCATGGTGATCTGGAGAAAAAAAAAGTCAGAGTTCAGATGCAGTTCAGCTAATTAGATGAATGACCTTGGGAAAATTACTTATATCTTAGTTTAAAATTCAGGAAAAGCATTTAATAATATAATCTACTATCTAGGAAATCTACCAGTTAGGATTACCACTTATTACACTTACTATTACCACTGATTACAATGTCATTAAATAGCAGGCTTTTAATATTAACTGTTATTGTTATTGGGCAAGGTCAGAGAAGTAGTAAGTGAACCTAAGGCTAAACTGTCTTCCAGAAGACAAAGGGCCATGTATATCTTTAAATCAACTTGCTACTGCTAAAATGATATCCAAAATGCTTTAAATTATCAGTACTGCTATAAAAATACCACTTTGAAACTTTTCTAAAACTGCATTGTTTTAAAAAAAACCTGATTAATTTGGTGGGATAAACATTTTGTATAAATTAGCATCATATTCATCAATAATGAATTTAGAAATCATTCTGGTTAAATTAATGTAAATTATTTTTAACATGCAAGAGATTGAGACAAATTTTAATAGTTAACATTCACTAGGCACTTACTATGTCTAGGCATTGTAATGAGCACTTTTTATGTATTAACTCATTTAATCTTAATAGCCTGACCAGAATAACGATGGTTTACAGTTATGGAATATCAGAAATTTCATTCATCTTAATTTATGAGAGTACTTATTAATTTTATTTATAAATATTTAATTGGCTTTATTTAAATGTGCCTAATTGTTGAGTTAAACATACTCATTTTATATTTACACCTAAGGCATAAGAAATGCTCCTGGAATTTATTTAACATACTGTAATTTAAGCTTTTGTCCACTAGGTGTCCTCAGCTGAATTTATCAATTTAAATTTTCATGAAAATTTGTCTCTAAATATCTGAATAAAAATTTAATAAAATACACTCTTTGAATTAAGTTTAAAGGACTGGATAAAGAAGATGTGGCACATATACACAATGGACTACTACTCAGGCATAAGGAAGGATGAAATAACACCATTTGCAACAACGTGCATAGACCTTGAGAACATTATGCTAAGTGACATAAGTCAGTCAGAAAAAGCTAAGAACCATATGATTTCATTCATATGTGGGATATAAAACTGAAACTCATGAACACAAACAGCAGTGTGGTGGTTGTCAGCGGGAAAGGCTTAGGGACTAAGGGGGTCCCAATATATGGTGACAGTAGAAGATTTGACCTTGGGTCGTGAGCACATGGTATAATAATATACAGATCTTGTAACATAGAAACCCACATTTGAAACCTATATAAATTAAGTTTAAGATAGTACTTAAGGAAAAATTCTTTACATATAATTGTTAGTATTTTGATATTTTAAAAATTTGTGTAAGGTCTTTAAAAATCCATAAAGACTTTTGGATGTCTGATAGAAAGAGACTTAAGCATTACTTGCATTTTTTTAAGTCCCCCCTTCCCCCAAAGATGTCTTTATTGGTTTTAGAGAGATAGAAAAGTGTGGAGAGAGAGAGAAAGAAAGAAATATGTATGTGAGAAACACTGGATTGAACCCACAACCTAGGTATGTGCCCTGATCAGAGTGAACCTGTAACCTTTTTGGCGTTTGGGATGATCCAACCAACTGAGCCACCTGGCCAGGGCCTACTTGTGATTTTTGTACTATATGTAATCTTAGTAAGATTAAGGACATTTTTTATGTTTGAATTATTTTCTTATTGTTTAATTTTATCTTTTTTCCCCCCTTGTTTAATTTTTATATTTTTTTAAAGGGTTTTGGGACTGGAGTTAAACAAAGACAGAGATGTTGAAAGGATCCACAGCAATGGAGTTAACAGCCTGGACATTGAACCTGTTGAAGGGAGATAGTAAGTTTATACATTTTTCTTTCTAAGTGAGAAGCAGTAAAATATTGCTTTCAGATTAATTATGTAAAGGTTCATAAATATTAGTAAAAATTTTAAGTTGTAAAATTTTAATCTGGTATTACTAATTTTAAATAAATACAGAGCTTCATATCTACAAAATTTTGCCAGATAGACATTTCCAAACTACTTTAATATAAATATATTCATTTTTAACTCAGAAAGTGTTTAAGTATTGGGATATGTAACTGTAGTTGCTACTCTCAAGAAGACTGATGGGGGGGAAATATTAAAAAGTAAAAGTATATTTTAAAACATTAAGTTTTAAGCAAACCAGACTTTTATTTGGTTTTACCACTTATTAGCTGTGTGACAACTTATCAGCTGGGTGACCATGAGCAATTTATCTAACTTTTCTAATTCTTAATAGCCTTAGCTATAAAATGGGAACAATAATACCAACAAGTTTATTGTGAAAATTCATTGAGATTATATATATAACACTAGAGGCCCAGTGCACGAAATTCATGCCCTCGGGTGGGGGCGTCCCTCAGCCCGACCTGCACCCTCTCGCAGTCTGGGAGCCCTCGGGGGATGTCCAACATCCATAGCACTGCTGTGGAGGCAGGAGAGGCTCCCACCACCGCTGCTGCACTTGCCAGCCATGAGCCCAGCTTCTGGCTGAGCAGTGCTCCCTCTTTGGGAGCGCACTGACCACCAGGGGGCAGCTCCTGCATTGAGCGTCTGCTCCCTGGTGGTCAGTGTGTATCATAGCAACCGGTCGTTCTGCCGTCGGGCGGAAACCAGCTCTTGGACATCCCCCGAGAGGTCCCGGATTGCAAAAGGGTGCGGGCCAGGCCGAGAGACCCCATTGGTGCACGATCGGGGCCAGGGAGGGATGCAGGAGGTTGGCCAGCCAGGGAGGGACCGCGAGAGGGCTCCTGGGCATGTCCGGCCCATCTTGCTCAGTCCTGATTGGCCGGACCCCAGCAGCAAGCTAACCTATGGGTTGGAGCGTCTGCCCCCTGGTAGTCAGTGCATGTCATAGCGATTGGTCGACCGGTTGACTATCTGCCTCCTGGTGGTCAGTGTACGTCATAGCAAGCGGTTGAGAGGCCTTAGCATATCATTAGCATATTATGCTTTGATTGGTTGAACGGCCAACTAGACACTTAGCATATTAGGCTTTTATTATATAGGATGATTAGCATAGGACCTGGCATATCATTACTGGTTGCCATTATTCCTATTAATCCAAAGCATTATTACCTATACTTTTATACCGTTTGGTCCATTTCCCACACAACAACTGAAGTGCTTGGAAAAATGCAAATCAGAACATGTCATTACCCCACTTAAAATTCATCTTGACCCCCACATGACTACAGGAAAGTTCAAAACCCTTCATGTAGTCTATCCTATATAATAAAAGTCTAATATGCTAAGTGTCCGGTCATCCGTTCAACCAATGAAAGCATAATAATATGCTAAGGCCGCTCAACCACTAGCTATGATGTGCACTGACTATCAGGCTGCAGACAGTTGACCAGTAGATTAGCTTGCTGCTGGGGTCTGGCCGATCGGGACTGATTGAGACGGGCCGGACACACCCTGGAGCTCTCCTGTGGTCCCTCCCTGGCTGGCCAACCTCCCCTGATCATGCACCAGTGGGGTCCCTCGGCCTGGCCTGCACCCTCTTGCAATCTGGGGCCTCTCAGGGGATGTCAGAGAGCTGGTTTCGGCCCGATTCTGCAGGCCAGGCCGAGAGACCCTACTGGTGCATGAATTCATGCACCGGGCCTCTAGTTAATTATAACAAGTGTAGAAGTAACTAAAGGAAAGTTTATCGTGTCTTATGTGTAGCATATATATAATGAAGTATTATTATTATTAATATTATTAACATTAAAATAAGCCAAGGAAGGTTTGATAGAATTTTATTTTTTATTTCCATCTTCTGTCCTGGCCTCACATGGTAGTGTATGAGAAACATGAAGAGTGAACAAATCCTCACTTAAGCACATGGTTAAATCTAAAAGATGACCAGTGATAACTCTTGTCTTTTTCCTGACCTTTTTAAGGCTTAACATAACACCTTCCATTCAAGGACAGCTGTGGGGAATTTGCTTATAAAATAATGCAAATATGAACAGCTAATTTCTTTTGGTCCTGGATTCTGGTGGAAGAATATTTAGTATAGATTCTCCAGTCAGCCATGTGGGATAATGATCAGTTGTTTGATCTGTGAAATACACGAAGCCAGTAGGCTACCAGCTGACAGAGTCATTGAGAAATGTGGGAAATTCTAGATTATATGTGTGAGAAATATAAGCTTAGGAATCTTTTTGCAGAGCATATAAAGAGAAGTCAGGATTCTCACTGCAATGGTTTCCCCCTTCATTGTGTGGTAAAAATCTACATCTATTTATTTCATTGTTTGCTAAGACTTGTATTTTGTATCAGACCCTTTTGGCAGCAAAGAGAGAAATAAAAAACAAATTGTATATTAATGGAAAATTAAATACTGATATTCTTTTTCTTAAGAAAACCAATGTACATGAAACTTGCTCTAAATACTTGTTAATATTTACCAACCACCACAAGAGCTGTAATGAATTCACTGAAAACTAGAATGAAAACCAGGATACACAAATCTGGTAAAGAAGTATATATTTCCAAAGTTAGAAGTTATTTTAAGACATCAGCCTGAAAATAACATTTTAATAGGTGCAACTGCATAGAGTACATTTGCATATCATTCTGTAAATCTCAATTTTTCTTTTATACCTTCTCAATTCTTTTAATTAATTTTATTTCTCTGTAATACCAGATTATCTTTTCCATATAAAAACGTGAAGCTGTATCTCTTTGGGTTTACTCTATTACATAATAATAATCTTACTGTTAAATAATGTCCATGCCATCATGTAGTTCAAGTACAGTCAATTCCGGTAATAATTCAGTTTTTTCATCCAATTACTGGAATCAAGCTTTTGGAAGTCATTCTAGCAAAGATGAAACATTTGGCATTATTGTAAATACCATTTAAATTCAGTTTAAGAGTTCAACTTTAAAAACATTTGTTTGTTTTTGTTGTTATAATACATGTAGTGCTGTGATTTTAAAAAAGTGCATTTCACAAAGCTCAAATATAAAGCATAAAGGTTTTTGAAATTGGTTGTAGAACACATGTAACTCACATGTATCCAAACAAGCTGCAACACTTTATCAACCAAATTAAAAGTTGTAGTTGTTAAAATTTATAAATATTTCTGTATAGACATAATTAGAGTAAAAACTACAAATGTAATGAAGCTAATGAATAAAAAAAACAACTATTGCTCACCATCAGTTGGACTTTAGAACTCTTTGATCAAAGAACTTTGAAGAACTGCTTTTAAATTAACCTAATTGTTCTACAAATGGGTATTGAATTTTTCTTACAACAAGTCTGTAAATCAGTGCTACTTAAGACATGCTGCTATTTCATGAACCCTTTGTAACTGGTTCACCACAAGATAAGGAGCTTGTACCGAATGTAAATCTACTATGTCACTAAGCACACAGATTAGATGAGCTGAGATTTTTTTTGTAGCAAGACTTTCTCAGTGAAGAGTGTTCATTTCTGGCACAAACTCTTTATGGACAAGTACTTTAAATAGCAAAGAAACTAAAGATGGCAAGATCAAACCCAATGTATAATACTTATAATAAGTATAAGTGAGGAAGTATCCTTACAAGCCACAAGGTGTGAATGAGTGGGAATAAACTGATACATGTAACTGCAAGATCTGTGTGGTATCAGCATGTATACCAGGGAAGGCAATTAAAAGCATTGGGGCATCAAATAGACCTGATAACTAACATAACCAGCAGTCAGTTGAAAACTCAGCAAGGCAGTTTGACTACAGCAGCTGAAAGTGGGAGAGGATGGCATATTCTGAATGTTCGAAGGGTTCACAGACCTGTGGAGCTGGAGCGTCTTGGCCTTATATCTCTTTAGCTAATCAACTACAGATCTCCTGTAGGACAGAACCCTATACTGAGGAAAACTACTTGGAATAAAATCTAAATTAAGTAATATAGGGACACTAGAACAAAGGAAAAAGATGGCCCAGATAAATGTGTAAGAGGTAACAGAACCAAAAAATCTCTGAAAGTAAGCTGCCATATTTTGAGCATCTTACAAAAAAGAAGAAAATGCTCTAGAGGTAGAAAATATTAATGTTCTAAACCAAGTCTCCCTTCTAAAAATTTAAGAAAATTAATTTTATGTAAAAATGAGCAAAAGAACAGATTAAAGTCAAATTACATACAAAATTATTATAAGAACAAAGAGACTAAGCAAAAGTTATGCACCAAAGATCACACAGTTGTGCCAGAAAGATCTACACTAATAAAAGAGAAAGATGCAAATTGACCATACCTCCGTGATGCCCAATAGCCTACCAGGAGTGAGTATGCAAATTAACCCAACAAAATGGCAGGTTAATTTGCATATGCAGGCATGGAGTGAAGACTGAAGGCTCTGCTGCAGCCGGAGCCAAGCCTGAAGGCTGAAGGCTTGGCTCCGCTGTAGCCTGGGTCCAGGATGCTGGAGGAAAACGGGTGCCAGCAGCCAGGGGAAGGAAGGCCTATTGCATGAATCTTCATGCAACGGGCCTCTAGTATGCTAATAAAGCAATGAGAACTTTAACCTAATATTTCAAAACTAAAAGTCATTTCAAAAAGATACAGTATGCCAAAACCGGTTTGGCTCAGTGGATAGAGCATCAGCCTGTGGACTGAAAGGTCCCAGGTTCAATTCTGGTCAAGGGCACGTAACTTGGTTGCGGGCACATCCCCCGTAGGGGGTGTGCAAGAGGCAGCTGATCGATGTTTCTCTCTCATCGATGTTTCTAACTCTCTATCCCTCTTCCTTCCTCTCTGTAAAAAATCAATAAAATATATTTTAAAAAAATAAAAAGATACAGTATATGAAAGAATAACATAAGTTGTAATTAGAAAAACTCAGAAATGAGATGATCAGATTCAAGAAACATTAGAAATAAAAATGTTTCAGAAATGAAGACTAAAGCATAGGGAACACAAGCAAATACATATAAGATATAATGCCTTAGGTCAGTGGTCAGCAAACTCATTAGTCAACAGAGCCAAATATCAACAGTACAATTGAAATTTCTTTTGAGAGCCAAATTTTTTAAACTTAAACTTCTTCTAACTCCACTTCTTCAAAATAGACTCGCCCAGGCCGTGGTATTTTGTGGAAGAGCCACACTCAAGGGGCCAAAGAGCCGTATGTGGCTCATGAGCCACAGTTTGCCGACCACGGCCTTAGGTGAAGTTGGAAAGAAGGAGAAAAACTATATAATAAAACCCTAATATGCAAATCCACCTAATGGCGGAACAACCGGTCGCTATGATGTGCACTGACCACCAAGGGGCAGACGCTCAACACAGGAGCTGCCCCCTGGTGGTCAGTGTGCTCCCACACAGGGAGTGCCACTCAGCCAGAAGCTGGGCTCATGGCTTGCAAGTGCAGCGGAGGTGGCGGGAGCCTTTCCTGCCTCCACAGCAGTGCAAAGGACCCCTTGGGGTATGTCCGACTGCTGGCTTAGGCCTGCTCTAACATAACCAGCAGTCAGGGGAGCAGGCCTAAGCCGGCAGTCAGACATCCCCCGAGGGGTCCCAGACTACGAGAGGGCGCAGGCCAGACTGAGGGACCCCTCCCCTCCCCTAGTGCATGAATGCTGTGCACCGGGCCTCTAGTGTTAAATAAAAAAGAAATGGAGGCCTGGGGTGGCAAGGTCTGGGATGGAGGGGGTCAATGGGGGAAAAGAGGAGGACATCTGTAATACTTTCAACAATAAAGATAAATTTAAAAAAGAAAGAAATGGAGAAAGGAAAAGGATTTAAAAGAGACATGTATAGATGACAGGCAAAGAGTTCCACCACATATACAATAGGAGTTCCCTGAGAAGGGACCCAAAGGAAAAGAACAGAATAAATATTAAAACCATAATCCAAGAAGACTTTCCTAGAAGAAATAAGATCTGAAATTATATGTAAGGGAAAGAAAATTATAATGTTAGCAAATATTTACATATTTTGGGCTTTATCCAAAGAAATGAAATTTCTTATCTAAGGTGTTCAAGGAAATAAAATGTGAGTCAAAGATTTTATATCCAGTCAGATTTTTAAGGACATACAAATTGTCAATAAAGTACAAGAATTCAGGGAATATGGTTCTTGGGAATCTACCAGAGAATAAAATTAAAGAACCAGAATGAATAGTCAGCAACATGAGGATTGATGATGAGCAATAATATTAGCAAATAGCAATACTTTATATAGATATATAACTTCATAGATCTGTATCTCTTCCCTACTAGATTTTAAACTCTGTGAAGACAGGAATCATGCCTATCTTGTTCACAGTTGTATTAGCAGAGTGCCTTGACAGTGGTTGGCAAACTGTGGCTCGCGAGCCACACTGGCTCGCAAGTCGCGGTTTGCTGCTCTGTTGACTAATGAGTTTGCCGACCACTGGGATAGGGGCTTAATCACAAGGAACAACAACAGCCTGTAATTATTGGAATTGAAAGTCTAGGTCAGTGGTCGGCAAACTCATTAGTCAACAGAGCCACAGTTTCCCGACCACTGGCCTAGCATATTGCAGGTCTCAAAGTTGAATGAATTGAGTAAAAATGTTCATAATGGAAAGAATCTAACATTTATTGATCACCATTTTTTTGCCAGGCAATATATAAGGTACTTTGCATATTACTTTTATATTTACATCAACTTTATGATTTAGGTGAAACTGTCCCCCTTTTCTAAAATGTTTGAAGACTGAAACAGGTAAAGTAACTTGCCCAGGATCATATAGCTAGCTGGCATCAGTAATAATCAGGTAGTCTATCTGATTCCATTTCTATTTAGCACAATTATAATTAGGACATTTAAAATTACTTTGTAATATTTTACTTTCTAGTAAGAAATATCTTTTGCTATCGTGTTTCTACTGTCCTTTCTTTGTGGTATCATGAAGGTAAATTTTAAATGATCACAATGAATCTTTTCATATTCATTCTGTAAATAATAGATTAAGAAAATTTAGTTTATTGAAGTCTAGATTAATCTTTACTTGGTATTTGTGGGCATAATATATGTGGGTTTTTAAAGATCAGTAATTTTCAGAAATATGTAAACATAAATAATTGAACTACATAAAATGATAAATGTTAATTTTTTTATTATTAGCATGTTATCAGGTGGTTCAGATGGTGTGATTGTACTTTATGACCTTGAGAACTCCAGCAGACAACCTTGTTACACATGTAAAGCAGTGTGTTCTGTTGACAGGTGTGTATTAAAAATGTAATTCATTAATTTATAAAAAGTTGAGTGTTTTTTTTGCATCAAATGCAAACTATGAAAATAGCAGTCATATGATTGAATGTCTCAATCAACTTGTTCACATGATGTATTTACTTGGGTATTCCTTGACATTTTCTTAAAAAATAATAACAAATTCAGGTGTAGATGTTTTTAATGAGACTTTCCCAAAACATCATTTCTCAAAAGGATTTTATTTAAAAACTTTTGATTATGTGATTTTTTATTCTCTACTTATGTAGCACGCCTCACCGAGCTATTAGCTTTTAGTACCTCTTAGAGTAAGAGTTATTTATGAGTCTCTCAGCTAATTATAAACACAAATTAGATTTTTCAGTTGTTATTAATAGAACAAAAAGATTAATGGTTAGAAGCAATGAATATACTGGCAGTCCCACATCAAACAGGCACGCACATGTACACACAGCCCTCTTACCTCTCTACTTACTTAAAGCTTCCTAACTTACTAGTAAAAACATACCTCTCTTTGTCTTGAATTTTCTGACTATTCTTTACTGTCTTTCCAGGCTTGTGAGAATTATTTTTAAGGCTTTAACAAAATGTTTTGTGGTTTTAATAAAATGTTTTATTTGTTCATAATGGTCACTTCTTGTCACCTGTATCTGATCTGATGTTGAAAAGACCTTTGAATTTACAGAAGGAATAGGTGTTGAGAAAATGCTTTTAAGAGGAAAAAGTCATGAACATTAATATAACAACCACTCTGTAATAAAGTTGTTCCCAAGGCGTTAGAAGAGGTTTGTGAGTCCATGAAATGTTTAGGAGATTGATGATTGTTTCTTGGCTCTGGTGCTTCATTTTGGAAATATAGACTTAGGAAATATTTCTCTGAGCCTCAGATTGTTCTTACAAGGTTTCTGTGAGAAGTGAAATGTTATTTAAATGAAATGCTATCTTTCAAAAAGCACACTGGAAACTATAAAGCCACTATGTGAATGGAAAGTAATATATAGTTACAGGGAAACTTAGAACAAAGCAAGCTACCATCTAAAATACTCTGAAATGTGGTTTCTTATAAAACTTATTTTATAGTCTTCACTACTTTCAAAAAAAAATCTAAATTCTTAAGTGTAGGGAAGTCATATTAATTAAATTCATTTTTATCTTGTTTTATCTTAGATAACATTTAACATTGTTTAATTTGTTATATAACAAAATAGTATTTATATATATACCACATGCCATATAATGTTATTCCATGAAGACTATGATCTGCTTTTCTGGTGTGTAAAGTCAGGTAAATGCTTAGTGTATCAGCCTTTTGCTTTACTTTGGATTCACTGTCTTTTAAAGTATTACATAGGCTTATAGTGAGCATCTTTACAAAATGATTTAAAGTAGCATATTTATATCCAAAGACTTTATAAACGAACTTTAAAAAATAATTTCAGTAAAAATTGTTGTTGAGTTAATGTGGCTTAGATGGTTTCCTGATATTTATTTTAGCTTTACTTAATGTATTTGTTGTTGAGCACCAAAAAGGCTTTTTTCCTCTACGAAAATTCTTATTAAATGTGAATGAGAATAACAGATCATACATAGTAAGGGAATAATAGAATATTTTGTCCTATTTTAAATTGAAAACATTTTCTATTTAAAATATAAATGAGCTTTTGTGATCACCACATTAAAGATTTGTTTTGTTTAAAACTGGAGTATCTCCTTGTAGATCAAGATTCTTAGAAGTAAATAGAACTTAATTCTTCTTATCTTAAGCAGAAATTTATTGGGATATTGGCTAAAAAAGAAATATATTGGAAAGATAATTAGTTTCTCACATACCTGGCAGGAAGTTGGAAGAATTAAATGTAGAAAATGAGCAAAAGCAGGAGAAAATAGGATAGGGAACACCATCAAGGTTATTCCACAGGAACAATCTCATTTCAGCTACATGTCACCAACACAGAGTCTAAACTCCACAGCTATGAATAATAGCTGACTATCTCTGGGATTTATGTTTATTACTGGCTAGAGTTTTAGAGTCCCAGGCAAGATTGATGAAGTTCGAGACACATGCCCATGCCCTTGCTGTCAAGGGGAAGGAAACGAGAATGGAGCCCCTTGCTTTCTGTAATAAGAGGCAGGGTCCTGCCATTCAATAAAACAAAGGGGATTTCCCCCAAACAGGTGGAGTTTGCATACTCATACTCAGCAGCCAAGAAAAGAGCACGTGTCCATTACAATCCACCCATTTGGCTGTTTAACATCCATATACATCTTTCTTCCCATGCTTACCCTTCCTTTTTTGGGGGTTTGGGGGAGGGACAAAAAGTTTCAGCCTAACCTAATACATGTATTCACTATATGACCAAAATGTATCATCCTCTTCCCCAAAGGGTGATGACCCTAAGTATAGTTCAGCCGTGGGCTAACTATGGCCCGCAGGCCGGATCCGGCCCGTTTGGCTGTTCTATCCGGCCCGCGGAGCTGAAAGAGCGGAGGGTTCTCTTGCTCTCCCCTCCGCTCCTTTACTTTGAATTTATATTAGTTCACACAAACACTCCATCCATGCTTTTGTTCCGGCCCTCCGGTCCAGTTTAAGAACCCATTGTGGCCCTTGAGTCAAAAAGTTTGCCCACCCCTGGTCTAGTTAGTTACCACATCCAACTCCAGTTCAAGATAATGTCCATTTTTCCACTAGTTTTACATGATCTTGTATCAATATTATGCAACCTCTGGGCTCAATTGTATAGTTAACCTATATAAATTAATGGAGTTAAGAGAGAGGAAAGAAGGGAAATTAAATTAATTAAAGTATATATAAGTATATCTACATATGACATAGAAAGAAAGAAAATATGGGTAGGTACTATATTACTTTTATTTTTGTAGCTGTCTCAAGGCCAGAACTGGCACTTAAGACTTTCTTTCTTCATGTTCTCATTCTTCAGGTAGCAGCACAAATGTTCAAAGTCCTTAAGCTGGTATTATGATCCAAACCTTCACCTTAAGGAATTGGAACTTATGCTGGTCCTATCTTCATACAGTTGAAGTCGTCTTCTGTTAACTTTTATCTTATGGAAAATTTCTAACATACAAAAGTAGAGAGTAATATAATGGAAAGTAATATATACCCATCGCCCAGCTTAACAACTATCCTATATAATAAAAGGCTAATATGCAAATTGACCAAACAGCGGAACAACTGGTCGCGCACTGACCACCAGGGGGCAGATGCTCAACGCAGGAGCTGCCCCCTAGTGATCAGTGCGCTCCCACAGGGGGAGCTCACGGCTGGCGAGCGCAGAGGCAGTGGCGGGAGCTTCTCTCGCCTCCGCGGCAGCGCTAAGGATGTCTGACTGCGGGGAGCGGGCCTAAGCCAGCAGTTGGACATCCCCTGAGGGCTCCTGGACTGCAAGAGGGCACAGGCCGGGCTTGAGGGGACCCCCCACAAGTGGATGAATTTTGTGCACCAGGCTTCTAGTCAATTATAACTAATCTTGTTTCATCTTTACCCACACAGTCTGAGAATTTTTTTGAAGCAAATCTAGAATCATATCATTTTATTCATAATTATTTATACCTCTAGAAGATAAAGACTTTATCATCATAACCACAGTATCATCTCACACAATACTTTTTTATATTAAATATTCAGGAGGTGTTCAAATGTCCCTCCATTATCTTGTGTTTCTTAACAGCCAGTTTTTTTTATTTTAATTAAGATTCAGTAAAGTGACACGTATACTGTGTTGAGCACTCGCTCAGAGCATATACTGCATCTTTTAGGACTACACTTCACCCTCACAAGGTGTATTGTAGCTGATATCATAACTGAGTCATCACCTGACCATGCTTCTATGGGTGATGGGTTATATAAAAGTGGTGAATCCCACAGGCATCGCAGTTGCATTTTTTGCCATAAAGTAAGTTCCTTGATCAGAAATAATATTGTGTGGGGTATCCTGGAAGTATGTGAGGAATTCAACAATTCTAAGAATGATAGTGCTGATAAAATGATATTGGGAAGAGCAAATCCAAAACTAGAATAAGTATCTCTTTCAGGAAGGAAAAATCACTGTCCCCTCCATGTACAGGTCCAGTGTAACTGGCTGATCCCTCCAGGCTACAGTACTGAAATAAGAAGCCTCTCATTTTAAGAGCTTTAGTAGGGAGCAGGCTCCATATCACATTAGGGAAGCCTAAAACTAGAGACGTCTGAACATTCTCTTTCCCTGGACACCTAGGACATAGTCATGTGACCTAGATTTGGCCATTCATATCATCCTTCATGAGACTACTATTTATTAATGTAGTATCAGTTCAAACTCACATAAGTCAATTATCCCTAAATTTTGGTTGCTGTTTTGTAGATACCATCCTGATGTTCACAAATATAGTGTGGAGACTGTACAGTGGTATCCTCATGACACTGGCATGTTCACATCAAGCTCATTTGATAAAACTCTGAAAGTATGGGATACAAACACATTACAAGTAAGTATATTAAAATCTTTCCAAATGGCTCTGTAGGATGATGAGGAATTTAATTCTAAACCTTTTTGGTGTGATTATTTGCTAAGATGTCATGTAATAGATGTGAAAGCACTATAATGGTTAAGGAAAGTTAGGTTACTTGAGGCCATCTCTTGGTGACTAGATGTATAACATTGGGCAAGTATCTGAACCTATCTGTGTTGCAGTTTCCTCATCTGTAAATGTGGACAATGATTGTTCCTTATAGAATGGTTATTAAGTTTAAATAGGTCAATATTGTAAAGAAACTAGATCGTGCCTAGCATATAGTAAGTGGTTAAAAGCCATTAGCTATTATTTTTATTATTTAAAACTACTATGGTCTTGTGGTATAAAGAAGGAAATTGGACTTATCTCCTATTGACCTAAAATCATAAAAGGAAAAGAAAGTTGTTAAATTATAGCTTAGTGAAGGTCAACAGTAGATAATAGTTTTCATGATATTTGGTCAAATTTATATTTCTAGTGTTAATCTTTTCCCTGAGCTCTAGTCCATATTTCTCTACCTCTCCATAGAACCTCTGCTCAAATTTAACGTGTTACAAACTGATCACTCCTCACATCCATTTAGTCCTCAAATCTTAGCAATCTTTCTTCTAATTCTCATATTTCTCTTTCCCTTACCATCACTGTATATCTAGACTACTACTAAAAACTGCTAAATGGTTTCCCTGCATTTTTCTTCCCACATTTTCTATGGTAAGTTCTACCCCAGAATTAATCTTATTATAAAACAGTCATCCTGTCTTCACCCAAAACCCACTACTGTCTCCCATTGTTTAAATTCAGCCTGACATTCTAAGTTTTCCGTAACCTCACCCCCACTCCCTCAAACTTAGCTTCTACCTCTTTTCCCATAAATGATTTTCCCACTAAATTGATCTCCTTTTGCCTTGTGATCATATCTTGACTGTGTTGTACTCCATGTCTCAAGTCCTCTTCCCTAGGCAACTTTTTCCTTCTCTTACTTGTCTTACAACTGGAAATTTATACCCTAAGACCAGCATCTTCCCATTTTTCCCACTTTCTAACCCCTGGTAACCACTATTTTATTCTGTTTCTATTGGTTTGGCTTTCTTAGGTTCCACATATAAGAGAAATCAACTGGTATTTGTTTTACTCTGACTTATTTCACTTAGCATAACGCCCTCAAGGTCCATCCATCTTGTCACAAATGTCAGGATTTCCTTCTTTCTTGTGGCTGAATAATATTTCTATATGTCTATTAAATAAAGCTGCAATGCACATGTGGTGCATATATCTTTTCAAATTAGTGTTTTTGTTTTCTTTGGATGAATATCCAGGAGTGGAATTGCCAGATCATATGGTAGATCTATTTTTAACTTTTTGAGGAACTTCCATACTGTTTTCCATAATGGCTGCACTAAGAGTGTACAAGGGTTCTCTTTTCTCCACATCCTTGCCAACATTGTTACTTCTTGTTTCTGATAATAGTTTATTTTATCTAAAAGGTATGAGGTGATACCCCATTGTGGTCTTGGTTTGCATTTCCCTGTTGCTTAGGGATATACACATGAAAAGATGTTCAACATCCCTAAGCAGCAGGGGATCTAGCGGAAACCTGGGCATGTGCCCTGACCAGGAATGGAACTGGCGACCTCTCGGTTCATGGGTCAACGCTCAACCACTGAGGAACACTGACTAGGCTGAAATGTATGGTTTTAAAGGAGGAGCAGTTCTAGGTGAAGAGAGTGTCCTGAGTATGGTAGCTATGCTTGCATGGAACTGAGAAGCAGAGTGCTAGCTAGATCATCTGTGTAGATACTGAAGTCCCCAGGATGGAAGAGAGAAAGATGATGAGCCAGGCTGTCTTTAATCTTAATCTCTGGGATTTGTTAGAGAAAAGCTGTTTCTCACAAAAGGGAAAAAAAGTGTTACAAATAACAGGATTTAAAAGTATCAGGTTTTTTAGGGTATTAACATTCCTATATTTAAGTCAAATAAATTATTAAGTCAGTTTAAAAATTGCTAGTACTGTGAAAATAAGTAAATAAGGAATTTGTTGCTTTTGTGACTGTAATTAGAATACACTTTTAAAATGTTTTTTTATTATCAGACTGCAGATATATTTAATTTTGAAGAAGCAGTTTATAGTCATCATATGTCTCCAGTTGCCACTCAGCACTGCTTGGTAGCAGGTTTGTACATTTACTCTTGTTTTGTAACATTTTGAAAACTTTTTCTCTTTTCATTTCTAGTTAGTTTTGACATAGACATTTTAACTCAGATGGAGATCACAATTCTTTAAAGAAAAAAACAACAACAAAAAGACAGGTGTATGCTACTATTTATATTCAGCTTAACAGATATTTTGCAAGTCAGGCACTGTGCTAGTGGGTAGGATTCAAAGATTAATTAAGAAGACACCTTTCTGTTTCCAAAGAATTACTTTTAAACCACTAAGTTTTAAAGATTTTACATGAGCAAAATTTGGCAACTTTTTCAATTCAACACAATAAAATAAATTATTTCCTTTTCTCTTAAAATTGTGTGATTCCAATTAAACATCCCTTTTTATGGAAGTACCTGCAACAACAATTTCCATGTATGTGGAAGAAAAAATGTTTTTCTGTTATCAGGGATCAGTACCCTGTGATTTCATTATTCTCTGGCACTATATGAATCTCCGGACATCAGTTAGCTGCATCGTCTAAAGAGAAGAGCTGAGCATTAAATTGTCTTTGAGGTCACTCAATCTGTGTCCAGAGTTTCTGGAATCTATTACTAGAGATTGGAAATATTTCATTATCACAGAAAAATTGAGCTTTTAAAATAATTTGAGGTGATAAAATAATACAGAATTATATACCACATTGTACCAATACAGATTTCCTGGATTTGATATTATACTATAGTTACCTAAAATATAACCATTGGGAGAACCTGATTGAAGGGTACACAAGGGCCTCTCTGTACTATCTTTGCAACTTCTTTTGAACAAAAATAATTATTTCTATATTAAATGTTAAATAATAATGCAATAATAAAATTGTCTTAGTACTAAAATATAACTACCGTTAAAATAAGTTTTCTAATTATAAACATTAAAAATTATTTGAAATATATTTTAAATATACATTTTCATATTTCTGTATGGATGTAGTGAAAATGTCATAATTCATAATGGTAGTTTCTTATTTCCTTTTGATGATGATTTATAATAAAATTATCTTAAACCATTTCTGTTTTTGTTTTACAGTTGGTACTAGAGCGCCCAAAGTACAACTTTGTGACTTAAAGTCTGGATCCTGTTGCCACATTCTACAGGGTATTTTTTATTTGTAACAACAACTACTCTGAGTAAACCATTCAATAAAAAGAAACATTACTAACAATGTATGCTTTGTAAGTGACATGACTGATGTATTTTGTGCTACCGTAGTTGTTAAAAGTCAACAGGGAAATAAAGATTCTTCTGTGCATTATTCTTATAAAACTGAACTATTGAAGAGACATTTATATGAACAATGGCCATAGGGGAGCTCAAAGGTTATGGAAGGTCTAACTCAAAACCTTGTGCTATTTGCCCTAACCGGTTTGGCTCAGTGGATAGAGCGTCGGCCTGCGGACTGAAGGGTCCCAGGTTCGATTCCAGTCAAGGGCGTGTACCTGGGTTGCGAGCACATCCCCAGTGGGGGGTGTGCAGGAGGCAGCTGATCGATGTCTCTCTCATCGATGTTTCTAACTCTCTATCCCTCTCTCTTCCTCTCTGTAAAAAATCAATAAAATATATTTAAAAAAACAAACAAACAACAAAAAAAACCTTGTGCTATTTATTTCTACCTGTGGAAAAATAAACTACTTATGAAACTTACATGAGTACATTTGTCTCATGAACATAGTCTAATATTGTTCTGGCTGAGTAAAGGTTCTTAAAATTTAGGAGCTTTTTTTATTCCTCAATAAAAATATGTTAGAAAAAGATATTGAAATAATACTTTAGTAAAGGTATATGAAATTATTTTTGCTACTTTTAAAAATCAGCATTATATCATCTAATTTTAAACAATGAAAATATGGGGTGTAATTCAGAAATATACATATTTATTCATCTCTGAGAAACACATAATAAATATGTAAGAAAAACTTGGTGAAATAGATAACATTTATTTTATATTATTATTTCTTTTAAATATAAGTTAGGTAGATTAAAATAACTGATTTGAATAGTTCATTTAGATAAAAGTGCATTAAAATGCTGAAATCACTTATCCTATGAACTTACTCTGCTTTCTGGAAAAAAATTTTATACAAATGTCTTTTTTTTTTTAATATATTTTATTGATTTTTTTACAGAGAGGAAGGGAGAGGGATAGAGAGCTAGAAACATCGATGAGAGAGAAACATCGATCAGCTGCCTCCTGCACACCCCGTACTGGGGATGTGCCCGCAACCAAGGTACATGCCCTTGACCGGAATCAAACCTGGGACCTTTCAGTCTGCAGGCTGACGCTCTATCCACTAAGCCAAAGCGGTTTTGGCACAAATGTCTTTTTATAATCATGAATTAAAAATTACTTTTCTGTCTTATAACTTCCTAAAAAGTTAGAAAACATTTTTATTGTTTAGAATGTTTATCTTTGGTTAGTTTAGTGGCTTTTTCTACAGAGATAAGTAAGTGAGCTTGAGCTATATCACCAATGATAGATTGAGTTGTTAGGCCAACACCTGTATTTAAAAAGAAAGACTCACTTGCTCTGCCTGTTCTTTTCAAAGCAAAATCAGGCCTTTTATAATAAAACTAGTAGCCCTGCGCATGCGCAAGTAGCCTGCTGCTGCTGCTGCTGCTGCTGCTGCGTGCCTCAGCTGGCCGCCCTGCCCTCCTGTAGCTCTCTGCTGCTCATTGCTTGCTGTTTCGCCCTCCTGTAGCTCTCTGCCACAGGTAGCTCACTGCCCTGCCCTCCTGTAGCTCTCTGCTGCTCATTGCTTGCTGTTTCGCCCTCCTGTAGCTCTCTGCCACAGGTAGCTCACTGCCCTGCCCTCCCGTAGCTCTCTGCTGGTTGTTACGCGTCATGGCGTTAACGACCATTTGCATATTACCTCTTTATTATATAGGATACCATATGTAAGAAATGCCCCATAGACTTCCCATTAATACAGGATGTCCCCCCCACAAATGTCAATACACTGTAACAGCTTATAGCTCAATTTTGAAAATGAAATATATTTTAATAAATGCTGCCTTTATAATTACTCAAAGTGTATGTATACATATTTTGGAGCACCCTATATTTAAATCATTATTATAAAAGTGAAAAAATGATTATATCAATTTATCTTTAATACTTAGTCTTCACTTTCTTCAGAATCAAAATTAATTGCACTGTATCTTTTGATTTTCAAATACTTTGCAAGACGTTTCATACAGTTTGTATTTGCAGGTCACAGACAAGAAATTTTGGCAGTTTCCTGGTCACCACGTTATGATTATATCTTGGCAACTGCAAGGTAAATTGTAAATTATTTGGTTTTGAAGTTAATAATTAATAAAAGGCATTTCTAGAAGACTATGTAAGATGTGTGTTTAGTTATTAGGTCCTTAAAAATAAAATTACCGAGTTACAGATTTTAATTCGTATCACCGAAAGAATTTTCCTTTGCATAAAAGCTCTAATCTTGTCTATCCATTTTGAAGGTGCTTACCTTTTAAAATAAGAGAAAATAAGAGAATCAGTGTAGCAGTGCAAATCTAGAACTGCTGGAAAAATAGGAAAACAACTGTGTTGTGTCATTTTTGCATATAAAAGTATTAGCACTGTTAATTTAAAAATAGCATTTTTATTTTTTTGAATCCAGATTTATTTTGAATCTGACTCAACACATCCATCCATTCATTGATTCAATTTACTAATATTTTAAGACTGCCTACCATGTGCCAAGCATTGTGCTAGGGATACAGAGTTAACTAAGGTATATTTCCCTCAAGAAGCTAACAGAAAAATCAGCAATTACACTACATCCTGAAAAATGCTTTCATAGAGTTAAGTCTCTAAGAGGTGTAATATGGGAAAAGAGAGCAGAAGCACTTAACTTTTGAGTGGACCAAGGCATTTGGGGGGTTTTGTTTGTTGGAGGGAAGAGTCTTATGTATTTAAATGCTGAGAGAAAGTACCAGTAGAGGGGAATTGGTGAAGATAAGAAATGGAGGGAAAGTTGTTACATCAAGACCTTAAACAGATTCAAGAGGGTTGTTTCAAGGGTCTAGGTAGAAGGAGGACACTTAATTTGATGCATGAAGGGCATTGTGAGACTAAATGGAAGGAGGAATACAGTTAAATTTGTGAGTTTGCAGATAGCTCAAGAAATGCGAGCATAGTGGCCTCTGTGGTTTTTTAGTGGAATAGAACTTCATGTCATCCATTGAAAATACCGGAATGGGGATGCAATTTTAAGGGGAAGTAGTAAAGATTTAGATTAACAATTTTAACAATTGGGCTAGAGGTCTGGTATGGGCCACATAAGAATGCGGAGTGGGCAGTATTGTGTGCTTAGTTGAAGGTTAGACTGCAGATCTACTAAGCCACAGAAATCAAAATATTAAATGACACAGACTTAACAATTGTGTGAAGAAATGTGAAAGTCATGGGTATAAGGAAGGAAATAAAATCACAGAAAAGCTTATTGGAGTGAATCAGAGACATAATGAGATAGAAGAAGTATGTGTATCAGAGTAAGAAAATTAAAAAACTGAAGGGATAGGAAATAGTAGTCAAAGATTTTGATATAGACATTTTAATAAAACGTTTGCAGAAGAATTATTACAAAAGCTATTCAGATAATTTTTATAAAGATATGTGTCTGGATTTTTATAAAGCTGCTAGCCCTCCCTCTCTGTCACAGATTAGTCCCAAAAGACTATTCGTTACTAGTTTGCAGAATGTGATGTTGAAATTTACAGTTTCTGAAGTTGAACTCTTAAGAAGGTGACTAAAGAGGTGTGAAGGTCAGGAGCTAGGTGCTGGGTGTGGGTCCATGCTAGGGTTTTCCTCAAATAACAGGGAAGCTAATAGATGATCAGTTCTCAGAGTATCCTCGGAATTTGAATCAGTACCAGAATGGATTTAGTAATCCATGTCAGATATCTCTAAATCTGATCTGTTTCAGAAGAGACTTAAATCCTCATACTCATCTCATTGCATATGTTTTCCCCAGCTGGAAAGAAATAAAACCAACTTGAGAATGGAAAACTAGGTTTTTGCTGACTCTTCTGATTGACTAGGTTTGATAGTGATCTGTGAAATGACTCACAGATTTATAAAATGCAATGCAATGGTCTTTCTAATTAAAATGGCCTGAATAAGCCCAATGGAATATTGTTGAATCTTTGTGAGGACTGAAAGTAGGTGTTGAACTGATTTTATATGTATGTATTTTTTAATCCTCACTGGAGGATATTTTTTCCATTGATTTCTAGAGATAGTGGAAGGGAGGGAAGACGGGGAGAGGAAGAGAGAGAAACATTGATGTGAACATATCGATTGGTTGCCTCCTACACGCCCCTACTTGGGATGGGGAACTTGCAACCAAGGTACATGCCCTTGACCAGGAATTGAACCCAAGACCCTTCTGCCTGCAGGCAAATGTTCTAATCACTGAGCAAAACGGACTGGGGTAAATATTTTCTTTAGGAGTAGTTTAGAAGCTGAAATTAATAAACCATGGTTTTGCCTTTCTTTTCCTTGAAATAAAATGAAAATAAATATCTAATTTGTAGAAGACATTAAATTTAGTTCTTGTATATTGGGCAAAGATTGATTTGAGTATAGGAAACCAAATAAAAATATTTTGCTCTTATTATTCACTTTGTTCTTATTTTTATCATATAAAATTAAAAGTGCAGCCCTAGTTGCTTTGGCTCAGTGGATAGAGCGTCAGCCTGCAGACTGAAGGGTCCTGAGTTAGATTCTGTTCAAGGGCACATGCCTGGGTTGCGAGCACGATCCCCAGTAGGGAGCGTGCAGGAGGCAGCTGATCAATGATTCTCTCTCATTATTGATGTTTCTACCTCTCTCCCTCTCCCTTCCTCTCTGAAATCAATAAAAATATATTTAAAATAAATAAATTAATTAAATTAAAAGCCCACCAAATTCACGCCAAATGAATTCTTAAGCAAAGTGAAATTAGTTAACTGCTTGATTATCTTGACAACATTTGAATAATAAACAATAGTAAGGCTATAGTGACAAACTTGCTTAAGGAACAAGCTCTAAGCCTACCTACTCCTTGAGAAGAAACATGTTCCTGTCATTAAAAAAAAAAAAAGAAATAAAGAAAATAAAAAATAATAATAATAAAATGAAAAGCAGCAGAATTCTGTCCTTGTGATCTAAAAAAGGTTATCTTTTTTCTCTTATTTTTTACTTCTTTGTGATCCTATTGACTATTGAATGTTTGCTGATAAGGCAAAAGTACAATAACCCAAATGTACAAATATGCCATAATTCTGGGAAGGTAGGTGAAGAGTACAGTCACTATTGTAGTTATATATGTCACTGTAACATTTATCTCTTCTCAGTGCTGACAGTAGAGTAAAATTATGGGATGTGAGGAAAGCATCAGGATGTTTGATTACTCTTGATCAGCATAATGGGGAAAAGTCACAAGCTGTTGAATCAGGTAATGAAGAATGCACTAATTTGAAATATGACCATGATAGTATTCTTATATTGAAAATTTTGAATATAACCAATACTAAATGTATATTGACAAATGGCAAATTTTGTGATTTTTTTTAAAAAGGCATTCATATTAAATCAATTTCTTAATTAAAATAAATTATTGTTGTCTTTCTTCAAAATACAAGTTAGTATGGCATTTCATCCATCCCTGAATTTTCAAGTGTAGAAACTTTTCTGGATTAATCTACTACCTTTTTTTTTCTTTCTAATTACACTAACTTATACAAATTCAGTGCCACTTAGGAAGTTTTAATAAATTAAAGAAGTAATAACAGTGGCCATTATGTCAGAACAAAATTTGCAAGTTGTGTTAAATGTGTCAGCTGCAGTCCAGGTAATAAAGTACCTCAATTGCATTTTTACAATAGAATTTCATTTTTGTGTAGGTTAAAATTCTGATTCAGAATTAATTCTGCATCAGAAATAATTAGGATGAACTATATAAAATCTTAATTGTTTTAATAATCTTTTTACTTAATCAGGCTACTGAGAATTATGCTTTCTCAAAGTTGTTTATTTTGAAAGTAATATAAATTTTGATTGTGAGACTAGAACAGTTACCTTCTGTTAAAGTTTTTTAAATAGGAAATACTACTATTAATGATTTTTAATAGTCCTTGGGATGATTTTTAGATTAAAAATGGAAATAGTATATAAGAATTTTGAAAGGTGTTTAAATTTTTTGTGTTAAACTATGTATTTGAGTTTTATAGCACAGCTTAAATACTTTTTATATGTATTTTTTTATTGATTTCAGAGAGGAAGAAGAGGAGAGAGAGATAGAAACATCAATGATGAGAGAGAATCATTGATCAGCTGCCTTCTTCACGACCCCTACTAGGGATTGAGCCTGTAACCGGGCATGTGCCCCGACCAGGAATTGAGCCGTGACCTCCTGGTTCATAGGTCGACACTCAACCATTGAGCCACAGCAACTAGGCACACAGCTTACTCTTTGAAGACAAATATATTTGGCAAGATTTTTTTCCCTTTGACTTTTAAGTTTTCCTCTATTTTTTATGGTTCTAATTTATATAGCTTATCATATTCAAATATTCAAAGGGTTGATGAATGTTAAATATAATCAACTTATATATTTTAAGTAATTCAGATAGTTGTCCTTTAATGTGTTTAAATAAGTAGATCATCAGGCATTAAATATGTCCTGAATACAAGAACAGATAAACTGAATTGTATTTTTCATTGCAGCAAACACTGCTCATAATGGGAAAGTTAATGGCTTATGTTTTACAAGTGATGGGCTTCACCTGCTGACTATTGGTACTGATAATCGAATGAGGCTCTGGAATAGTTCCAATGGAGAAAACACACTAGTAAGAAATTTTAAAAACCTTTTGAATATAAATTAAAGAAATGGATCTGTGTCATACACCTCTTGATTTTTTTTCCTATAGATTTAACTCGGTTTCTTGTCTAACTATTTCTTAACTCTGAATCAGCTTTTTTTTTCTTTATTGTTTAATGTATTACATACTAGATAAGTCTCCTTTTCCCCCTATTGACCTCTTCCCGGCCGCCCCCAACCCCCAGCACATGCCCTCACCCCCCGCCCCTACGTGCCCCCCCACCATGGTTTATGCTCATATGCATGCATACAAGTCCTTTGGTTGATCTCTTACCCCCTCACCCACTGCCTTCCCTCATAGGTTGGACAGTTGTTTGATGCTTTGATGACTGTGGTTCTATTTGTGTTCATCAGTTTACGTTGTTCATTATGTTCCACAAATGAGTGAGATCATGTGATATTTATCTTTCTCTGACTGGCTTATTTCACTTAGCATAATGCTCTCCAGTTCCTCTTGACATAAAGCTTTCTGCTGTTTAATTATTTTCCTAAGATAAATTCCTAGGAGTAGTTACTAGGTCAAGGAATAGGAATATCATTGTTGTTATTGGGTATAGAGTTTTAGTTTTGTAAGATGAAAAGATTTGTGAACACTGGTGGTGGTGATGGTTGTACAATTGTTAATGTGCTTAATGTCAATGAACTGCACACTTAAATATGATTAAAATGGCAAATTTTATGTTATGTATATTTTACCATAATTTAAAATGTTTTAAAATAAAAGGTTATTTCCCACCAAGTACAGTATCTTTGTATTTTTGTTGCATAATAAACCATTTGGCCTTTAGAAGGAATGACCAAATTAAGGGCCTCCATGTTTACTTCCCTTATACCCATATTGAGTGTCTTATGGTTTCTTAAAATGTTTGCTAAATTGTTGAGAATTCTTCTTTTTTTTAATCCTCACACAAGGATATTTTTTCCCCATTGATTTTTAGAGAGAGTGGAAGAGAGAGGGAGAGACAGAGAGAAACACTGACATGAGAGACACATCGATTGGTTGCCTCCCGCATGCTCCTGACCAGGGCCGGGAGCCTGCAACCGAGGTACATGCCCTTGACTGGAATCAAACCCAGGACCCTTCAGTCCACAGGCTGATGCTCTATCCACTGAGCCAAACCGGCTAGGGTGAGAATTATTCTTTAAGGATGCCTTAATTGCTTTTTTATTTCTATCAAGGTTGAAATCAGAACATTTCTTTGTGTGTGGGGTTTTTTACTATTTGTATTTCCTTCTTTGAAATGTATATTTATGTCATTGGCCCTTATTTATATTAGGCCATTGGTCATTTCCTTTAGACATATAAGAACCCTTTTATAATATATTCTAATATTTCAAGTAAATACTTCTAATCTTTATCTTTTTAATTCAGATTTAAGAAGTAACTTCGTGATTTTATATCCCACAGGTGAATTACGGAAAAGTTTATAATGACAGTAGGAAAGGATTGAAATTCGCCGTCTCCTGTGGCTGCAGTTCAGAATTTGTTTTTGTACCATATGGTAGCACCATTGCTGTTTATACAATTTACTCAGGAGAACAGATAACTATGCTTAAGGGACATTATAAAAGTGTTGACTGCTGTGTATTTCAGTCTAATTTCCAGGTAAGAATGATACCAATGGGAATTTAAAATATTCAGGTAGGTAGTTTGCCAGACTAGTTGTATATAAAAAGATAAATATTTATATATATCAGAATAAATTATAATTTAATTATGAGGAATTATATTTTTAATTCACATTTGAGTTTGGGTTCATTAATAAAGGCTAATATAGAATATATTTTTAGATGGTATAGGATATATATATGAATCAATATATAATATTCAACAGCTTCATTGAGATAAACTGTTTCTTTTGCATATGGGCTCCATTTATTTAGAAAACTGGGCAAATTAAAATAAATTCTTGCAAACAATCTTTTTGGAAAAATAGAATATATGAGTCTAATCTCAAAATACAGTTTGTGTGTCTTGATTTATGTATGTATGAGTCTATGTAAAATTTTGTTTATTATTTTCTGCCAATAGCTAATAAGTTTGCTTTTGAGTTAATGCAACTTACATAATTTCTTAAATACATATCTATAACTGTTAGTTTAACATGCTGACCTTTCTCTTTTATCTAACCCATGGAGTGGATTGATTTTTCAGAGAACATTTATAGAAATTACTTCAAGTACTCCTTTAAATGAGTTTAATATAGCAAGAGTGTTGGTATTTTCCCTGTTTTGTAGAAGAGGAAAATGAGGATCATGAAAGTTAAATACTGATAGAATGAAAATTATGGAATATTAAAGCTAGGGGTGATTTTAAGTGCCACCGAATGGAGCTCTTACTCATTTATTAATACTGATTAATTTGTGCCTTACACTATGCTGTAAGGTATATAGGGCTGATTTTTCAGCCAGCATGCATCAGTATGGCAATACCCATTATTAAAATATTCAAATACATGTCCTACTATCTATTAAATAGTTGTTACACCAAGATCCCTAAGTGACCTCCAGCTTCACCCTCTCCCTTGGGGTCTCCTACACCTCATCTCAACCCAACAACTAAAAGGGACCTGCTTCTACTTTATGACCAGTATCTCTTCTGATTAATCAGTGTCCTGGTATACTAGTTGTTAAATATTTTTAGTGTTACTTCTGGGAGAAGAAAATTAAAGCCACCAGAGAGATTCCATGACATGTCTCAAACTTGCAAGTAGTTACTGACAGAGAATGATTATTCATTCAAATAAATTATTAGAATATTGCACCTCTTTTCTTGTCCAGAGACACTTACAGACACAGCCAAGGTTTTAATCCAGGTATTCTGACTATAAATTATTGTTTCCAACCCCTCAAAGCTTCGTAGCAGTTGTGCCTAGAATGGATTAAAAGTGTGCCAAAGTATTGATTCCCCTCCATCCCTAGAATAGTTGGGGTAAGCCTGGAACAGCCAGAAACCTGGGGCCAGTTGCCTCCTGACAAATACCATTTCTATATGCCATGTACTCAGATCTGAATCACTGCACTATATCAGAAAGCTTCCAACTCTTATGCCATTTCATAAATTATGATTTCTGGGAAAGGAAGCTAATTATAAATCTCAAAAGTAAAAAAGAGTAGCACTTTTACACCTATTTAGCATTAGAAACCTTTTCCAAATGAAATATTATACAAAACTGTCTGAAAACAAAACGGATACTTATAGTAATCTATATTTATAAAAACCTATGTGACTGAATGGCCGCTATGATGCGCACTGACCATTAGGGGGCAGATGCTCAATGCAGGAGCTGCCCCCTGGTGGTCAGTGTGCTCCCACAGCCAACTTCTAGTGGTCCCCCCCTGGCTGGCCCCAATTGGCCCCGATCACCAGCCAGGCCGAGGGACGAATTCATGCACCAGGCCTCTAGTTCTATCATAAATATAACAAGATATACCCAACATGAAAATGAATAACGATAATAATGGATTGTAACCCATTGACTAAAATAAGGATCCACAAATCCATTCTGGTATAAGTAAACTAATAGATTGAAAGTCTGATGAAGAATAGGATATTTACATATCTCAAAGTACCACACTACAAAGTATTAATTAAAAAGGTAAAATGAGTACTTTTACCTTCAAAGAACCTGGCATACATTACCTTAATCAAATGATCAAAGTTATCCTAGTTATGGGACATCAATTCTGTGATATTCCTGGCAAAGATGCATCACCAGAATTTAGTTATAAGGAAATGTAAGACAAAATTTGGTGTGTATCTTCAAAATTGTCATGGTCAGGAAAGCCAAAGAGAAACTGAAGAAGGAAAGTAGAAAGACATGACAACTAAGGGCAACATGTAATTTTTAAACTGGACCCTTTGGTTCTAAAGGACATTTTTGGGACAATTGTTGAAACTTAAATGGGATCTAAGTACTAGCTGATAGTAATATATCAATGTGAATTTTCTGATTTTTTTGCTGTAATTTTTCAATTATAGTTTATATTCAACATTATTTTATATTAATTTCAGGTGTACAGCATAGTGGTTAGATAATCATATACTTTACAAAGTGGTCCTCCTGATATTTCCAGTACCCACCTGGCACTATACATAGTTATTACAATATTATTGACTATATTCCCTAAGCTGTACTTTACATCCCCATGACTATTTTGTGACTACCAATTTGTACTTCATAATTTATCCACTTTTCCCCCCAGTTCTCTGATTCACCTTCCCTCTGGCAACCATCAGTCTGGTTTCTATATCTATGAGTCTGTTTCCATTTTATTTGTCTATTTTGTTATTTAGATTCCACATATAAGTGAAATCATATGGTATTTGTCTTTCTCTGGCTTATTAGCATAATATCCTAGATCAGCCTTGGGCAAACTACGGCCCGCGGGCCGGATCCAGCTGTTCTATCCGGTTCTCTTGCTCTCCCCTCCGCTCCTTTACTTTGAATTTATATTAGTTCACACAAACACTCCATCCATGCTTTTGTTCCAGCCCTCTGGTCCAGTTTAAGAACCCATTGTGGCCCTCGAGTCAAAAAGTTTGCCCACCCCTGCCCTAGATCTATCTATGCTGTTGTGAATGGGAGGCTTTTTCATTCCATTGTATATATGTACCACCACTTTATTGGTGCATCTATTGATGGGCACTGAAGTTGATTCCATATCTAGGCTATCCTATATAATAAAGAGGTAATATGCAAATTGACCATCATTCCAACACACAAGATGGCTGCCCCCATGTGGTCAAAGGTGACCGCCCCCATGTGGACACAAGATGGCTGCCACAAGATGGTCAGCAGGGGAGGGCAGTTGTGGGCAATCAGGCCCGCAGGGGAGGGCATTTGGGAGGTGACTGGGCCTGCAGGGGAGGGCAGTTGGGGGGGGGGGCACCAGGCTGGCAGGGGAGGGCAATTAGGGACAACCAGGCCTACAGGGGAGGGCAGTTGGGGGTGACCAGGCCTGTGGGGGAGGACAGTTGGGAGGGACCCAGGCCTGCAGGGGAGGACAGTTGGGGGCGACCAGGCCTGCAGGGGAGGACAGTTGGGCAATCGGGCTGGCAGGGGAGAGCAGTTAGGTGCAACCAGGCTGGCAAGGGAGGGAAGTTAGGGGTGACCGGGCCAGCAGGGAAGGGCAAGTTGGGGGGAAACCAGGCCTGCAGGGGAGGGCAGTTGGTGGCAACCAGACCAGCAGGGGAGGGCAGTTAGGGGTGACCAGGCTGGCAAGGGAGGGAAGTTAGGGGTGACCGGGCCAGCAGGGGAGAGCAGTTAGGGGCAATTGGGCCGGCAGGGGAGCAGTTAGGTGTTGATCAGGCTGGCAGGGGAATGGTTAGGGGGTGATCAGGCTGGTAGGCAGAAGCAGTTAGGGGCAATCAGGCAGACAGGTAGGCAAGCGGTTGGGAGCCAGCAGTCCTGGATTGTGAGAGGGATCCCAGACTGGAGAGGGTGCAGGGTGGGCTGAGGAACAACCCCCCCCCCCCATACACGAATATCATGCACCGGGCCTTTAGTCCTAATATATAAAAAGTCAGGGGCTGTCATGACCAAAACAACCAGATGGGCTGTTGAACAGCAGGCTGCGTAGGGCGACAAGGCCGGCAGGGGGGTTAGTGAGGGACAACCAAATGACTGAACAGCAGGTTGTGTGGGCAACCAGGCCGGTGGGGGGGTGGGAATTGGAGGCAATCAGGCCGGCAGGCAGAGGCAGTTAGGGGTGATCAGGCTGGAAGGGAAGCAGTTAGGGGCAACCAGGTTGGGAGGGGGGGCAGTGAGGGGCAATCAGGCTGACAGGTAGAGGCCGTTAGGGGTGATCAGGCAGGCAGGCAGGTGAGCGGTTAGGAGCCAGCGGTCCAGTATTGTGAGGGGATGTCCGACTGCCAGTTTAGGCCTGATCCCAGCAGTCAGACATCCCCTGAGGGGTCCTGGATTGGAGAGGGTGCAGGCTGGGCTGAGGGGATCCTCCCCGCCTCCGTGCATGAATTTCATGCACTGGGCCTCTAGTTGGTGGAATCTTTAGGATTCTCTGCAGTATAATGTCATCTGCAAATAATGACAGTTTTACTTCTTCTTTTCCAATTTGGATGTCTTTTATTTTTTCTTCTCGTGTGATTGCTTGGCTAAGACTTCCAGTACTATATTGAATATGAGTGATGAAAGTTTCAAATTAGTACCAGCTTTAAGTTAATTAACTCACATTCACATCTTTGCTTTCTGTGTTATAGGAACTTTACAGTGGTAGCAGAGACTGCAATATACTTGCTTGGATACCATCCTTAAATGAACCAGTGCCTGATGATGAGGAGGTAAATATTGTTTATACAAATTTTTATAGTGACTTCTAAATCATAAAGAAAAGTTTATTAATTTACTTTATGGGGGAGAAACTTTTAAAGCATTTCTTTCTATTTCCTGATTTTAAAAATAATTTGCCTGTTATAAGACCCTTGGAAAATTCAGAAAAATATTAAAAGAGTAACAAATTTCTAAAAGTTGAATTAATTACTACTTACATTTTTATTTACTACTTCTTTTTCCTGTGTATATGTGTCTTTTTTAACACACTTAATATCATGCTTGGACATACAACTTGGTATCCTACTTTTCTCACTTACTATTGTATAATAAGCCTTTTTCATGTAATTAATAACTATCGTTTTAATAATATTGCATTCTGTCATTTATATACCACAATTTACTTATAAATATTTACTCATTTATAGACATTTCTTTTGATCATTATTAACAATTCAAAGTAAATATTTGTTCATAAATTATTTATATTTCTGATTACTTTTTGGATAGAATAGGTGACATTTCCAAGGTTCTTTAATGACCATTAAGAAATTTAGGATTTATCAAGATGTATGTGTGGTAGATGTTTGTTTCTGTTCTTCTTTCCCAGTTTTTGGACCTGGATTAGATCCCCTCTAAATCATGCTTTCCTATTTCCATGACGTTTGCAATTATCCGTCAATAGAACAGGCAGCCTGGCAAGGTAGAGATGTTCAAGCATAGAGAGGATGTCCACTAGGAGGAGATGTTGTAGAGAAAACTGTTGGTAGTTACACTTGATCAGTGGGTCTCAAGCAATAATATATGTACACATCCATACATATTTTTACTGCAGCTTTTAACTATAAGTATGATGTTTTATTTGTGATTTTTAGCAATAAAATATACTTCCTATAATACATTACAGTATAAGAAGTAATGTTACTACTATAATGTTACTACTATAAACAGTGACATTTATATACAACTACATTTCAATTTTCACTTAATTATTCTTGTTTTTTTGCTCAAAAATGAAAATGTTGACTCTCCAAATGAAATTTAAATGTTTAATAGGTTACATAATGGTCTTCCATAGTGGAATTTGGAGGCATGACCTTTAGATGGTTTATCCACCTAGGGATGTTTTTGGTAGATGTGTAAGGCAGAGTTAAAGACTTCCAAAGATAGAGTAGGAAAGAGAAATCACCTTGCCCTAAGGACAATGCATCTTTGAATAAACTCTCACTAGATAACTTATTAGTTAAGTTATAAACCCAGTAAACATTTGGATGAAAGAATAAATGAATATAGTTCAGTACACTACTCTTGCAAACACATGGACTGCTGCTAGAAATAAGTGAATAGTTAGCTGAAATTTGGTAATAGTTTGGTATCTGGACATTTGGGGTACAATGGAATTTTGTTTGTACAACTAAGTGATGATAGTCAACATTAGGTTAATAATAGACTCTATAGGACAGCTATAAAGAATACCTAAATTAATATATTGTTTTACAACCACCCTGGCTGATACTTGGGGTATTTATTGGAATGACTACTTTTTCTACCATTATCATTGTTTGAACTATAAAATTATGTCATCCTCATCATCAAAAAGGAAATGAACATTCTCATACATACACTAGGGATTACCCTTACCATAAATTGCTGTATGTTGTAAAAAGCAATACATGTAAAATAATTTGAGTAGTCTTGGTGGTAATTTGAGGTCTTGTAGCAAATGTTAAAGCTGCAGAATAAGAAGTAAACCTGGCTCATAATGCCCAGACACTCAAAAAAATGAGACCATCTTAAAGCTCTTTAGTCATTTGCCAGAGAATAAGAAGGTAACCATTTAAAATGTTTCCCAAAAAAGTGAGTTGCTTTAAAATACCACAAATAATTAAATTCCTCTAGTTGCTGATTACCTTTATTATGTATGACTCTAAAGTTGTCAGAATACTATGATGTTTTATTGTTTTAAATAAACATCATCCAAATGCATGTTATCTTTCCAAGAAATCTCCCAGGGAAACTTAGTGCTAATGACAAACATGTTACCATTTCTGACACATTTTTGCAATGCTTCTGAACCCCTTTACCAACCATAAAAAATAAATAAACCTCACAACTTAATAACCCAAATTACTTTTTGAACCAAAAATGGTATTACTCAGGTTGATGAATACCTTATTCTTCATTTTTGGATATTTGCTTATTTATAAAAGTCAGGTCCATCCAAACAATAAAAAGTTGTCTAGTCAGACTGTAGACCTGGCTCCAATCTTAGCTATATGGATGGTAATTTGTTACTTTCTCCAGATAATTCCAAAGAGTTGCAGAAATACATTAAGCAATAGCATCATGGTGTGTGCGTGCACACACTCTCATGAGCTCACATGTATGTATGTGTTGTGAGGTAACTGCTTTGAGGGAAACGTAGATAATTTGGGTAAAGTCTGGTATGTCTATTTAAAATGAAATTACATTATCTTATATAGTATGTGGGGTGTTTCTTACATTACCTGTTTTATAATTAACTATTATATTGTTTCTTTCAAAATACCTAGTTGTTTTTATCTGATATATTAATAACTATATTATGAACCTAAAATCATGAGATAGATTAATCAAATCTTTCTTTTCCTTCCCTTTTTAGACCTCAACCAGATCACATTTAAATCCAGCATTTGAAGATGCCTGGAGCAGCAGTGATGAGGAAGGATGAATGTCAATCCTAAGTACCTTTGTGTCTCTATTAATGAAAAATTTTAAATGGGACTGTTATGTTTTTTTTAAAAAAACTGTTCAGTGATAGCTAAATTAGCTCTGAATTTGGATGATTTTTCTCCTCATGTTTTAAAATGTGATTAAAATATGCCCTAGCTAGTGTGGCTCAGTGGATAGAGTGTCAGCCCTTGGACTGAAGAATCCTGGGTTTAATTCTGGTCAAGTGCACATACCTTGGTTGCAGGCTCGATCCCCAGCCCTGGTCCGGGTGTGGGCAGGAAGCTACCAATTGATGTGTCTCTCTCACTTTGATATTTCTCTCTCTGTGTCTCTGCCCCTACCTTCTACTCTCTCTAAAATTAAATGGAAAAATATCCTCAGGTGAGGATTAACAACAACCAAAAAATGTGGTTAGTATTTGCATGAAATCCTAAAACAGGCCTCTATGTAGTATATTTAATCAAAACATATCTCTTGATCCCAATTGCTGTGGCCTAGGGCAGTCCCTATTGCTATAGTATAAGGAAATAAGTCATGGCAAACCATATGGGATCTTGAGCGGACTGTGTGAGCTATAAGATGCTGTCTCTGAGGATGAGCAAGTGGTGGTTAACAGCACTGACTTTCTACTGGCTACACCATCAATCTGTTCATTTTCACTTTCAAGGACAATTTTACTGAGGATGACTATATCAAAAATAATAGTTGAAAAGTTAGCATAAACATGTTTTATTCTTATTCACGCATTTGGTTTTTGTAGTGATTTCATTTAGTTGACTGTTGTCTAGCTTTATGTTAAATATTTTTGGATTCAGTTCTTCCCATAATTCAAGAAGTGCACCACAGGAATTTTTTTAACTTGGGGAAAATCCCATGTTGCCTTTATTTTAACACAGCAGATGGCAGCTTGTACTCATACTTGAACTTCCTTTCTCTGAATCTTGTTAAGATGTGACCAAGTTCTACTTCATTCATCAAGACAGAAAATTTCCTGACAGGGAACCAGGCTTAAACGTGAAATGTCATAAAATTTCTAGTTTACTGTCTACTCTTTTTTGTGTCAACCCATAAGTTATTATCATAAAGCTAATCTTATATTTCCTTTCTTCCTGATTCTTATCAACAAGAAACATGTAAAAAAAGTTTTAATGAGCTTGAATACCAAGTATACAGTTGTCAAGTTTTTAAGTGTGTAAGTGCTAGACCTCATATCAGACCTTTCTGGACAGATATTTTATATAAACTTACTTTATTGTTGATTTTCTTAAGCTATTACCATTTTATTCTCACTTCCCTGCTCCTCTTGGTGAGAATAGGATGCTTATAACTTTTGAAAATGCTATTGAAATTGGAATTTTTTTATTTTATTTTAAGGAAAAATAAAACTTCCTTTAAACTGCAAATAACTGTATTGCTTCCTTTTTTTAAACATAAATTAACCCATTTATTATAGGCTAGCAATGTTTCAAATTGTGCAGCTTCTACTGGTCTTTCCATTCCTTCAGTCTTCTGATGGCAGACTTCACTGTGCCGGCAGAAACGGTGTTGTAGGTCTAGGCACCACCAGCTACTGTTCTCATGCCAGGTCCCCACAGCTCACCTCTTCATCCTGGTTTTGCACAGAAGAAGCAAGTGTACTTGGCGTGCGGGCTGATTTCAGTTTTCTCCATCATTTTCCTGAGGGAAGCACCATAATGGGTCCCATATTTACCAACAACTCCAACCTTTTTGATGCATTTAGCAATGTCTCTGCAAACTAGGTCAGTACCCAAGAGAGTGTATTGCTTCTTTCTAGTTATATAAATACAGTCCGTTCTCCACATCTCTGGATTTCACATCAGCAGATTCAGCCAACTGTGAATCAAAAATACTTCCCCAAAAAGAAAGTTACATTGTTACTAACATTGTTACTAATTAGGCCTATGATGGTTGTGTCTGTACTGAACACATACAGTTTTTTTCTTGTCATTATTCCCTAATAATACATTATAACAACTATTTACGTTGTATTAGGTATTAGAAGTAATCTAGAGATGATTTAAAGTAATGGGAAGATGTGTGTACTATACCATTTTATATAAGGGACTTGAGCATCCTGCGATTTTGGTTTTCATGGGGGGTCCTGGAACCAATTCCCTGCAAATACCAAGGGATGCTGTATACATGTTCATTGTAAAAAATTCACCAACATAGAATATTTACCAAAGAAAAATCTGATGGTCATGCAGAATTATACTACCAGAGGTAACCACCACTGACATTTTAGTGGCATTCTTCCAAGCATCTCTTTGTTACACATAACAGGATGTTCAACATGCTGTCATTATCATGGAAACCCCTCTCCTCCCTCCCCTCCCTTACTTCTTCTGCCACATGTGCATGGGCTCTCCTGAGAGATGCTGCTTGTCAGTATGCAAAGGGTCTCATGCACAAATAGAGCTTATGCCACCATTGCTTTCCTAGTTCCCCTGAGGTTGATTGGGACTCCCTAGGGAAGGGGGCCACAGCTCACAGCAAAGGCCACTTGGCACCACCAGGAGCTTATCAGGTAAACATCCAAAAGGAAAAAGTTTAGCTGCCTAGAAATACAAGCCATTGTAAAAAACTTTGTTTAAAAAAAAAAAAAAAGTGGGGTGCCCTGGCCTACCCCTGTGACTGGAGTGTCAGTTGGTTGGAATGTCGTCCCATGTAACCAGAGGTCACTGGTTTGATTCCAGGTCAGGGCGTTTACTCAATTATGAGCTCAATCCCCAGTCGGGACATGTGCAGGAAGCAAACAATGTTTCTCTCTCTTCCTCTCTCTTAAAAAAAAAGGCAGGGTATGAGGAAGAGAATGATTATTCTGTGGATAGGGGTCAGGTCTTCCCAGTGAGAGGTTGCCTAGAGGTACCTGGCTCCTTCATCCTCTCCCTTTCCCCTCTTACCAGCCAGATAAAGTAAAGATGTACTGCACTTTCAGGAGCAAAAGCCTGAAAAAGGAAGAAAACAAAGGAAAAAAGATGCCTACTTTTGATGACTCTAAGCCCAAAGGGAAAAACAGGAACTTTAAATCTTAGGCAATAAGCAAATGCCAGTTGAGCAAACATAGTTCTAGTCCTAGATTACTTACTGATTTAAAAACAAACAAAATCAGACCCCTAGCTACAAGGGGAGAAAATAAAAGGTAACTAAGTAATAAATACATATATAATAACAAAGTTTTATAATTTGATCCAATTAGAAGCCCAAAATGTTTATACTAAACTAGAGGCCCGATGCACGAAATTCATGCAAGAGTAGGCCTTCCTTCCCCTGGCTGCCTGCACCGGCTTCCCTCTGGCACCCAGGACCCGGGCTACCCCGGCTTCATCCGGAATGACATCTGGTCTAATTAGCATATTATGCTTTTATTATTATAGATTAACATACAAAATAATTTATATAACAAAAAGATAAAAAGGACCCTTATGATGGATCACTATGATGTTGATATCCATTGTGGCCTCATACCCAGTATCCAATATTATTAAAATTACTGATTCTGTTCAATGAACTGGTACATATTTTGCTCTTGTAGATTTGGCTGACGTGTTCTGTTCAGTGCTTATTTCAACAGCCTCTTAGCTGCGGTTTGTCTTCACCTCAAAGTGACACAATGCACCTTTTCCAGGCTACCCATTGGGTATTTCAACAGCTTTGCACACGATCTTTGCAGATAGGATCTCCACTGTATCCACCTCCTTCCAGAAACAGGTCTGACATTACACGGATGACATTCTCCTCCAAGGAGATTCATTTGATGCAATCATTTAGTATCTACAGGTCCAACATCTTTTAGTACTTAAGGGGTTCTGATGATATATTATCTGTATTTATAATTTTTACTTCCAAATTAAAATCAACAGGCACTCCTGCTAGACCCCTCAAGAGACTGGCTACCTCCTGTTGCCTCCTGGGGTGTCTGGACCACCTTGGATGGCTATAAGTTACTCAAGGGCTTCTGATGTAAGAAACTGCCCTTCTTAGCCTCATTCTGTGCTCTGTTAAAACGACAAATGAAATACATGCTGGGCTCTCTGGAAAACAGAGGCTCTTGCTGTGACCTTCCATAACCAGCTGCCTATTAGTGATGGGTCATAGAAACAGCATATCAGAAAGGCAGCACAGCTATTGAGGCCTCTTTGAGACAGGATGGAGCCAAACCTGTGCTCTCTGGCATATTCCACCAGCAGGAGGATGTGGTTTTCCCTGTCCTCTGTTTTTTGCCAGATGCCATGGTACTAGAGGATGCCAACCCTAGTCCACATGGCTACCTGGGAAGCCACTTGGGATTCACTGAATGAATAGCAATGGGAGTACATAGACTATGCACACCACACAGCTAACCATCATACATGATGGAGCTCAGTGGGATGCAGATTTTCATCTTAGCCAGGATGTTCTTAATAAAGGATGGGAACCTAGAAAAAACACACTTGGCCAAACTTTAGGCAGTCATCTGAGTGCTGGATGCCCTGGTCAACAAGTAGCCTCATCTTCACATTTATTATAAACAATTGGGCCGTTGCATAAAATTGCCCCTTTCAAGAGAATAGAACAAACCAACTGTGGGACTCTTGACTCCCAGATATCCAAAGTATAAAAGAAATCACACATCTTCAATGTATTAAGGCCACAATACAAAGCCTTGCCAGGACACTCTACTACTTTTGGGGTTACAGACATGACTGATAATTACCAAGACACATTTCACTTCTCAAACAATGCTAGTCTCTCAGAAAAGGTATTCATAGAACTTTCATTTCCCTAATAGGTCCCAAATAGCCATTTTAATTGAGATACATCTGGTCTTCTCAAACAACTTCTTTTTAAGTTTTAGTCAGGTAAGTAGACCCCTAAATGGAGTTCTGTCTTGCTCCAGATCTTTCTCTTAAGTCAAAACTCCTTGTCCAATTTATACCTCACACCAACTTTAAAAACTTTCCCATTACCCTTTCTTATAAATAAAGGGGAATGCACATTGCCTCCATGTACATAAAGACGTATATATGAGACACTTTATAGAATGTCTTCACCTATCTTTATAATTTTTTTAATCATTCCTACATCCCAGAAAGGCTGGAGGTTGGATAAAGGACACATACTCTCCTGAGACCCATTAACCAAATTGTCCATGGACAAGACAGCTGCTCATCTTGGTAATACAGGACCCAATTGAACCTAAACTTTCTATTAAGCCTGTTCTTTACAGTTAATTAAAAATCTCAAATATAGGAAGTATAGTTCTTTATTTTCTACTTTTTTTAAGTAGACAATTGAAAAATAGAAAAAACAAGAAAATAACCCTGTTGCGACCTTTCTTAATTCTCTGTAGGAATCTACAAATGCCCTGTATCCTCCTGACTCACCACTCCTGTTTAAACTCATGCAGGTGCTCATAAACTTTTTCATGGGTTAATGTGGCTCTCCCAGGCTATGCTTTGTCAGGGCTTACAAATAAATGAATGCTAGAATTCTAACCTGTTTTGTTATTTGTCACTAAAAATACAAGTGAGGCAGTGTTTAAGACCCAGCTCCTCTTAATGCCTTGACATTCTGCCAATGGTTATTTAATAGGCCTGGCCAGTGGCTTTGTTTCCTTGGCATTGGTGGTCACTCTTGAAGACAAAAAATGACTGGTTCAAGTGGCTTCTCTTTTGTTCATCTCATTGTTTGTGGCTGGAATTAGCTACAGCACTAAATTAGGGCTTGATAACACCTTCCTGTTTAAACAACAGCAGGGGCAGGAGAGCTGCTACTTCCCAGTGGCTTGCACTCCCCAGCTTCTCGCCACCCCAGCATCACCAATTGTATGTCTCTATATAAATACACTGTTTTAAGTTGTGCTAAAATGAGGAAATAATATTCTTGAATAAGTCTTTGAGAGTTCAGTTATCTATTTCAATTTTACTGTTTTAATGTTTTTATATACTAGTATATTATGTATGCAAAATTTTGTCAGTTTCAGTATATACTGTGGAAAAAAGATTTAAAATAACTCAGTGACAATCACTATGAACATTTAAGATGGTAACATTATGAAAAATAATTGTAATGGCTTCACAAAGAAATAAATAATAAACAATGGACTGGAAATCAGAAGACCTGAGCCTTAATCTTAGTTTTACTACCAAGTCAACAAGTAAACATATGAATTTGAATAATATATTTTTACTTTCTTTTCCTCATTAGTTAAAAAAGGAAGGAAGGGGACAGAAAACTGGAATAGAAAATTGTTAAATTCATTTCACTCCAGAATCACACATTGAAATATTTAGAAAGCATTTTTAAGTGGCAGTCACTGTGTGAAATACATAGAAGCATATAGTCAAGATTAATTGACATTCATTGAAGGCAAAGGTGAAGTGTCTTTATAAAAGTTTCATGAATTACACTGAATGACCATTCAAATTCTAATGGAAGGAGCATGTTTTGCCTAAACTAAAACTTTTAAAATTTCCATCTAAGTTTTTATGGAGCCACCACCATTTAAGCTGTTTTATTTAGCAAGTTACTTAGCCTCCCTGAGCTAATTTCTTTATTTGAGGAAAGATAATAAAATACACTTTACAAAGTTGAAATAAAGTTCTGACATGTAAGAATTGTTCAACTAATAGAACTCTTATTTAAAAATCTCAAGATTATTGTGGTCTGAGCTCTTACCAAAATTTCCTGAAATTTCAACTCCATGGGACATTGTCTGCATATTTATTTTGTCTTCCTCTCCTTTCTAGAATGTACACTCTTAGAACAGGGGTTTTGTCTGTTTTGTTTATTGCTTATCTTCAGCACCTGGAACACTGCTTGGCAAATAGTAGATGCAAAAATACGTATTTATTTATTGAATTAATCAGTGAAACCACACCATTTACAGGCACTTAACTGCAAAGCAACTCCACTCACAATTTGCAAATAATAAAGAGCTTAATTGTGTTATTTTTGTAATTTACTATGTATAACATTTTAAGTGTATTAAATATTAGTTAATAACTGGGTATTACTTTAATAATGTAGCCTTTTTCTTGCAAAATGGCAAAGGGTCCTATTCGCAAGCTGCTACAAACCTGTACACGAACATAGATCCTCCCTGAATCTTTTAGAGGGCTGCTGTTATACTGGAGACTAGCTTTGTGATTCTCAATAGCTAAACACAATTAGGGGAACTTTGAAACCTTGAGTTTAGATTTCTTAATATGGTCTTCTCAAACTAGCCCATTCCTACCTGGTAATAATATGGTTGGACTGAATTTCTCCATTGCCTTAGGCTCTAAAGTTTCTTCTCTAGTGTCTCTCCCCCTGCACCCTCCCCCCCAATCATGGAAGTATGACAGACAGTTCTGGAGATTTTATATATTTCAGGTCATTGAGTAGTTTGTACCCAGAAAGAATGTAGGAAAGGAAAGATAAGGGCTCACAATCTCAGATGCTTACAAAAGGCAGGAGAACATGGTAAATAAGTGAAGGGGTGGGGATAACAAGAATCAAATGTAAGAATTATAGTCATACCCTTTATTTTTATTACAGTTTGATATCAGCATATAACATAGTAAATACATAATATTAGAGATTAGATTTTCTGATGTAAAATCAAATACCCAATTAAAAGTACGTATTTTGGTTATTATTTATTACTAGAGGCCTGATGTACGAATGAAGATTAATGCAAGAATGGGCCTTCCTTCCCCTGGCTGCCAGCACCGCCTTCTCTCTGGCTGGAGCAGCCTTTCTGTTTAGGTGCAGAGCTGCCTTTCTGCCTTCCCATGCTGCCCAGAGGCCCAGAGTGGCTGGAGTGGTGTGGAATGCCTGCGTCCCGCCCCATCCCCGGCCGCTCGGTGCCTGTGTATGCAAATTAACCCACCATCTTTGTTGGGTTAATTTGCATACTCACTCCTGATTGGTGGGTGTTGTGAAAGTATGGTCAATTAGCATGTTACTCTTTTATTAGGTTGATTTTTTATCTTGAACTGGAGAAATGTGACATTTTTTCCTATGTTATTTGAGAGCAATATTAATTTTATTCAAGTGAATAATGTAACAGTTTTTCACAGATATGGTTTTTCCAAAATATAGATTTCTCAGTAAATTTTTTGTATATTTAACATATCTGAGTTGTTTATATCATTCAATTCATGGTTAGTTTTCATACCTACACTTCAGTATGCTAATTTACATTAACTCTTTATTCATATTATCAATATTAGCTGAGTAAAGGCAAGTTTGTTCAATTTTACAAATATTTATTTGAAATCAAACAACTTTTTTAGAATTCAGCTCTTAGCTCCACAAGGGGTAATCATCACTTAGATTACTGGAAAATGATTTCTGCATATGAAAATAGGCCAGCCCTGGCTAGCTTGGCTAGAGTGTTGGCCTACAGAGGGAAGTCATAGGTTTGATTCCTGGTCAAGGGCACATCCCTCAGTTGCAGATTCCCCAGCTCCGGTAGGGACAAGTGTGGGAGGCACCCAATTGATGTGTCTCTCTCATGTTGATATTTCTCTCTCTCCCCTTCTTCTCTCCCTTCCACTCTCTAGAAATCAATGGGAAAACATTTCCTCAGGTGAGAAAAAAAATAGGCCGTATTTTTCCTGGTTAAGTTAGTTTAATAAAGGCACTAGATATGTGATGAATAAATGGATAATTTGTTTAACTGGTTGTGAACACACTTATAGAGAAATGGAGTGTATAGAATGTCAACCAAAGTCCCAATCTTTGACTAAATCTCCACTAATGGATCAGCTGACCCCTTTCTTTAGATAACAAAAACCAATTTCTTATATCTATCCAAAAAAATCTCTTTGGTCTCGCACCACATCTATGTGGTGCAAACCATGGTAGTATATCTGTTTCATAGTATTAATTACTGCATTTGTGACATTCTCTTTTTCTAAATTAAATATGATTCCCATTTAATTATGAAATAAGCATGTTGTGTGACTTGTGCAAACTGCCACCATGGATTTAAGTTTTGTAAAATAAGTCCAGTGTCAGTACCGACTTGCTGGATCACCTCTTGCAATCCTGTTTACCCACTTTACTCATTACACAAAAATAATTTCCTGATATGCCCATTATTCACACGATGTTTAAAAGTTATACAAACTGTTAAAACCTTTGGACATAACAAATAACTATAGCTAATTGAGTGGTGTTTATATATTTTATATCTGTACTCTCATTGGCTGGGGGAGGGGAGAATATAAACGATTTAACCATTTCATGCAATTTGTACTATAAGCCCCTTCACCATAGCTTCAGCATGCTAGGAAATGTTATACCTGTTTAAACTCAGATTTGCAAGTGTTAGTTTCTGTTCAGGAAGCAATGCTAGTACATGCTGCAATCAACCTTTTTGTAATCCCATCACTGGCAACAGGTTTTCATGCCAAGAAACATTTTTTACTTAATACTTTTTACACCATTATCACAACTGTGATTTTCAGTCCATTAAGTTTTTTATTAAGTTAATTTGTCATTTCGTGTCTTTGCTATTCAGGTCATAATTCTTACTGTGGCTACTTTCATAACAGCTTCTTAAGTACATTTAGTATGATGTGCGCCAGTAGTGGCTGTGCAGTATTAGTCATGTAGGAAGAGCCTCTTCTTCCACAATGACATGCACTCTTCCACTTCTCATGAAACACATGGCTGTCTGTCTTTCATTTATTCATTTTTTATGGAGAGAAAAGTAGTGTGATGTGACGATACCTGGTAGCTCTCAGTCAGTGCTAAGGAAGACATTAGGTAATAGTGGGAATTATGATAAGCCTGAAACACCTGTCCAAAGGCAGCAGTTTTTATAAATTAGGATTAGGTTTACCTGATAATCCATGATAACTTAAATAAAACATAAATGTATTTATTTTTTAAAATAAGTTTTTATTGTTTCAGAGAAAGGAAGGGAGAGGGAGAGAGAAATAGAAACATTAGTGATGAGAGAGAATCATTGATCAGCTGCCTCCTGCATGCCCCCTACTAGGGATCGAGCCCACAACCCCAGCATGTACCCTCCTGGTTCATAGGCCGGTGCTCAGCCACTGAGCCACATTTGCCAGACTAAATGCTTTTTTAAAAAAAATAAAAGCCCAGAAGGCAGTCCTCAGCTGGTGTGCTGGTTCAAAGACCATCAAGAAAATAGGCACTTTCTATATTCTTACTCTCATACCCTCTATTAGCTTCCTCCTCGTGATTCAACATGATTGCAAGATTCATTCATGTTAAATAATATTCCATTGTATGGATATACCACATTATATATATTAGCTCATTAGTGGATGGTCATTTGGATTACCACTTTTTGGTTATTATGAATAATGCTGATATGATCATTTGTGTACAAGTTTTTATGTGCATACATATTTTCATTTTCTTGGATGCCAACTATGTACCAGTGAAGAAAACAGACCATTTTGTTATTCTCAAATATTTCCATTGAGAATAAATATTATTAGTATGACCTTAAATTTGAGACTGAATACAATAAAAATATGCATTTCTCAAATGTTTTTATTAAATTAATTGATTTACTCAGAAAAAAATAAATAAAATTGAGACTGAATAAATGTAAATGGAATGAGAAGAATGCAGTTTTTAAAAGATGAGAAGATATGATCTTATACTGAAGTGAAGGGAAAAGACAATAAATATGTTAAATATGAAAATCAAATATGTTGAAAAGTGTGCAGGAGAAAAAAAAAGAGAGAGAGAAAGGGAATGGTAATGGGGGGTAGAAAACAGCATTAAATTTTAGATAGGGCAGCCAGGAAAATCCTCACTGAAAAAGATGGAATTTTGAGTAATGAACTGAAGTGAGGGAGCTAGCTATGCAGACATTTATAAAAGGAACATCAAGTAAAGCAGGAGCATAAATAGAATGTCCAAGGATCAGCAAGACAGGCAAATAGGGAAGAGTAATTAGGGGGATAACGGTTAGAGATGATGTGAGATTAAGAAGGGCCTTGTAGGTCCCTGTGAAGGGGATATGGGAAGCCATTGGTAGGTTTTGAGCAGGAGAGAGACATAATCTGACTTTGATTTTAATAGGATCACTCTTATGTCGGTGTGGGGATTGGTTGAAAAGGAGCAATGTGCAGAAGCAATGAAGAGTTAATAGTTTTGTTATTATCCAAGCAAGGGATGATGATAGCAGCTTCAGGATGTTAGAAGTACATTGGAAAGGCATAGATGGGAGGAAGTTTGGCTTCAAAGGTGGTTCAGAAGGCCAGTTTCTTCATCAGCAGATAAACTTTGGAATCTACTTTAAATATGTTGGCAATACCCTGCAGCCTCATGAACAGGCCCCCACAGAACATGCAGGCAGAGAAACATGTTGCTGCTTTCATCTCCCTCAATCTTGTATACTTCTCCAGACTTTACATACTCAAATTGGTCAGCCCTGGAAGGTCTATCATCTGCGGGGTTGTATTCACCATCATCCAGTGTACCATCTTCACACCAGGTACTGGCTATGACCAACTGGAACTTCTCACCCCCAAGTCTACAGGGTAAATCTGAATGTTTACATCTAAGACAAGGTCCATCATGAAATATTCATTCTCACAATGCAGTCAAGACACTTGATCCAACTTCTTGCCCTCTGGGTCAATGTCTTTCACATCAAAAATATTGCCACCATGGTGAAAGGACTATGAGAGTAGCAGGCGCTGAGCGTGCAACCACAACTAGGGATATACCACCTCTCATGGAAAAAAGCTCTCTTCCTTTTCATGGAAAACACCCTGAAGTCATTCTTGACATCTTTTTTCCTCTCTCACACCCCACATCAGATCCTTGGGAAATCCTGTTGATATTACCTTCAGAATATATTTTTAAAACCTCATCACCTTTACAACTATTAGCCTGGTCAAGCCACTTTTATCTCTCATCCAGGTTTTGTAAGACCCTCCTAATCATCTCTGCTTCTTTCCTTTTACCCTCCTCTCCCAAAGTATTTTCAACGAAGTTGCCAGGATACTCTTTTTTTTTTTTTAGAATTTCAGTCAGATGATGTCATTTCTCAAAATGCGTCTCTTACCTCTTTGACATTACTTACTTATTACTATCCTCAATCTCTCCAATTCAACCACTCTGGCCTGCTTGCTGTTCTATCCCAGGCATACCCCAGGGCCTTTAGCCTTGCTGTTGCCCCTGACTGCAGTGCTGTAAACTGGATAGACAAATAGGCTTGCCACCTCACATTTTTAAAATTTTGGCTCAATGCCTCCTTCCATTGAGGTCTTCCCTAATCACGTTAACATTGCAGCTCCCCACCTCCAAAGCCCCCAGCTCTTTCCCTCTTTATTGTTCTCTGTAGTGCTTATCTCAACAAGAACACTGGATACTGTTTATTCACCTATGTTCTATTGTCCCCAGTAGAATGAATGTACACTCCACGAGAACAGGATTTTGTGTCTGTTTTATTGACTGCTGAATCTTCAGGACCTGGAACATAGTAGCATTCAATAAATATTAAGTGAATGAATCCATTTGACCTTCTGCATTTTTGAAATTTCATAAATACTAGTATATGTAGATTGGTTGATAGTGAAAGACTCAAAAGCAAATATCATTAAGCAATTGTCTCCAATTCCCAAAAGATTTTCCCAATCTACTCAACCACCTGTTTTTATTATGAAAGCAATGTTTATCTTACAGGAAGGAGAAATCCTTGACTTCAAGGTTCTCTTAAATCTGTTTCCCATTTTTTGCCTTCCTTACAATAGCTACTGTGTAGGCCCTCAAGGTTTTACATAAAGCATTTAAAACCTCGTGTTCAATGCAGCAGGATTAGGTGATAGAAGCCAAAGCCCATGAGAAAAATGTGTTTCTGGCCCACTGAGTGTCCTCTCTACCCACCCTCTCAGGTAATTTTGAACCATTTGTTGTGATTCCTTGCTTAAAACTCGCAGCACAAACCCACAGGCCATGTTTGCCAGATGCTTGGGTCAGGACTGCAACTCCTCAGATTATTTTTCAGGTTTCGGATGATAACTCAATCCCAGTTCTTGGTCTTGCTTTTAAAATCAGTAACTTCTTTGGACCCCTATTTTGCCTTTCAGCTATTGATGTCCTGATTCCAAAACGTAACAGCATTTAAGAAGACCATAACCAAAAACAAGGCCAAGCAAGTTAAAAAAAACAGCGGAGTACCCTGTACATACATATCTGTAATGTGCATCCTCACCCCACTCCCCAATCCAACAGTAGCAGTTCAGGAGAAAGTTTGCTAGACTTTGTTTCCTGCAGCAGTTGGAAAGTAAGCTTATATACAATTTGCTCTTCATTGCTCTAAGAGCCCCCTTATTTGCAGGAATTCTCTTAATAAGCAGAGGATGAAGCTGACCCAAATTGGTCCTCTCGCCCTGGTTGGGTCTGGCTTCCATTTTAGATTAAGAATTAACCCTCCTTATAGCCTTTCCTGGAGCAGGGACGTCCTTATTTCTCCCTCTCCCCTGCCAGCCTCACCCTTGGCCAGGTTTTCCTCATTTAAGATTTTTCTAGTGTCATTCCTGAATCATGCCCGAGGACAATTTTCACATTATTTATGTTAAGTCTCGAGATGACCTCGGGTGATGGCATTTGTGCTAAGAAAGAAATGTAATGAGTCCATCGGCCAGAACCGATAACCCAAAGCAGCCAGCGTGCGCAGTCCCAGGCCAAGCTCTGGGCATCGCGCTAGCGGTGCGGGAGCGGAGCGGGGCGAGGCGGGGCCACCGCGGCGCGCGCCCCTCCCGGGCCCTCCCTCCGGGCCGCGGCGGCTCCGCCCACCGCCCCTCGCGGGTACCTGGCAGGAGGGCGGGGGCGGCGCTGCGCGCGTCACGCAGCGGGTGGGAGAGTGGGCAGGTGACAGCGGCGGCCTCCTCCCCTTCTCGGTTCAGTCGGCAGCCAGGGCGCGAGGGCCGCTGTGAGGAGCTCCGCGCTCGCGCCGCCACCCCCTGCTCCCTCGCGCGCCGGGCGCTTAGGCTCCGCTTTCCGCTGGGTGAGTGGGGGCACTGGGCCCGCCGGCTAGGGCCAAACTTTTACAGGGCGCGGAGAAGAGACGGGGAAAAGAGAGAGACCCCGAGGCAAGGGGTTGGGAGCAGCCTGATGGAGGAACTTGGGTGCTGCACGCGGAGATTGGGAGTCGGGTGCCGGAGACTCGGAGAGCCTAGCAGGGCCCTCCCTGGGGTCGGGGTTGGCGGGCTGGTTGTTCCCGCACCACGGCTCGCGGTGCGGGGGGAGAAGGCCCCTCCCCGGGGGAGGGCGGGACCGCCGAGCTCACCTGTGCGCTTCCCGGGAGCCCCTCGCCCCCCTCCCCCCGCGTCCCAAAGGGACCCTGGTGACCGGCTATCCCCGGGCTGTGCGCCTCCCCTAAGCGCTCCCACGCGGCGCGGGTCTTGCTGTTCCCGGCGGGAGGACAAAGGTGCTCGCTGGTGGGACTGGGAGTGGGAAGGATCTGCTCGACCTTGACCACCGAGGTCACTTTCCCAGCTCCGGGATCCGGCCTCACTAGCCACACCCCAGATTCCCCGAACCCCTTTCTTCCTGCTTCCTTCCCCTCTGTGGCGCTTTGGTGTCCTTGAGACCGGAATGAACTTGGGGCGCAGCTCTGGCAGAGGGGCGCTGCCTCTTTAGCTCCCGGAGCTGCATCCTGTCCCGGCGGCTGCTGGTGGCCAAGGAGCGGTGTGATGAGTACAGAGCCGTGGAACAGGTCGTACCGGAGAGGAAATGGGAAATGGGAAAGCCTGTTGTTCCAAGGAGCGTTCGGTAGGAAATGGGCCTCTCCCGTAATCAGTCAGCGCTGATTCAAACTTACCGGATGCGGAGACGGCGCTGTGTGGGGCTCCCTGGAGAGCTGGGACTGGAAGGGTCCGGTCTCTACCCTTTCCAGCTCCCTGTGTGGGTGCGGAAACGAGTCCCACACTGACTGGAGAATAGTTCTGGGGAGCCAAGCCTTTTCCTTCTTGCTGAGATATCCCCTTGGAAAGCGTTTTCACTTAACCCTATACTCTTTCATTCACTCCTCACTCGTACTAGTATTGTTTACCCGCCGTGACATTCATGGATACTTTGTGGCTGCCTCCATCTTCTTACCGCTCACTTGCTTATTAATTACCTTACTTTGTAATTTCTGCTCCTACTGCTAGCCAGAAATTGTTCTCCCCAAGGTCACTGAGGTCTGAAAAAAAAAATTTTATTCCAATGGCAGATAGTTACCGAGTGCTGTATGTGCAGGCACTGTTCTAAGAACTTGTGTTAACTCTTAGTCCTCTCAAGGATCCTGTGAGGTAAATGGTAAATAAGATCCTCATTTTACAGATGAAGAAACTGAGACAGTAACTTGCCCCAGGGTGCAGGAATATCAGGGGATTCTGACTCGGGCTGTGGTCCAGCACTGGGGCTGTTAACCACTGCATACTGTCTCACCTACAGGTCCTTTCTGGGTCCTGGTTTCCTGAAGCACTGAGCTGTGTCAAGCATCATTCACCAGACTCTCTTTCTCAGGTCCCTCTTTTCATTCTTGTGTCGCTTTGTACTAGTTTGGGTTCTACTTTTTAAGATTTCATAAGGACCCCATGCTTGCGATGATAGTGTCCATTCCTGGAAGATAAGAGCCATGGCTGACATTAGTCTATATTTAAATGCCTCTCCCAAAGCAAAACATATTGTTCCAACCCCAAGACACAGGCATAGGGCCTCTAGCAATTTGGTCAGGAAATGTGAGAGCATTTCTCTCTCTGTTTCCACAACTGCAAAAGCCTCTAACTTGAAGTGTGATGTGGCAGAGTAATTGCATCCATTCTATAGACAGACTACTCAGAACACACATCTCACTGGTTGTGGCAGTGAGTGTAAAAAAATCCAAGTTTGTCTTTGAATGAGAAAAAATGGTGTGTGTCGGACATCTATGGAACCCATAAGCACATCCAGACCCCGTAAGGACCAATAAAAGGATTCACACGTATTATTTGAATGTATGCTACTTTAAATGTTCTTTGTTATTAATAATAATTAATAAGTTAAGAGAGTCCTAATTTTCTCTTGCTATAAAAATTAGCATATTTTCCCATTTTCTTAAATTGCTACCTTTTTGATAATGTGTATATAATTACTGATCACTCCCTGATTACACCAAACTCACTCTTTGTTAGTCTGGCTGACTTTGCCTGAATGCTGTCAAAAGCTGGTGAGAGTAAAAAACAAACAAAATGTTATGATTGATGAGATAAAGCTTACATTTTGCCTTTTTCACCTCTTTTCTTCCTCTCCTTCCTATCTTAGAGTTGAGAGATAGTATTATTTTTTATTTGTTGGAACTGCTTTACCAGAATGTGAGGTATCTGCATTTTGCTCAAAGAACTTAATAAAACACCCAGATCCAAAAAATTTTTTTTTCATAGAACTTTGTCTCTTCTGTTACACCTCCACTCGTCCAGCTTAAGATTCTATGCTTTCTATGTGCCTTACTCAGTAAGAGTGTAGCGGCTCTCACTGAGTGCCTATAATATTCCGTTTGGACTTGCCCTGCTTTGTCCCAGAGAATTTCTAGTTGATATCATTTCTGTCAAGGGCCCCTCCATTTTCCTAGTCAGCTAGGACAAAATGTAGTGGTCCTATCTCCGAACACCCCTCACCTCGTCATGAAATCTATTCAACTTTTCCCTTGTTTCTTCCTTCTAGCCTTCAGCAATCTCACCCCCTCCCCATCCTTTCTTCACCAGTCTCCCTCCTTCCCATCCCTAAACACTCCTTTATCACTTATCACATGTCATTTTCTATTGTTGGCTATCTTCTTTCCTAAATGTTTGATGTCCACAAAAGATTGTGAACAACTTAGGAAATTACAACTATTAGTTGGTTGATACATATTTGCAGAATGTGATCAATGAATTAAGGTAGCACAGATAGGTGGGTTTTCTGATGGAGGGAAACGGAAATTTTTAAGCCAGGTTTTACAGGATGTTGAGGAGTTTGCATTGGTAGACATGCAGGCATTGGCAGGCATTGTAGAAGAAGAGAAAAGCCTTTGCCAACTCCATTCTGTGGACAGAAACCCAGCTATCCTGGCTAAACGTTACGCTTAGAAGTGTAATGAAGTAGGACCATATTGGCAGAGAACAGGAACCCAGTTATCTTGGCTAATAAACATTACACTCAGGAGTGTAATGGAGTAGGACCATATCCGCAGAGAACCATGAATCCTAATCTTATTTTAGCAAAACAAGATATGAAACCACCACAGTAAGTTACCGAAAAACAAACCTGTTTTTATTGAAAAAAAAGTAACATATACATAAAAGTACACACAACACAAATGAGGAGATGACCACATCAGATATATCTGGCTGTAGAATGGCTGTCCTATTCTGGCAGTAGACATGACAGTTGGATGAATCTGCAGACAGGCCAAATAGGAAGCTTTTCCCAAAACACCTCTATATAAGGCGACATGGGCCTGGATCAGTCCCAAGAGGCATTGTCAGGAACGAATTGGCTTTGCTTGGGGAGGTTGAAGGAGAAGAGAAAACTACAAAATGGTGAGGTTGGAGAGCAAAGAAGAGAGTTCTGACCTACCAAGAAACTTTAACCACAATGAATTTTCTTTTGCCACTTCACCTTTGTCTCTCTCCTTTTTTTCCATACATGTTTTCCTAAATCACTCCCTATAGAATTTTAGTATTCTGTGTTTTCCATATAACAAATAGTAAGCATTTTTCATTTTATATAATTTCCAAAAGTCCTGGTGTTTGCATTATATTCCAGTAATTACAATGTGATTTACTCAACTGATCCTCTATTTGTGACAGATATATTAGCAGCAAATTATAAACAACCCAAGTTATAGTACTACTTATCTTTGCAGATATACTATTGAACAAATTGGGATTTGTTTCCTTATGATAGTGTTCCAGGAGTGTAATTGCTTTGTTGACAATTATGGCTGTTTTTATGGTTCTGAATACATGTTGTCAGATTTCCAAAAGAAAATTTAAAAACAGAACGGATCTGTTGTGCCTACTTTTTTCTCTCTGAAGTATCAGTAATTCAGTTCAATGTGAACAGTGTTATTAAACCCCTTCTGCATGTTTTCTACTCTGTCAGTTTCCTAGGGCTGCTGTAACAAAGCACCACAAACTAGGCGGCTTAAAGCAACAGGAATTTATTGTCTCAAAGCTCTGGAAGATAGACGGCTAAAATCAGGGGGTCAACAGTGTTGGTGACTTCTGAGGGCTTTGAAGGAGAGTCTGTTCCACACCTCTCTCCTAGCTTCTTGGTGATGGTGGCAGTCATTGGCTTACAGATGTCATATTGCAATATCTGACTCAGTCTTCACATAGCATTCTCCCTGCGTGTCTGTCTTCACATGGCCATTATCTTGTAAGGACACAGTTATATTGGATTAAGGTATGACCTCATCTTAACTAATTATATCTGCAAAGACCCAGTTTCCAAATTATGTCACATTCTGAAGTTCTTGAAGCTGGGATGTCAACATATCTTTCTGGGAATCACAATTCAACCCATAACAAGGACTATGGTAGACACTGGGCTATACATAAAAGAAAGTCTTCTGTTCTTTTTTATTATTGTTGAATTTATTGGGGTGACATTGGTTAATAAAATTATATAGGTCTCAGGTGTACAATTTTATAATACATCATCTGTGTATTGTTTTGTGTGTTTACCACTCCAAGTTAAGTATCCTGCCGTTACCATTTATCCCCCCTTTTCCCTCTTCTACCTCTTCTCATCCCCCTTTCTCTCTGGTAATCACCATACTGTTGTCTGTTTCTATGAGGTTTTTCCCCCTTAATCCTTTTGCCTTTTTTACCAAGCCCCCTAAACTCCCCCCTCCCCCGACAGCTGTCCTTTTGTTCTGTGTATTTACGAGTCTGTTTCTATTTTGTTTGTTAGTTTATTTTATTCATTAGATTCCATATAAAAATGAAATCTATTTTTTATTTTTTGAGGTAACTTTATATTGTTTTACACAGTGGCTGCACCAGTCTGCATTCCCACCAACAGTGCATGAGGGTTCACTTTTTTCCACATCCTCATCAACACTGGTTGTTTGTTGATTTATTGATGATAGCCATTCTGACAGGTGTGAAATGATATTTCATTGTGGTTTTAATTTCCATTGCTCTGATGATTAGTGACATGGAGCATCTTTTCATATGTCTCTTGGCCATCTGTATGTACTCTTTGAAGAAGTGTTTATTCAGGTCCTTTGCCCATTTTTAAATTGGATTGTTTGTTTTTTTGGTGTTGAGTTTTAGAAGTTCTTTATAAATTTTGGATATTAACCCCTTATCATATGTATCATTGGGGCGAATATGGGTTGTCTTTTCATTTGGTTGATGGTTTTCTTTGCTGTACAAAACCTTTTTAGTTTGATGTTGCATTTGTTTATTTTTTCTTTTGTTTCCCTTGCCCGAGGTGATATATCAGATAAAATATTGCTATGAGAAATGTCCAAGATTTTACTGCCTATGTTTTCTTCTAGTATTTTTATGGTTTCTAGTCTAACATTTAAGTCTTTAATTGATTTTGAGTTTATTCTCATATATGGTGTAAGAGGATGGTTTAGTTTCTTCTTCTTCTTTTTTTTTTTTTTGCACATATCTGTCCAATTTTCCCAACACCATTTATTGAATAGACTATCGTTACTCCACTGTGTTTTTTTTTGCCTCCTTTGTCAAATAAAAATTGACCATAAAGGCATGGGTTTATTTCTGGACTCTCTATTCTGTTTCAATGATCTATATGTCTGTTTTTATGCCTGTACCATGCTATTTTGATGACTATGGCCTTGTAGTATATTTTGGCATCAGTTAGCATAATCCCTCCAACGTTATTCTTCTTTCTCAAGATTGCTATGGCTATTCGGGGTCTTTTGTGGTTCCATATAAACTTTTAGAATATTTTTTCTAGTTCTGTGAAATACACCATTGGCATCTTGGTAGGAATTGTATTGTATCTATAGATTGCTTTGGGTGGTGTGGACATTATAATGATGTCAATTCTTCCAATCCATGAACACAGTATATGCTTCCACTTATTTGTATTTTCTTCAGTTTCTTTCTTCATTGTCTTATCATTTTACGAGTACAGGTCTTTTACATAATTGGTTAAATTTATTCCTAGGTATTTTATTTTATTTTATTTTATTTTATTTTACTTTTATGCAGTTGTAAATGGGATCTCTTTTTGATAGTTCATTATTGGTGCATAAAAATGTAACTGATTTCTGGATATTTACTTTGTATCCTGCTACTTTACTGAATTCATTTATAAGTTCTAGTAGTTTTTTTGGTGGAATTTTTAGGGTTCTCTCTATACAGTATCATGTCATCTGCAAATAGTGACAGTTTTACTTTTTCCTTTCCAATTTAGATGCCTTTTATTTTTTCTTGTCTGATTGCTCTGGCTAGAACTTCCAATACTATGTTGAATAAGAGTGTTGAAAGCTGACATCCCTGTATTGTGCCTGAACTTAAGGAAAATATTTTTAGTTTTTGCCCATTAAGTATGCTATTGGCTGTGAGTTTGCCATATATGGCCTTTTTTATGTTGAGGTTCCCTCTATTTTCACTTTGCTGAGAGTTTTTATAAATGGGTGCTGGATTTTATCTAATGCTTTTTCTGCATCTATGATCATGTGGTTTTTATCCTTCATTTTGTTTATGTAGTACTAGAGGCCCGTTGCACGAAGATTCGTGCAATAGGCCTTCTTTCCCCTGGCTACTGGCAGTAGTTTTCCTCCGGCACCCAGGACCCGGGCCACAGCGGAGCCAATACTTCAGCCTTCAGGCTTGGCTCCGGCCACAGTGGAGCTAAGCCTTCAGCCTTCAGCCTTCAGCCTTCAGCCTTTAGGCTGGGCTCTGGCTTCAGCGGAGCCAAGCCTTTAGCCTTCAGGCTTGGCTCCGGACATAGCGGAGTCTTCAGTCTTCAGTCTTCAGTCTTCACTTGGGCAGAGCCTTCAGTCTTCGCTCCACGCCTGCGTATGCAAATTAACCCTCCATCTTTGTTGGGTTAATTTGCATACTCACTCCTGATTGGCTGGTGGGTGTCGCAGAGGTATGATCCATTTGCAAGGCTAAAGGCTTGGCTCCGCTGTGGCCTGGGTCCATTAGCTCTAATCTGTCTCTTCAGATTCTGTGATTCTTCTTGATTAAGTTTTAGAAGATTGTATGTTTTTTTTTTCTTTTTTTAAAAATATATTTTATTGATTTTTTACAGAGAGGAAGGAAGAGGGATAGAGAGTTTGAAACATCGATGAGAGAGAAACATCGATCAGCTGCCTCCTGCACACTCCCTACTGGGTATGTGCCCGCAACCAAGGTACATGCCCTTGATCAGAATCGAACCTGAGACCCTTGAGTCCACAGGCCGATGCTCTATCCACTGAGCCAAACCGGTCAGGGCAAAGAAGATTGTATGTTTTTAAGAATTTATCCATTTCATCCAGATTGTCCAATCTGTCATTTTTTCTTGATGAGTCTGGTTAAAGTTTTGTCAATCTTGTTAATCTTTTAAAGAACAAGCTCTGGGTTTCATTGATCTTTTATATAATGCTAGTAGCCTAGTGCATGTATTTATGCACATTGAAAGGAAATTAATTAGGAGAAATATTTAATATTGCTATTCACTCTTTCTCTAGAATAGAAGTGTCAACCAAATTCACGATTGACAATGACAGATGGAAACACACGCATGCGATTAGCGCCAGCTAGAGCTTTATATGTATTGTGCATGCGTGAGTCAACTTAGCCTTTTATATATGGAATAAACTTGGTTAATTAGACCTGCTTTCTGATTTAGCTAAACTTTTTCCAGCCCAGTGAAGCACCCCAACTTCTCTTTCAGGTAATTGTCAGCAACACAGCAGTAAATATCAACACAAAAGCAGATTATTATTGTAGATCACACAGAGAGAACAAAGGGTAAAATATTTAACTGCAGCAGTGTTTGACTATATTCTGCGCAGTGAGAAAACCTGATGTCATTTTCAAGGTCCACCATTTCTTACTTCTTTTCAGTCGGGTCAAGTTTCTAAACTTTCTAAATATCCATTTTCCGGCTAATGAAAAGAAAATAAGATTCTACTGAGTCTCCTGTCTACCTACTCCAGGACTTATGTGTTCCATAGATTTGGGGTTATTGTGTTCTCATTTTCATGTGGTTCAAGGTATTGTTTATTTCTTCCTAGATCTTACTGTTAATCCATTTTTTATTTAGTAACATATTATTCAGCTTCCATGTCTTTGTGTGTTTTTCAGTTTTTTTCTTGTGACTTATTTCTAATTTCATATCATTATGGTCAGAGAAGATGCTTGATAAGATTTCAATCTTAAATTTATTAATACTTGTTTTATGTCCTAACATATGGTCTATCCTAGAAAATGTACCATATACACTTGAGAAAAGAATGTATATTCTGCTGCTTTGGGGTAAAATACTATGAAGATATCAATTAAATCCATCTGATCTAGTGTTTCATTTAGGGTTGTGTTTCCTTGTTGATTTTCTGTCTGGAAGATCTATATTTTGATGTAAATGGAGTATTAAAATTCCCTACTATGATTGTATTACTGTCAATCTCGCCCTTTATGTCCATCAATATTTGGAAAGCCCTCTATTCTTAAATAATAGCTAGTTGAAGAAATAAGACTTTTCCTAATTTGTTTAATTGTTTATTCTCTTTGGTGTGCTACAGGTACAAACATCAGTTTTAGGATATGGAAGAATGCTATTTACCAAACAAATAATTTTGGAACATTTGTAAATATGGTAGCATGTAAGTTGGGAGATAACCTTGAATTTCAATAATATACATCATATAATATGGAAAGAAGCATGCCATAAACATATTTTTAGAGAAATAAGTTACCATATAATTTATGTCTGCCATGGTAAAGACAAGTCCTTATCCATCTGGATAACCAGCCACACAAGCCATGAACACCAGCAGCCCAACATCTTTGTCCCCTTAACTATAAGGCAATAGGGCCAAATTAGGGAGTTTCAGAAATGCATATTAAAAATCATTGAGTGTCAGCTTTTTGTAAGACTAGATGCTAAAGCCTGTTCAGGTCTGTGTGGATTCGAGGGAGGTTAACAGTAACAGTACCGTGTGATAAACAGTGATTAACACAGATGGTGTTGAAGAAGCCAAGCAGAGTAAGGCAGACAAAGTTGTCCTCCTGTGGAGAAAGAAGGAAGATTAGAAGTTAGGGCAGCAGAGAAATGGGGTGAGGGCAGAAAATCAAATTCAGGCAGAGAGAATGCAGATGTGATCAGAGAATTGCAAGTACTGTAAAATCACCACAGAAGAGGGTGTGAGCGGAGGTTGCCTAGATAGGCATGGGCTGGGGGTACAGAGAGTTTGGTTTCTAACTAACGTTCTGGATTTTATTCAAAAGTTAATTGGGAGCCATTAGAGACCTAGAAGAAGGGGAGGGACCTGTAAAGATTTGTATTTTAAAAGCACCCCTCTGGCGTTCGCATCTTCACCTCTCTGAAACCTCTCCTCCTCCCATGGGAGGCTCTGGTTTCTCTATCTGATCTGGGAAGGACAGCTACCTTCATTGTTTACATCTGATATCTTGATTATGTTCAGTTTGCACAACAGTTTTGGAATAGAAAATAAACCGCATGGGCATCCTCCGTGCCGCATGCTTATGGACTGCTCATGCCTGCATTTAAGATTTAAAACCTTTGTTGATAGTCATGAGGTGAAAAGTTTTGGCACCTTTTGGAGATCAGTAATAGTTGCAGGAAGGCACTACATGCATTTTCTCACGAATCCTCTGAAGCCAGCAAAGCGTGCACCATAATCCTCAATACACACGGGGGCAGAAAAGTGAATAAAGGTGCTCAGAAGACAAAAGCAGAAAGAGTGAGCACCTTTTTTTTTTGTTTACTTTTCTGCACCCATGTGTACTATGAGGCTTATGGTTAGATGTATGCAGCCAGGATTGAAACCCGGGAATAATTAAAGTGTTTAGGCTCTTCTCACTCTGCACACTAACTCTGTGGGTTGATGTTGCAGAAGGTATGAGACACTAGGGCTCGGATATCATTCAATAGTTTTGTGTGGGCATAAGGACACAATTATAAACCTGACTTAGACATTTTAGCGTCAGTAGTAGAACTGTGAGAACTTCGAAGGGTTTGATAATAGTCTCTTATCTAAATACAGTCCCTCTGCAGGATTTGGGGGTGGGGGGCAATGGGGGGGATAACCACACATTTGTAATACCTTAATCAATAAAAAAAATTAAAAGAAATACAGTCCCTCCTTATTCCATCTGTCCCACATTTCTGGGTTTTGTCTTAATAGCACATTTGTAATTTATTTGTTTGTTTATTAAATAGCATAACAAGGATAGAATAAAAGTAAAAGGTGCTTGTATTTAGGGATAACGTATCCTAATTCTGTCCCTGTGCTTCTCTGCTCACTCCCCTTTGTACCTGTCTTTTTTCTGCCTTCTCTAGACAGGCAGTGCTGTGTTGGATCCTGGGGGCCAAAAACATTCGTCTTAGAAGCAAACCAGTAAACAAACTAATGCTGACCTCACGTTTTAATCCCTGTGCTGTTGCTCCGTTAGCTAGAAGACACAGGCTTATGCCTTCAGCCTCTTTGAAATTCTAACAAGGTGTGACTTTAACTTGAAGAAAGGAAGGAGGTAGAAATAACATTCTTAGGAACCCAGAGTCCAATTAATGGTTATTCAGTAGCTTAAGATAAGTTCCTGAGTAAATGTAGCATGGCATTTAAAAAACAAAGGATCACTACTCATTGTTCACAGGGAAAAAATGGGTAGTAAATATAATATTTAACAATAGTTAATAAAAATATATCTTATGTTGAGTGTATGCACTTGTCATTTTTCTAGATAAAAGACAGTTGAATGTTGACAATTGCATATGGTTCATCCTAATACAAAGACAATCCTCTTGACATCTAACCAGTTGGCCTGTGAGCCTATGTGCTTCATTTTCCCATAAAGCAGACTGTGTGCTGCCCTGGCTGCTAGTAGCCTGTTCCCTGTTCCAACAACAATAGTCTGTTGTACTTATTGCAAACCTGTTGGTGCCAGTTACACTTGTCATTGTGATTAGATAATTTAAATCAGTGTGTAAATCTATGAAACATAAATGCAAAGAGGAAGATTCCAGAAAAGTTAGTGACTAAAAGAGTGGGCAGGAAAACAAAGATTGGAGAGAAAATTATAAAACTTGGAAGGAAATATCCCAACCTTGCTTTACAAGTTTTTTGTTTGTTTTTAGTTCTTAATTCACTTAGAAAATTAAAACTAGAAATTACAGAAATAAGTTCTGAGTATGGTTTATATAAGAAAAATATTGGGGAGCTATTCCTCCTCAAGGAAAACTTGAAACTGCTTTAGAAAATTGGGGACTTAATGTCTTAAGGTTAAGTCAATGTTTATGGTTTATACTCATTTTTTTATTCTTTACTGTAAACAGTATTTTTTACTCACTGATCAGAACCAGTCAAAATTACTGCTGCTAGTCAGAACCTTTGCTTCTGCAGTTATTCTAAGGACACACATCAATAAAGACAAAGTGAAATTTTTCATTGGGGAATGTAAAAAGCAGAGCACATGGAGATTTCTTTTTCTTTGCTACACATACTATGCTAATGAACTCATACTTATTGTTTAAATTAGGCTTTTAGCATTCACGCAACATTTTATTTCAACAATATGAACCAATATGTAGAACCTAGAGCTGGTTCCTACTTCCCTTAAATGACTTACATAGTAATTGAAAGCAATAATACATAGTATAGCATTAGCTATTCTATTAAACATGATAAATTTCTTAGTGATGTTAAGCTGACAGGTTGAATTGGGGAAGATAAAACTTATTCTAGATTCAAACTAATTAAAGAGGTATAGTAGTTATTTTTAAAGCTTTACAAGTTAGTGATAAAAGGCTGAACTGATTTAAAAACAGACTGAACTGATAAAATGAGAAAAATAAAAGTACATTTTATAATAGTAGCATTATTTTGCTATGTGCTAGGCATTTTGCTCATTTCTATATATGCCTTATATCATTTATTCTTCACAGATATTGTTTCCATTTTATAAACAAAAATACTGATGCATGTAGAAGTAAGTAATTTGCCCAAAGTCATGTGGTTAGTAGGTAACAGAACTGGGAACCAGACTCAGTTTAATCTGAATTTCAGTTCTAATATGCCCATGCTTTTACCACTTTATAATGCAGTAATTCAACCTGAATTTCTAATATTGGATTGTGGTTTTTTTGTAAGCCATTTATTTGAGAAGTGATCCGAGAGATTGGCAGCAGAGAAAGGGAAGGGAGGCAGCTAGTACCGGAAATATTAATGAAGATGCTACTACTATCCCTGTGGATACCTGGGCTTCACTCCTACTGCAACATATCTCAGAGTTCTCCCACCTAAGGGGTGAAGAAGTGAAACCTTTTCTGGGATATGAGTGTATAGAAATGTTTTCTAAAGGTAGGTCTTATGTTTATTAGTAGCTAGAGGCCTGGTGCATGAATTCGTGCACGGTTGGGGTCCCTCGAGGTGGCCTGTGAAGATCAGGTCCCAGTTCGCGCCCTCAGCCTTGCAGCCCCACAGCTCCACCTGGCACCCCACCTTGGCCTGGTGCTGCCCACTCACCTGCTCCACCATCCCACTGCATTCCTGCTCTCGTCGGGCCCCATCGGGGCCGGCAGCACCTCCACTGCCGCCTGTTGCCAACGCCACATCCTTGACACCTGCCATGTTCTGCGCTGCCCCCTCGTGGTCAGCACATGTCAGCGAACAGTCCGCCCGAGGGGACAATTTGCATATTAGGCTTTTATTATATAAGATAACCAATACCTATTTAGTAGTTCACAATTAACAAAATTCCATGCATTGTCTCTTTTAATTTCCTTAATTTCTCTCATAGTATTTTTAAATTAAATTTATTGGGTGACATTGGTTAATAACATAGGTTTCAAGTGTACCATTCTATAATACATCATCTGTATATTGCATTTTGTATTCACCACTCAAAGTCTGGTCTCCCTCCATAACCATATATTTGATCTCCTTTATCCTTTTCATCCTCCCTTCACACCCCTTCCCCTCTGGTAATCACCTTCTGCTATCTGTGTCTATGAGTTTGTTTGTTTGTTTTATTTCTTAAAGACATGTTAAAAGTGTTTCTAGCTGGAAAGGACCTTAGAGGTCACTTATGCCCACCTTCTCTTTTACACTGTTGAAACTGAAACCCAGCAAGGCCAAGTCATCTGGCCAAGGTCACAAGTTAGTTGAATATGCTGGGACCAGAAGCAAGTTCAGATTAGAGTTCAAGACCTTTTCTAACTTACTAATTACTTTCTCTTCGTTAGCCTTAACTCTGAATGTGCTTTCCTACTGAATTTTTGCCCCATCCCCATCTTTATCTATGCTAATTTTCCCATCCCCATCCTTGTCCATGCTAATTGTGTCCTTATAGCATGGATAAAGTCTACAAGTTGGTTCATGTCAACATTATCAGCCTGATTCCAACATTAACATTAAAGGCTAATCCTTTTTATACATATAATAAATGTAACAACATTAATTACTCCTTACACTTTACTACAGATTTTGAATGGGGCAAGGATTATGCTTCCCCCTGTTACGGTTGAGAAAACTGAAGTCCAGAGCAATGCAATGATATACCTAGTCCTGAGACCCATATGTTATAAAACCTAACTCTGAACAATGACAGAGTGTAAAACAAGAATACATTATCTTAGCAAAGATGACTAAACCATCCAGCCAAGTCATGCTGTCTCATCTAACAACCCTTTTCTATTCTCATTTTATGTTCTTAGCCAAAATTCATCTCCTTTGGGTGACTGCCTGATAATCTCTGGAAGCAGTGAGGCTAGGAAGGGGTGAGGTCAATGGAGCGTTAGTGCCCACTGCTTTGCTAGGCATGCCCTAAAAATCTGTCAACCTCCAATTTTGTCTTCACATTTTATCAGTAGACAGAGCAGGAATGGGTTGTTAGCGCTCTCCTTATTAACAGGCAAATATGTGCTGCTGCTACTGCTACTGTTTCTACGCCTTGGCTTTCTTTGCTTTTATATGTCTTGAAAAAATTTTGCATTCATCGTCTCAGTTTTTGCAAACCTTTGGTGATATGTGCTCTGAACTCGATTCTAAAGACCAAAAGTCTGAGAGGCTCCAAGAGATTTAAATGATTTTTGCCACGGTCACCTGAGTAGTGAGTGGCAGACCTGGATCTGGAATATAGATACTCTGATTATATTCGACCTGCCACTTACTACATGTGGCCTCAGAAGTCTGCTTCCTTATCTTTAAAAAAAAAAGCATGGCCTGGCTGGTGTGGCTCAGTAGTTGAGCATTGACCCATGAGCCAGGTGGTCACTGTTCGATTCCCAGTCAGGGCACATGCCTAGGTTGTGAGCTTGACACCCAGTGGGGGACGTGCAGGAGGCATCTGATCAATGATTCTCTCTCATCATTGATGTTTCTAACTTTCTCTCTCTCTCCCTTCCTCTCTTTGAAATCAATAAAAACATTAAAAAAATAAATAAATTAGCTCTAGCCAGTTTGGCTCAATGGATAGAGCATCAGCCTTCAGACCAAAGGGACCTGGGTTCAATTCCGGTCAAGGGTATGTACCTCAGTTGCAGGCTTCTCCCCAGCCCAGGCCCTGGTTGGGGTGCATGCGGGAGGCAACCAATTGATGTGTTTCTCTCACATTAATGTTTCTCTGTCTTTCCCTCTTTCTTCCATTCTCTCTAAAAGATCAGTGGAAAAATATCCTTGGGTGAGGATTAGCAAAACAAAACAAATAAACAAAAAATTTTAAAGAAGCATGGAGGAGGGCAGATAATATGCTTATGAAATAGGACAATTGCAAAATTTGCATGTGATAGTATATCATTCATATTGCACTTTTTTCCAAAAATCATTTGAGAAATGCTCACAATAAACCTATTAAGATCTAAGCATAGAAGGGGAAAATCTAGGTAATGTAGCTGGGATAAATGGATCACTAAAATTTAATTATTGGCTGGGGAACTCACATTGAAAAAGTAAGAGAATGTTTCCACCACTCTTAATGGTTTGGTTTTCAACCATCAAACGTAAATTTGTAAGGTAGTACTTTCCCCCCTATAAATGAATTTTAAAAGGGATTTATCAAGTGGGTTCCTTGAATTACTTCATGTATAATATTTTGGATACCAGTTTTGCTAAAGATGCAAAGATATTTTAAAAATTAACATTGGTTCTTGATAACTCATTTGTTATGGACATTAATGAAGGTAAACTCTTTGAAAGCATTTCTCCAGGACTAGGCTAATAAAGTGTAGGTTCGCATAATGGTATACAGTAACAACTCACATAAGGTGGAGCAGGGCTTCTTTAACCCAAGCTTGGTCACTGGGTGCACTTTGAAAGGTTCATAAAACTCTCCAAAACATCCAATTTGCCTATAGCACCATAGTCTCAGAGGTCAAAAGCTATTTATTAGGAAATTCATGAAGTAATTTATGTGAAATGCTTAATAAAATTTACTATATGCATAAAAAGGATTAGCCTTTAATGTTAAGTTGGGATTAGGCTGATAATGTTGACATGAACCAACTATGTCAATTTTATCTATTCTATAAGGACAGAATTAGCACAGATAGTTGGACCCTAGACAAGAGACATCTACCACATCTTTGGTAGTTTTCATGTCTGTTGTCCTCGTTTCTAGGAATAAAGGTTTCTACTTTTTAAATGTTAGGTAAATATTCACTTATTTATGAAATAAACATTGGCTATAGACACTGGAAATGTAAAAATCTAGACGTCATCTCCTCTCCTCATTTCTTTCTTTATATCATGCCCACATCAAAATTAGTAGCAGTCATGTCAGCTATGTCCACAAAATGTATCAATAAACTCCCAATCCTTCTGTCTCCCTGCAATCAATTCTCTATTGAGCAACCATATTAATTTTTAAAAACATAAGCTAGATTATGTCATTGCTTTGCTTAAAAGCCTCTGATGAGAGGTTCAGTTTGCAAGATGTAAAGAGTCCTAGAGATGGATGGTGGTGATGATTGCACAATGATATGACTGTTCTTAACACCACTTAAAAATGGTTAAAATGGTAACTTTCATGCTATGTGTATTTTACATAATTAAAAAAAGGAAAATAGTCATACTAAAATAAAATAAAAAAAGACTCTGATGGCTTCCTGTTACACCTAGAATAAAACCCTGGCTCTAATTTAAGCCTCAAGGCCCTGACTGGGTCTATCCCTCCTCATCTAAAAGACACTTGGAGAAGTGGGTCTCCAGGTCATCTAGCATAACTCTCCTTCTGTGCCCTGCTCCCTGTTCCTCTGATGCACAGTTCATTCCTGCCTCCAGGCTTGTGCTCTTGCTGTTAACTCCTTTATTTACGTGTTTATCTTTGTTTACTTGTGTGTCTTCCCATAAGAAAGTCAACTCCATGAGAACAGGGATCTTGCTGTATGTATCCCTAGTGGCAAGAAGGGTGCTTGGCGTGTACTAGGTGGCCAGATATTTATTGAATAAATGAATGGAGATGTGGTTCCTTCCTCTAAGGACTTCGCAGTTTCTGATACTGAGTCTCAGGAGCCCTGAGTTGTGATTGTGAACAAGGTCTTTGAGAGTCTCTCAGCTAAGTCTCACACAGAGGATAAAATGATGTGGGGGAGGAGGAGGAGAAAATTATGTTGGGGGCAAGAGTAAAAAACACATGAACTGTTTCCACTCATTCAAGGGTGGAGAGACACTTCTCTTCTATACCCCTCCTCATCAAAAGGAAATGTAAGAGAAAATAAAAATATAGCTACATATCAGCATCCAGGAATGAACCCTGTCCAAGCCAAGCTTAAAATGAAAATTGTGTAAGATATCATGTATCACATTCCCAGAAATGCTTGACTCCTCTAGACCATTTGCTCTTAGAGGGTTCATTACGAGCACTCAATTGTATTAGTCAATAAGACTGTCTTGCCAAAATGAGACCAAATCTTACCGATCTTTCTATCATTTCACAATTATCTTGTCTGGCATGAGTTTCCCAATGACAATCAAAACTTACCCTTTCCATCCTGCTGTCATACTACAGGTAGTTTTGTGGATAACTGGACTTTGATGTACATATTTTTCATTAATATTTTTCATGGTAAATATAGGGAAAGGTATAGCAATTTATGATATAGACAGATTTTCTACTTGACCTGGGAAATCATACTTCCATATAATCAGAAAAATCTGATAATTTTCTGACTAAGGTAATAGTATATGCTGATTTTAGAAATATGGAAAACATAACAAGGAAAACCAAAACTCGTAACAAGTAAGAAAACAGACATCTCCCACTGTCGACATAAGAAATGTCCAAACTTACAGAAAAATTTTAATGAATTTTTTGAGTCAAACTGATCTCACATGTTCTGGAGAATAACAGTTTTTCAGCTTTTATGTGTTTGAAAGTAAAGAGGGGGCATAAGGAAGACTGGAAAAAGCAAGGTGGGTGTAACTTCTGGTATTTCAAAAATGTCTTAACGTAGCTGCCAGAGAACAATGGGCAGGGCTTTCTTAAAACTTTTCACTAAAGAAGTTATATGTTTAGGGAGTGGCTACCTAACTACCCAGTTAGGATTTTATGATCAGATCACCTTGTGAGGTTACCTTCTATAGAACCTATTTTTTGTCCTCACCACCACCCAGAAATTACCATTATAACACTGGTAAATTGCTTTGTAGCCTTTTGTAGGTTTTATTTTTTAAAGGTTGGCAAAGTTTTTCTTGGAAAAAGCTGGGAACTATTTAGATGAAGAAATAAAAACCATCTTTCAGTATACTTTAAAAACAAACAAAAAAACACTCCAAACAAACATAAGCATTTTCAAAATGGAAATTTTATTTCTTTTTAAAAATTCATATTATGGAAATTTCCAAACATTTATAAAAGTAGAGAGAATATAATGAACTAGATGTACACATTACCCAGGCTCATGGCTAATCTTATTTTATCTGTAAATATTTCAGTATATCTCCAAAATATCAGGACTTAACAAAAATTACCACAATTGCATTATTACATATAAAAAGTTAAAAGTAATCTGTTAATGCCATCAAATATCAAATCAATAAGAAAATTATAAAAAATAAATATAAATCAACTACTGACTGTAGGGTAGTAGTGTAGAGATTCTTGGCTAATAAGATGATGTGCAGTCTACTTAGCAAATTGTAGAATGAGTCATAAGAAAATATTGAAAATAATAGAAATTCACATAATGCTTACCTCATGTAGATAAATAGTAATGTTATTAAGCAATCTGACAGTTTATATTTTAACTAGAGGCCCAGTGCATGAAAATTCAAGCACTGGCGGGAGTCCCCTCAGCCCGGCCTGCCCCCTCTCACAGTCCGGGAGCCCTGAGGGGCAGGAGGCAACCCAGCGATCAGGGGAAGGTGATGCCCCCATCACACCTCTGCTGCTGCCACTGCCGGCAGTGCAAGCCTCAGCTGGCCCTGGTTAACTGAGCCTCGGGTGGCCTTGGGCGCCTGGGCAGCCACCGTCTGAGGCTTGCCTGTGCCTGGGGGACTCCAGGCTGAGGGGACTGGGCGCCGCTATCTTGTGACTATGGGCACCGCTATCTTTGTCACATGTGACAGTCAATTTGCATATTCCCTCTTTATTATATAGGATAACTTTGCTGTTTCTTTATTCCCAGTGTTCCTTTAACTGAAGAGTAATAAAAATTAGATAATGATAGACATATGCTCTGTTAAATTAATAAAGCAGGGCAAATTTATTTATTTTTATGGTTTATTTCAGTAGTAGAAACAATTTTTATGCCCTTAAAGGTACATGATAACTTTTAAAGGCAAACAAAAAAAGGCAAAATCCTGAAAGTCTGAAGAATGTATTCCTATTACAGTTATTGTGAGGGTGTAACAGGGAGACTCCAGGAAACAGCAAGAAAGTTTACTTGGCTGAGAGACTAGTTTATCAGGAATCTGAGTGAGTGAGGATGGTAGAATAAAAGGAGTCTAGTTAATGCAGTCTATGATCAGGAATTCCAGCTTGGCTCTGTTACAAATTTCTGAAAAGAGGAAGGACCTGGTCAGAGGTGCTTTGAGCTGTCTAGTTCAGGTTGCTGGCTTGTCACACTGTCAAGTGGAAAGGAAACTAGGGTGTGAAATAGGAGAGGTCATATATAACTATATGGATGGAAAGTCATGAGAAGGTCAGAGAAAGTGAATAGAAGGTGAAGAAGAGGAAGGTTTGGATAAGGAAGGATAGGAGACCAAGGTTTTTAGCCTGGAAACATGGGTGGATTGTGCTGCCAAAGTTGGTCTTGGGAAGATCGGGTCAGGGGGATGTTTTGGTTGAGATTCTGAAAATTGCTTTATTTCTATTGTTGGTTAATCATTGCACGGTAAAGGGATACCAGGTGTATCAGTTAATAATGTGGATATTTTTCAATAGATGGAGTTACACATATGTTGATATATATGCGATTTGATATGTATGCTATTTTCTTGTATTGACAGCAAGCTTCAAAACTTCATATGTCAAATTTTCTGAAGGTGTTAACATCATAGATATTTTTACACTTAAAAATGTTGTATTTCGTGCCAAAAAAAGCATTTGCGGGAAATTTTAATTCATTACTTTATTTTGAAGAAAAGTGCTGCTGAATACTTCGGAAAGCTTATAGTGAACCTGCTCCATCTCAAGATATTTGTGAATGCTGGATTAAACGCTTTAAAAGTGATGATTTCAATGTGAAAGACAAAGAACGTCCAGGTCAACCGAAAAGGTTTGAAGACCAACAATTACAAGCATTATTGGATGAAGATGCATGTCAAACTCAAAAACAACTTGCAGAAAGATTAAACGTTGCTCAGCAAACAATTTCCGATCATTTACAAGCAATGGGAAAGATTTTAAAGGAAGGAAAATGGGTGCCAAATCAACTGAATGAAAGACAAATGGAAAACCAAAAAGTCATCAGTAAAATGTTGCTTCAACGGCATGAAAGAAAGTCTTTTTTGCATCAAATTGTGACTGGCGATGAAAAGTGGATTTATTTTGAGAATCCCAAATGCACAAAATCATGGCTTGATCCAGGTCAACCATCAACATGGACTGCAAGGCCAAATCCCTTCAGAAAGAAGATAGTGCTCTGGGTTTGGTGGGATCAGGAAGGTGTGTATTATGAGCTTCTAAAATGAGGTGAAACCGTTAATACTGATCACTACCAATAACAAATAATCAATTTGAACCACGCTTTGATTGTGAAATGACCAGAATGTGCCAGAAGACACGGCAAAGTAATTTTGCTTCCTGATGATGCACCATCACACACTTCAAAAACAGTTAGAGACACATTAAAAGATCTTGCCTAGGAAATATTAACCCACCCGCTGTATTCACCAGACCTTGCTCCTTCCGATTACCACTTGTTCCAATTGATAGCACGTGTACTTTCTGAGAAGCACTTCAAAACATACGAAGACGTGGAAAATTGGCTCTCTGAATGGTTTGCCTCAAAACAAGAAAAGTTCTATTGGGATGGTATCCGCAAATTACCTGAAAGATGGGGGAAATGTGTAGCTAGCGATGGACATTACTTTAAATAAAGCACTTCTGATGTTTTTTCTTGAAATTATTGTGTTTTCTTTGATTAGAAAATCCACATTATTAACTGGTACACCTGGTAAATTACATGCTCATTTGTAATGGGAAAGAACATTTTGATTTGTATTCTCTCTAGGATTCATCAATCCACATGACCTACACATTCACCTCTGGATACCATCTCTCTCCACTGATGGGGCTTTATGCCCTATTCCTATTCCTGCCTCCACTCTACCTGTTACTACCAATTTTGGCTTGTTTTGGCAAGATTTTTTTAAAAAAATATATTTTATTGATTTTTTTACAGAGAGGAAGTGAGAGGGATAGAGAGTTAGAAACATCGATGAGAGAGAAACATCGATCAGCTGCCTCCTGCACACCCCCCACTGGGGATGTGCCCGCAACTAAGGTACATGCCCTTGACCGGAATTGAACCCTTCAGTCCGCAGGCCGATGCTCTATCCACTGAGCCAAACCGGTTTCGGCTGTTTTGGCAAGATTTTGAGGCCAATTGATTCTCACCCTTCCTTTCTTTCTTGTAATTCTTCATTACTGCCTAAAACAGAAACACCTTACTAGGTATTATAGCCTTTCTGTTGTTTCTTCATACTGTTATCCACTTGTTCAGCTCTATCCTTTATCCTTTAAAAACCATATTCCATTGTGTTCACTCTCTTATATCTTCAATCCCATCATCTTCCAAACATAACCTCCCACCCCATGCCCGTACACTACTTTTGAGAAGGCTTAGCCATTCATCCAGAGGTATTTGAATGTCTGCCATGTCCCAGGCAATGTCTCAGGTGTTTGAGAGGCAGCAATGCCAAAAACAGAAAAAGATCCCTACCCTGAGGAGTTAATATTTCTAGTGTAATTGGGGAGTAAGGGGTTCAGATAATACAAAAATATAGAATACGGCTGAAATTTATATACATAGTAGAGGCCTGGTGCACAAAATTCGTGCACGGGGGAGTGTGTCCCTTAGCCCAGCCTGCACCCTCTCCAATCTGGGACCCCTCGAGGGATGTCCGACTGCCCGTTTAGGCCCAATCCAGGTAGGATCGGGCCTAAACGGGCAGTCGGACATCCCTCTCACAATCCAGGACTGCTGGCTCCCAACTGCTCGCCTGCCTGCTTTCCTGATTGCCCCTAACCACTTCTGCCTGCCAGCCTGATCACCCCCTAACCACTCCCCTGCCAGCCTGATTGATGCCTAACTGATACCCTGCCAGCCTGATTGCCCCTAACTGCCCTCCCCTGCAGGCCTGGTCACCCCTAACTGCCCTCCCCTGCAGGCCTGGTCACCCCGGCCTTCCCCTGCAGGCCTGGTCCCCCCCCCAACTGCTCTCCCCTGCATTTGACTATGTTTATCACTGTCTCCTTCTTCAGAATTTCTCCCAATATTGTTTGTTTCTACATGTACTAAGTCTTGTGTCCTTTTGACTCTTCCTTTTTCACCTTCTTTGTAAGATTCCCTACCTCAGCCTACCCCTTAAGCATAGTGTTGTTCCAGGGTTTGTCTTTAGACCACAATTTTTTTCACTCATCTATTACTATGGTCCCTCCCAACTGCCCTTCCCTGCAGGCCAGGTCGCCCCCAACTTCCCTCCTCTGCTGGCCTGGTCACACCTTCCCGTGCAGGCTTGATTGCCCCAACTGCCCTCCCTTGCAGGCCTGGTCCCTCCCAACTGTGCTCCCCTGCTGGCCTGATCGCTCACAACTGCCCTCCCATGCTGTCCTGATCCCTCCCAACTGCCTTCCCCTGCTGGCCATCTTGTGGCGGCCATCTTGTGTCCACATGGGGGCAGCCATCTTTGACCACGTCGGGGCAGCCATCTTGTGTGTTGGAGTAATGGTCAATTTGCATATTATTCTTTTATTAGATAGGATAGAGGCCTGTTGCACGGGTGGGGGCCAGCTGGTTTGCTCTGAAGCGTGTCCTGGATCAGGGTGGGGGTTCCCTTGGGGCGTGGGGCAGCCTGGGTGAGAGGCATGTGGTGGTTTTGCAGGCCGGCCATGCCCCTCGGCTACACAAGCGGAGGCCCTGGTATCTGGGATTTATTTATCTTCTATAATTGAAACTTTGTAGCCTTCAGTGGAGGCCAGGGCAGGCCAGGAATTTGGCTTCCTCCATCGCCGGGGAAACCCAAGCCTCCTGCTTGCTCTGTGGCTGCAGCCATCTTGATTGGGTTAATTTGCATACTCGCTCCTGATTGGCTGGTGAGTGTGGCTTGTGGGTGTAGCAGAGGTATGGTCAATTTGCATATTACTCTTTTATTAGATAGGATATATACTGAGATATATATATATATATATATATATATATATATATATATGAAAAGTGCGGTAGAGAAAAATAAAGCAATGAAGATAGGTAAGTTCATGTTAGTGGGGGTGGTGAAGGTGACATTTTATCAGACAGCTGAAGGAAGTGAAGCAGTTGCTGTGGCAGATATCTGCAAGAAGAGAATTCAGGTTGTGGGAACAGTGGTTTCAAATGCTTTGAGGCAAGAGCATTTTTGATGTGTTCAAGGATGGGCAAGGAGCCCAGTGTGGCTGAAGCTAAGTAAGAGAAGTGAGGAAGAGGTAAGGTCAGAAAGGGAGGGCCCAGATCATGTAGGTCCTCAAAGCCTATTATAGAAACTGACAATTAAGTGAGTGAAATGGGAAGACATTGATTGACGTATATTAAGCAGAGAAGTAACATGACTTGGGTGTTTGTTTTTTGTTGTTTTTTTTTTTTAATGTGAAGAATCCATTGAAGAGGGACAAGGGTGAAATCACGGAGACCAGTTGAGAGACTATTACAGTGATAGATAAGAGAGGACAGTGACTTGGACTACCATTAGAATGGAGAGTGGTTGGATTCTAGAAAATATCAAGATTTGTGATGGGTTTGGTGTAATCCACAGATGGGCCCTGGCCTCATTCCCCCTTATTAACTCACCTATGTCCTGCCGTCCTTCTCTCCTGAGGATGAGGTGCCACCTTGCCCCAGTGGAAGAAGAGCACCACTTGGGAGGCCTCTGTCTCCCTCCCCTCCCAGACTTTTCTTGGTTGGTCCTCCTGTTTCTCTCTATTGCATTGTCCTCTCACTACAAAAATATTAAGGTTTTACCAAAAATTAGGTAGCCTGATTTTGTACCTCTTTTCTCTTTTCTAGCCTTCACAAGCAGACCTCTTGAGTGACCTGTTCAGTGTCTTTTGTTTCTCACTTGCCTTTATATTTTGGCTTGTGCCTGATCACTCTACTTAACTTTCCTAAAGTCACCGGAGCTTCCAGGTTCATTTAAGTTGGTGGAGACCATTCAACACTGTCACACTGGACCTCTCTGTGCATTTGACTATGTTTATCACTGTCTCCTTCTTCAGAATTTCTCCCAATATTGTTTGTTTCTGCATGTACTAAGTCTTGTGTCCTTTTGACTCTTCCTTTTTCATCTTCTTTGTAAGATTCCCTACCTCAGCCTACCCCTTAAGCATAGTGTTGTTCCAGGGTTTGTCTTTAGACCACAATTTTTTTCACTCATCTATTACTATGGTTTAATCACCATCTAGGTGTGAAAGCTTCCAAACTCTGTGTCTTTAGATACCTTGACCTTCTTCCCAAGTGCCATCTTCACCTGAACATCCCACAGGCTTGTCACACTGAAAGTTGTGAACCCTCAGCCCCTTAAACCTGTCCCACTTTCTTTTTCCTTATTTCACCTGGTGACACCACCATGCTCATAGTTACCAAAACCAATCTAGACATTTTACTTATGCTATCCCATCCCTTTTTCCTGTCTAGTGAATCATCAAGCCCTTCCCATATTGCCTCATAAATATTTCTTGACTTTGCATTCACCAACATTGCACATCCCAAACTACCTCTGCCCGTGTTGAGGCCTTTAAACAATTCTCACTGGGATGATAGCAGTTAAAACCTAGTTGGTCTCCCTTCCCACAGGCTCGCTGCTCACATTCATTCTTTATTTTTTTCAGAGAAGAAGGCAGAGGGAGGGAGAGATAGAAACATCAATGATGAGAGAGAATCATTGATTGGCTGCCTCTTGCACACCCCCTACTGGTGATTGAGCTAGCACCCTAGGCATGTGCCCTTGACTGGAATGGAACCCGGGACCCTTCAGTCCAAAGGCCAACACTCTATCCCCTGAGCTAAACCAGCTAGGGCCTCACATTCATTCTTCATACAGCGAGGTCACAACACTGTTTTAAACCCTCTAGGGCAAGCATGTCAAACTTGGGGCCCGCGGGCCACATGCCTCATTTATTTGGCTCATGTTAGCCTTTGAGTCTGACATGCTTGCTCTAGGGGCACCCTCTGCTTATAGGCTAGGGCTTGCAGGCTCTGCCCAGAGGGTGTGCTTTGGAGTAAGCTTGGCGGGGGGAGGGGTCAGAGTGGTAGAACTCTGGCAGAACTGTCTGGTTGAACTCCTTTTTTTTTTTTTTTTTTTTTTTTTTTTTTCAAATTTTTATTAAGGTATTATATGTGTACATATCTTACCATTGCCCCCCACCCCCACCCCACTCCCATACATGCCCTCACCCCCCAATGTTTTGCATCCGTTGGTTACTCTTATATACATGCATATAAGTCCTTCAGTTGATCTCTTATTTCCCCCACCTCTCCCTAGCCTTACCACTGTAATTTGACAGTCTGTTTGATGCTTTACTGCCTCTGTAACTATCTTTTTGTTCATCAGTTTATAATGTTTTTCATTATCCCCAAATGAGTGGGATCATGTGGTATTTTTCTTTCATTGACTGGCTTATTTCACTTAGCATAATGTGGTTGAACTCCTTTACATAAATATATTTCTATGTAATATTTCACCTTTTGAAAGCTTCTCATTGCCTGTGTAGTATCTTTAAATATCTTTTCTCACTATTCCTCATTTGCACTCCTTCCTCAGTGCATTTGCCCATCCTGTTATCCCAAAGTGCTCAATTTCTACCAGTCACTAAGAAGTAGCTCAGATCTCACATCTTTCAGGAAGTCTATCATTCACATCTTTAAGGATTTAGCCACTGATATTTATTGGACATCTCTCTGGCAGCCAACAACATCCTACAGGTGGACGATGAGGACATACCTGAGGGCATTAGAGCAGTGCTCCTTAGGACATCTGTGGTGGTGGACCAGTGGGGTTTTTGTTAGTTTGTTTTTGTTCTGTCATGCACAACAAGTGGTCCTGATGCACATGAATAAAATGCAGCTTGCGCCACATGTGATTCACCACACCAATTCAGCAACACCCAAACTGGTCTATACCTTGTTTAACGAGTATCACATACTTGAATGTCACAGCAATGTCAAATTGCCATAAACATTTCTAAAGTACTTACATTTCATTTCTGGACTTGCCTTGTGCCAGACTGGTAATAAACCACTAGCATCAGTCCACAGGCTACCTTTGGATAACACCACAATAGAGTGTTTACTGTAGAGGCTATGGTAGGAGAGGGGACAGTTTACATCAGGGACGCAGAAGAGACTAGATACTTCTCCTGAATAGTTGATCTCTAAGGGGAGAAGGAACCCTACTAGAGGAAGGCACAATCTTTAAAAATGAGATCAAGTTACAAGTCAGGTGAACAAGGCGTTTTAGCCTTGAGGAGAAATTGAAACAGAAGGAAAGGGCAGATGGAATAGCTTGGAACAGGTAAGACTAAGTAAGATAGAGAAAGGGGGCTGCTGTAAGGTGAGAGATGAGGCTGGAGCATCAGGTGGGAAACACTTACCAATAATCAACTATGTGGCAGATCCTTCCTGGGCACTGGGATTAGAAGCCAAGCAGAGATAGCTTTTGCCCTTATTGGAGCTTAGAAAGGTTGCTAAGGGTAGCCAAGGAGTTAGACTTTTGCTGTAGGCTGTCTTCAAAGGATTTTGAGCATGAGTATGACATGATCAATTTAATCCTTGGAAAGATGTCTCTGGTAGACTATGGAAAATGATGACTATTGGAAAGTCAATTGATAGGTCATTACAGTAATCCAGGTAAGAGATGATTAGAGTCAAGAAGTAGGAGCTAGGGTTTGGGGAAGAAGTAAGATTGAGGGAAAGAGAACAGGACTTTTTAGGAGAAATATTATTAGGGTGATATAAGTCATAGGTCTTAAGGGGTCAATAGTGTTTAGAATGGCTTGTAATTTCTGCTTTTGATAAGGTTGGTGGTCCAATTCATTGGTAGATGGGGGAGGGATTAGGGATTTGATAAGTAAAGCATCTAAGGATGCCATACCAGTTAGGCAATCCTCTTTGTATTCCTGTAGTGCAAGCATGTCAAACTCATGGCCCACGGGCTGCATGCCTCATTTATTTGGCCTGTGTTAGCCTTTGAGTTTGACATGCTTGCTGTAGTGTGTTGTGCTCACCTCTATCATAGAATTGTTCAGTGGGTTTCTGTGCTTTTTGAGAACATATACCCACTTGTCTACCCTAAATATTTAGCGCAGGGTCCAACATGTGGCACAATGGTTCTTAGACTGATAGATTTCTGTTGCTGCCATAACAAATCATCACACAGTTAGTGAATTAAAACAATACAGATTAATTATCTCACAGATCTGTAGGTCAGAAACACAGGTGGTCAAGAGTGATGACTCTGCTCTGTGTTTCTCCTGGTGCTGGCTGTCTGGATTCTTATCAGAAGGCTCTAGAAAGAACCTGTTGCCAAGTTCATTCAGGTTGTTGGCAAAACCAGTTCCTTGTGGTTGCAGGGCTGAAATCTCTGTGTCTTTGCTGGATGTCAGCAAGGGCTTCCTTTAGCTACTGGGGGGCTTCTCTCTAGTCCTTGAACCCATTTCAGAGCCAGCAACAGTGCATTGAATCCTTGTGTTTCAAATTTCTCTGCCTTCTTCTTCTGCCACATCTCTTCTTCTTCCAACCAGACAGTTCTCTGCTTATAAGGGCTCATGTGATTACACAGGGCCTACCTGGATAATATAGGATAATTTCCCTATTTTAATGCCTGTAACCTCAATTACATCTTTAGAGTCTCTTTTGCCATATAACATGGTCACAGATTCCAGGGATTAAGGTATGGGCATTTTTGAAAGGGGGGGGGCATTATTTTGCCACATATAATAGTAATTATCCACCAACTCATGTAGGGATTATGATCATGGTTCTTAAACACACATTCCAGCACCTCCCATTTGCACAGGGAACCACAAGGGGACTGAGGCTTGCCCAGTGTCAGAAGGAAATGGAAACAGAAGTAGATCAAGCCCTTCTATTTACACTTTCTTTTAACCATCTATCCATTTATCCATCCCATCCATTTAGTCATTCAATTATTTACTCGCTCACTCAAACATTTGAGTATCTGCTTTGTTTTAAAAGTCTATGCTAGGTTGGGAAAAGAGGCAGAGAGTGAGCTACAAAGGTAAATAACACCTGATTTCTTATAGCTCATCTGTATATTAAGGTCTAGGTAAAATTTTCTTAAAGCCATGCCATTTACTGATGGGTTTGGCTTGTGTTGATGCTGTTTTCTTCCCTGCTTAGTGAGTAATCTGTTCTCAGTATCCTGTAGTTTCAAAGCCTGTACCAAGGACTCAGCAAATGCGTGTAATTACGATCATTACTACTTGGTTCTCTGCCTTCTATGTGTGGTCATAAAATTTGGGAAACATTAATATTTTAAATTGTTGTTATGATTTTTAACCATTTCTTAATCTTTCCAGAGACATTCTGTGCATATACAAGCAAGTTTGTCTTCTACCTGGCATTAATTATATATTTTAGTGATTATTCAATAGCAGTATAGGTAAAGCTACTCTGTTTTGTTTATAGCTACACAGTATTCCCTCACATTGGTGGACATTTGGAAAGTTTTTGTTTCTTTTGCTATTAAAACATTGTTATAAAAAATCTTGTACATGCATCTTTCACACAAGTGTTAAACAGACACATAGAATATTTTCATTGCAACAGATATTGCCAAATCACTCCCACAGAGGTTATACCATTTCACATTCCTACCAGCAATGCATGAGAGTGCATGTTGCTCTACACCTTGGCCAATGACGTATGTTATTAAACTTTATGGTCCTTGCCAATCTGATAAGTAAAAATGATACTTCTTTCTAATTTAAATTTGTATTATCACATTGCTGAGTAAGGTCAGGTATCTTTGTATATACTTTAGATTTATTTCTGTTTCCTTTTCTATAAACCTATTCATGTCTTTTATCCATTTCTCTGTTGGGTTGTTGGCTTTTTTCTTGTTAATTTGTTGGCAGTCTGCATACTAAGGAAATTAGCCCTTTGGGATATGAGAGGCATGTAATTTTCATTCTGTTTGATTTGTCTTTTGACTTTGTATACTGAAGCTTTTGACATGCACAGATATTTAATTTTAGGTAGGCATATGTAATTAATCTTTAAATCTGTGACTTCTGTACTTTGTGTCATGGTTGGAAAGGCCTTCCTTATTTTAGAATTATAAAATAATTATCTCAGATTTCACCAAGTATTTTTTAAGTTTTTTAAGTGGAGGGGGGTAAGGGGGACACAGGAAGCTGAGGTCCGAGGGAGCTCTTCCGTCTCTCGCACCATCATTATTTTGAAATAATGATAGAGTCATGGGAAGTTGCAAAGTTAGTACAGAGACATAATGTGTACCTTTCAATCAGTTTCATTTTTATAGTTCCATTTTTTTTACATTTAAATTTTTTGATGCATCTGAAATTTATTTTGATTAAATGAGATATGGATTCCAATTTCTTTTTTACCAATCTGTTACCCGTTTGTCCTAACATTATTTATTTATTTATTTATTTATTTATTTATTTATTTATTTATTTTTTAAATATATTTTATTGATTTTTTACAGAGAGGAAGGGAGAGGGATAGAGAGTTAGAAACATTGATGAGAGAGAAACATCGATCAGCTGCCTCTTGCACACCCCCCACTGGGGATGTGCCCGCAACCAAGGTACATGCCCTTGACCGGAATCGAACCTGGGACCCTTCAGCCCGCAGGCTGACGCTCTATCCACTGAGCCAAACCAGTTAGGGCAGCATTATTTATTGAATAATCTATATTTTCACCAGTAATTAAAAATGCAGATGTATTATGCACTAAATTTCTGCATATAGTGGTTAATTTTTTAAAAAATATTTAATGTATCACAACCTGAAGAAAAGCTGAACTGTTAATGTACATTTTTTTAAGAGCTACATGTTGATATGATCTTGCTGGCCTTGGTGTAATTTAACCCATTTGTTTAGAACTGACTTTGTGGTGTTGTAGGTTGTCCTGGGCTGGGGTGCAGGTGAATAACATTCATTCCTTGGCCTCTAAGAGTTCATCTTTGTTTATCAATTCCAATCTATTAAGGTAAAGCCTTTAGACTATGTACTGCTTAAGATTAACCATGCAGTTAATCCTCACCAAACATTTCTGAGGGACATGCAGTGCTGAAAACCCTGGTACGTACTTCACCAACTATATTTTTGAGACTGCCAGGGGACCTCTGTCTTGCAATTGGCATTCATTTTTACATCACCATTCTTAATTTCAACAGAACTGTCACAACCTACTAAAATTTATTCACCATGTAAATTTTACATTGTTTCTTTTCATAAGAAGGGTGGAACCTAATTGTTACCAGTTGGTTGGCTGTCTTTCATTCCAGGTCCATAGCTCTTCATGCAAAGACCTTCAATTCTATATTAACCTCAATCTGTGAAGGTGGGTGGTTAACATTGTAGATTTCATCCCTCAATTTGGAGATGTATCCCATTGGAGGACTTGGACGTTCTACTTCTGAGTTTACCTTTACATCCTTTCTGAGACTTTTCTACGTGTTGGACTGGGGAGATTAGCAATAATGTGAACCACAAGCCATTTTAAATTTAAAAATCAGTAATCAAGAAGAATTGGAATAAATTATATTAATTTTCTCTTATAAGGCATTCCCAGGTAATATTCTGCAGGGTACCATATCTTTTTCATCAGCCTAGCTCCTTTGAATGGTCTGCTCTGATACCACTTTCTCCAGGAAGACTTTCTTGATCTCTGCCTGTGACTCTGGTACACTGGCTCTGGGCGCCCCCTGCAGGTGCAAAGTCAGCCACTGCCTGTGCCTGGCCTGGGGCTACACATCAGGAGCTATAGAGTGATCTGCAGATGGCTGCTACTTGTGTTGTGGGCTTGAAAGTGCCTAGGAGAGGCCAAGCTATGAAGCAAGGCAGGCTGTTGCTAGTGCCAGGTCTGGGGCCCCTTATTAAGAGATATGGGGCATGCTGATGCCAGCTGCTGCTTGTTTGAGAGATTTTAGGAAAGTCTGAAACCTGAGCCAGGACAGGCCATTCATATGGAAAAGCCATTGCTAACAGCTTGGGTGGGGCTGCTAATTGGGTGGGGTGGGGTCTTAGGGAATCACCAGGGTGGAGCAAACAGTGTGAAACAGGTTGATGGAGACTCAGATATGGTGTCTGCCAAGCAGCTCTGTGAGGGGGGAGGTCTCAACATAGGAACAATGGTCCTTTCTTTCTTAGAGAAAGCTGCCCCTGAGTTCTTTCTCCAATACCAGACAACTCAGTTCTGTCTCGTATGTCCTTGAATTTCCCCAAACCACTGCCCCAGTGTTGAATTTCAGAGGGAGCAAGTTCAAGTAAATCCATGTGCTGGCCCTTTAAGAGGAATTGCCTGGGTCTCCAGCAGCCTGCTTGTCACTCAGCCACAATCCCCACTAATTTTTATAGCCTGAAGTTATAGGGGCTTCTCTTCACAGCACTGGAACCCTGGGCTGAGGGGTCTGTTATGGGGCTGGGACCCCTTGTTCCTCATGAGAGGCCTCTGCAACCTAGATATCCCTCTCAATTAAAAAAAACCAAACCACCACACTTGGGTGTTGGACCAGCACATTCTGCTCCTCCACCCCTCCTATCATCCTGAATGTGCTTTCTTCTTTAACTCTCTAGTTGTAGGACTTCCATTCAGCCAGATTTCAGGCGGTTCTGAATGATGGTTGTTCTGTATTTCAGTTGTAATCTTGATGTGGTTGTGGGAGATGGCAAGTACCTTGTTTACTTATGCTGCCATCTTGGTTCTCTTAGCATACTGTTTTCAAGGTTCATCCATATTGCAGCATGAATCAGTACTTCATTATTTCTTTGCTCAATAGTATGTTATTGTATGCATATACCACATTATATTTATTGGTTCATTAACTGATGGACATTTGGGGCTTTTCTACTTTTTGGCTACTATAAATAATCAGCTCTGGACATTTATGTGCAAGTTTTTGTGTAGACACATGTTTTCAGTTTTCTTGTGTATATATACCTAGGAGTAGAATGGCTGGGTCATATGGTAACTCTATGTTTAATATTTTAAGGAACTATCAAACTGTTTTCTTGCACCATTTTACAATCCCAAGAGTAATGTATGTGTGTTCCAACTTCCCCACATTTTTGCCAACACTAGTTATTGCCTGCCTTTTTTATTATGGCCATCCTAGTAGGTGTGAAAGGGTTGGTCTGCTTTTGAATCCTCAGCATAGCCTCTGCTATGGTATTAATACATGTTGGTTAATAAACTAAGTCTGTCCTGCCATCTTGCTCCTCTTAACACCCTTCATATTGGAAAACCTCTATGCTGGAGTGGGTAAACATAGACTAGAGTCCTGTTGAATTTTGAATACTTGCTCTGCAACATAATGACTGTGTGATCAGAAGCAAGTTAATTAAGTTATCTGAGATTTAGTTTCCTTATCTGTGACATAAAGATAATGTCACCTCTCTCTCTCTCTCTCTCTCTCTCTCTCTCTCTCTCTTTTTTATTGGTAATTCTTTTTCTTTTCTTTTTTTACTAGAAGCCCTGAGCACGAATCCAGGCGCCAGTAGCTTTCCGTGGGGCCTGGTCGCTCCGTACCCGCTGCCCAGAGGCTCTCCGGGGCCCAGAGGCCCATCTGTGGCTGGGCGCAGAACGCTTGCCTCTCCCCTCTGACAGCTGTCAGTCTGTTCTCTATCTATGAGTCTGTTCCCATTTTGTTTATTAGTTTATTTTATTCATTAGATTCCACATATAAGTGGAATCATATGGTATTTGTCTTTCTCTGACTGGCTTATTTCACTTAGCATAATGTTCTCCACATCCATCCAAGTGTCCATCAGTAGATGAGTGGATAAAGAGAATGATATCTCTTTCATGGGGTTGCTATGAGGATTAAATAGATAATGTGAATGAAATAACTAGCTCAGTACCTGCCCCAGAGCCCTTGATTAGTGGGTGCTGTTGTTATTCTCTTGGATAACTTGGGTAGCTACTCCCTGGCCTCAGGAAATAGGCAACATTTGATTTCAGATGTACTTAGTTGCACTGCCCATAGTATGCTGAGTCAGCTTTCTTTCCTTCTTCAAGCAAACTGCCTGTAAATTTCCTCAGAGGATCTTAGTTTTTGAGCAATACCCATGACGACTGCTGAGGCCTTATAAAACAACTGATTGTCCATCTGTGGTTCTGCTTTTTCCTTATATATTTCTACTTTAGCTTTAAGTGACCTATTTCACAGATTTGCTTGCTTCTATTAATTCATTATTAAAATGGTATTCTTTTCAGAAGAATTTTAAAAACTTTAATCAAGACAGCTTTATTTATTTATTTGATTTTAACTTTATTGTTAAAAGTATTACAGATGTCCCCCTTCTTTCTATTGACCCCCTCCAGGCCTTCACCACATTATTGTCTGAGTCCATGGGTTATGCATCCATGCATATAAATTCTTGGTTAATCTTTTCCACGCCCCTCCCTTCCCCATTCCCTATGAGATTCTTCAGTCTGTTCCCTGCTTCAGATTTTGTTCATCAGTTATTTTGTTCATTAGATTACTAATTGCAAAAATTCCTAATAATAAAATTTCCAGGTTGGCCCAGGTTGATTTGGGTGACTGAGAAAAGCTTTTCTGACCTTTGTCAGAAAAGTTACTCAGTAGAGCTTGTTGTGCCTTGCTTTTGAACTTCTTGGTTAATTTATGAAAGCAGAGTAACTGCTTTCATCTTAGGGCACAGTTCCCAGGCAGGAAGTATTGTTCTTCCGCATCTCATACATGGTCACAAGAGAGACCTTGGGATTTTACTTTATTAGTTTGTGCTTCATTGTGATTTCATGATTGTTTCGGCATTTTCACCTGAAAGCTAAGTCTTTAAGACAAATAAATGTGACACACAGCCCTTAGGGAATCTTCATTATTCAGCCCCATCTACTTGTCCAGTTTTAGCTGCTGCCTCTTCTCTTTACAAATCCTTACAACTGGACTAATGGTCTTGTAATAGACACCCACTGAAGTTTCTATGTCCTCATTTCTATTAGTAGAAACAATGTAATGGGAGCAAGAGTTGATGACTTTGAGGGTTATGAGGGAGAGAAGGGGACAGGTGGGAAATAGCTTACTGGGAAAATTAAAAGATTTTAACATTAGAGAGTAGTAGAGTAGTAGGGAGAGGTGGGAAGTGAACTTGAACGGGGAGAATAAAGTCAGATAATGGAGCTGAGAACTTGGGGCTTGATGTGGTTTATGATCGGGAATCATTGTAGATTCTCCAGAAGGGGAAAAGATGATGAAAGTGGTATTTTAGGATTCCCCTCACCTAATAATAACATTTATCCTAAGCATGAATTTGAAGGAAATAAGAGTGGAGGTAGGAGTTGTCCAGGCCCAATTGCAGTAATACAGGGAGAAGTGGGGTTCTTTTGGTTGTTAGCAGTGAGAATGGTAGAGAAAGGTCTAAGTAAAGAAACAGCTTACAAGTTAGAGGTAAAAGAGCAGAGCTAAAGCGGATTCCATTGTTTCAGGTCAGAAGAAAAGTCAAGCCATGAACATCATTGGAGCTGTTGGATAAAGAAGCCAATTGGTGGGAGGTGGAACTTGGGCCAAATTAGTTCCTTTAGGGATTAGTTAGGTGTCCTGTGACAGTGCAATATCCAAGTTATAATGTTTATTGGCAGTTGGAAATAGTGGCCTCTGGCATGGGTGAAAGGTTGGGGTTCAGAATGCAGATTTGGGGGTCATTCATACATAGCATTAGGAGTAAGTAGATTAAGAAAAAAAGTGCCAAGGGTTGAGGAGAGAAACCCCCTGTATAGGAGTATGAAAAAAAGCACCAACAGTACAAAATGATTAAGGACTGAACAATGGAATGGCATGAAGCCTGTTAGATGGGTGGTATGTTCTGAAAGTCAAAGTCAGGGCTTCAGGAAGGAAGAAGAGGTCAGCAAAATGGGACTTCAGGGAAACAGGGTAGATAAGAACTCAGAAAAAATCTTTGGGTTTTAGCGAGAGGGAGGTTCCCAACCTTTGTGTATAGTTCCTCTGAGAGACCTGTTGTGCAGTGGTTATCTGAAGACAGTCACAGTATGTCGGATCCACTCAAGAACAACCCCTCTCCCTTATTTCATTATCAGATGCCTATTATTTTTTCCAATGAGGTTTAGCAGCTTGTCAGCTCCAGCCGGCGAAGGGCTTTACACTATTGCTATTGATCCACCATCGCAGGTCGCAACTGGTTCAACTTTTTTTTTTCTATCACAACACATGCTTTATGATGAAAATGAAATATATATCAAACAATAAGTTTTAAAAATATATATATATTTTATTGATTTTTCACAGGGAGGAAAGGAGAGGGATAGAGAGTTAGAAACATCGATGAGAGGAAACATCGATCAGCTGCCTCCGACACACCCCCTATTGGGGATGTGCCCACAACCAAGGTACATGCCCTTGACTGGAATTGAACCTGGGACTCTTCAATCCGCAGGCCGATGCTCTGTCCACTGAGCCAAACCGGTTAGAGCTCAAACAATAAGTTTTGTTTTCTATTGTCAGGCAAGGATCCCTTTGTTACTTTGTGCTCTTCTGCTTTTCCTCAAGATAAGTTTTTATCTCTCATTTTTGCTTTTTTTCCTAGGAGTTGTCATGGATTAAGATTGAGATTAGGTGAAGACAGAAGCATTCTCAGTAGAGAATACAGAAGGAGAGCTGGGGTCATAAAAAGGGTAGGATGACAGTGGTCGCTTGTGGAAGGGGGTTTACAGAGTGAATGAGAAGACATTGCATTGTTACTATCCTTAAAGCCATTGGCTAGCCTTCTAAGAATGCCACGAATGGTGTTTGAGTGAGAGGTATAAGATCAACATACTTAATAGAAACATGGTTCAAGATTATATTCCTTAAGGACACATATGTAATACCTTAATCAATAAAGAAATTATAAAAAAGAAAAAAAAGATTATATTCCTAAATTCTATTCCTAAATTCTATCTAAAGGAATCACAAACTCCATAGCTCAGACAACAGATTGGAAGAAATTCAATACATATTGCATCTGTCTTAGGAAAAAAAGTAAAAGGAGAGGTGAAATCCTTTGTAGTTTAAATGGTGTGATTTAGTGGTAGGGGTGCATTTTTATATAATCAGTGGTCATCTGAGATATTAAACACTATCAAAAAGAAGTTCCAGATGACAAAAAGGTAGTGCAGTAGCTGTGTGGATATCAGACACTTTGGAATTTGTAGGTGATAAATATCTCTGTAGAAAGCTATTCTGAAAAGATGTTATATGGCCTAATTACTCTGAAGATTTTATAACTTATTTATGCCAAAATTTTTCAGATATTTTATTTCACTTAAAAAATTAAGTGAATTAAGTGAATTTCACTTAAAAAATTCTCTCTCTCTCTCTCTCTCTCTCTGTATATATATATATATATATATATATATGTTTGGTCAAATTAGTACTATAATAGAAATATTAAGAAAACATTTTTATGTGCAGTTTGACTAATTATGATTTTACTAGGGGCCTGGTGCACAAATTTTGTGCATGGGGAGTGGGTCCCTCAGCCCGACCTGCACCCTCTCCAATCTGGGAGTCCTCAGGGGAGCCCTCTCCAATCCGGGAGTTTCTGTCTGTCTTTGCAATCATATGAGCGAATTGTCTGAGACCCCAACCCAGTTTGGTTTGGTGCTCACAGAATAATAGAGGTCTTTTTTTTCTTCTTTGCTCCATTGGTGGAGATTTCCTAGAAGTTGCAGGATATCTTACTTTTAATTTTTCCTCGACATTCTTACTTTACTTATGTCTCTCACCTTTGCTTTCCCTCCATCTCCCACCCGCAACAGTAACTTGCTCCAGGCTCACTTGGCTCTAGTGTCTAGGAGTCCTGCAATGTGTCTGCCACCAGAATTGCGATTCCCAGAATTCCTGGTGCTCCCCGCGCTCTTGGTTTCTGCTTCCAGTCCAAGGGCTACACAAACCAAAAGGACTGTGAACTCCAGCCACCCCCAGGCCAGGCTGACAGGACTGGACACTCCAGTGGTGTCCCCGGGACCCCACCCGCTTGGTGCCTACGCATGTGCTTGCTGCCCACAGGCCTACCATCTTTGTTGGGTTAATTTGCATACTCACTCCTGATTGGCTGTGGGCATCCTGGAGGAATGGTCAATTTGCATATTTGTCTATTATTATTATAGATTGTACTTTGCAATACTGTATCTTTCTATATACTGTCCAAAATGAAAACACATCAAATTTCCAAGGACTTTTTATATTAGAGATAGCAACAAGTGTGCTTCTCGTTAATCCCACCTATAGCAATACTGAATTTTGGTACTTTTTGTACTGGGGCAAGTAAACCTCAAAGTTGAAGCTAGACTGGAAAGTAAAGCTTATATGAAGACAGAGGTTGCCTTTGTGTAACTTATCCAGGCCCCAGTTTCTCAGTTTTTTATCTATATTGTTGGTATTTCATTATTTGCCTTTCTAACAAAGTTTAATAGGAAAGAGAGAAAACTCAAATTAGTTCTGCTAGTTACCAGCAACCAAGTTAATGGAACTAAAAATCACTTAAGCCAGTAACGAGAAACTTACTTAGAATGTTTAATTTAGCCATACTATCTTCTATATTATCCATAATATTAAATATATACACTTTATTTTTTTATTTTTATTTTTTCAAATTTTTATTAAGGTATTATATGTGTACATATCTTACCATTGGCCCCGCCCCCACCCCACTCCCATACATGCCCTCACCCCCCAATGTCTTGCATCCGTTGGTTACTCTTTATATACACTTTAATTAAATATATATATACTCATTATATATAAAGAAAAAGAATATAAATTTATATAAACATATCCTAATATAAATGTATTATGTCTTCCTTTAAGCCATGAAGATTTGGTTAAATGTTAATAATCCTAATTAATAAAATACAAATAATCTTAGTCCTAGAGTTTAAAAAAGTGCAACTGACCTTAATGAAAACACATTCTTCAAGTTTTTCAGAACCAAATCTCATTAAAGAAAATTTTTTGAGAATATCAAGTGTAGCCTCTCAGTAAAAGTCAAGAGCACAAACAGAATACAGTTAAATAACAAAAAGTTGAGAAGTTGACCTTGTCATGTGCATTATTTAAAAATAAAAGTGTCTTATTTGCTTATACCTCTAACTTAAATTTAAAGCTGGGTCTTTCTGCTATCATTGTAGCAAAATGTGATCATCAGCTCTGATAATTTCCTTTATTGACTGATTGTTGATACCATGACACTTCTTGCCTAACCTGCCCCGGTGTTACTTCTGTATAAGATATAAATTTGCATGTGACAATCTTCCCACCCTACCTCACAAGAACTTACAGAATTTAGGTGATGCAAGAGATGTGTACAACTAAACTAAAATGTGGTATGGTGACTATCAAATATAGAATTACAAACTAGAGTGGGCATCAAAATTATTAACAACCAGTGTGGTATGGATGCCCTACCAACCAGAATGGATGCCAGCCATGAAATACTGACTTGGCTGTCCCAAAGCACAAGAGGGGAATGTCTGTACTGGTGACCTACTGTGCTGTAAGAGTGCATACAATTTGTATAATTTGGTAATTGATTCAGAGGAGTAATAATAAATGGTAATGGACTAAGCTATCATCAGTTTTGGTCAGAACAATATTTCTACATCATGAATTCTTCATTAAATCTCTTTTTTTCTAATCTTTATTATTGAAAGTATTACATATATTCCCCCCGCGGCACCCCCCCCCCCATTGACCTCCATTAAATCTCTTTAAGCAGAAATTTAGATAAGCAGTAGACAATAGCTAAGCAGTAGGCTTGGAAAAACCCTTATGTTTAAAAAGCCTGGAATAAATGAATGAACTCAACTTCCCCCTTACCCTTCAGTATGTGATTCTACTGTCGGTATTTTCACCCACAGATGTGAAATGAAGATGTGTGTTAAATATTAATACACAATCAGGAGAGGATCCTAGGGGCGCTGCCCCAGGCTGGGCCAATCTGCTTCTGTAGTTCTCCTGCCCCGAAATGTTGTTCTTCCATACTGTGAGAAATGCTTTATTTTGTTTTCTTAAGTACCTAACACATCCCTTTAAAAATTCATTTGTGTTAACACGCATTATCTTAAATTAAAACAGAAAATCATAGCTCAGTGTTTTCCCTAGTGTGGTTGAAGAACCACCTTCCAAAATGACGCTGCCTGTGGGGAAGGCTCTAGAATATGGCTTCTCAACAAGTATCTCAAGAATGTATAATGCACATTAAAATTTAAGAATTACTCTCTTATTTTAGACTAGAGGCCCGGTGCATGAAATTCGTGCACAGGTAGGGTCCCTAGGCCTGGCCAGTGATCAGGGTCGATCAGGGCCTTCCAGCTGCTGGCCAGGGCCTCCCTTCCCCGGCTGCCAGCCACCACCTTCCTTTGTTCCATGCTGCCCCCTGGTGGTCAGCGCACATCCTAGTGAGCGATCGGTCTCCCAGTCAAACTCCCATGGGGACAATGTGCATATTAGGCTTTTATATATATAGATAATGATGAAATTGTTTTCTTTCCAGCATTGAGCCACATGAGTTGAAATTGAATAATTTGACTTTTTTTTCTTTTTTCTTTTTGATGTTTGAGGGATTAAATAATTGTGTACTTGGAACATTTTGGGAGGAGTTAAGCCTTGGTAGATAGTTGTATTCGGGGATTTAGGCCAGAATGAGATTTCTGGGTATAAAAATATACCCATGAGGTTTGTCTTAAGGTCCTGGGAAACATGTTCTCTTTCCTGCTGCTGTGCTGAACGTCCCTCTATTTCTTAGAGCCAGAACTCCGGTTAAAACTGTATTTACTCACATTGTGGGCTAAGTCAGTGTTTGTGGCCTGTCTAAAAAACTAAATGCCTGTTATACTTTGTTTCAATGAAATACTTTGAATTTTCAAACAACTGAAATTTCATTGCACTTTAGAACCCCAGCTGCTTATAGGTTGAGTTACAGGTGTTGAAATAGGGACTTTCTCGTGCCTGCCTTCCTTGAAGGTGTGGCCAGGGGATCTTCACTTGACTATGGTCTCATTATTTTCCTCCTTTCTCTGGCTTCCTGTCAAGTCAGAGTTCTTCTCTTAGGCATATGCACACATACACAATTTCAACCTCTCCTTCACCACCAATTTTTCCTGGTCCTATACATGTATTCAGGATGTTTTCATCTTTTTAAAAAGTATAATTTCCATTTTATTTTTTTTCCCAGAAAACTTTTTGTCAGTCCTTAAGGACTTAGCTCCTTACGTGGGCTTTGGTGGAGGTTGTGGGGCAGCACCTCCAGGTCTAAATTGGGGTGGAAGTGTTTGGTCCTTCAGGCTTCATGAGAGCCATTCCTGACCACCCTGCTGTGAGTGGCACAACTCACACAGTAGTGTAGTTTCACATACAGCTAAGGAAGCATATAGGGGATGAAGACACTCACTTTGGAAATGTCCCTAATGGCTTCGGCCTCTGTGTTTCAAATGAGGAATTCCCAAGGTTCAGGCACAGTCAGAATTCCCAGGGTTGTGTTTTTGGTTTTTTTTTTTTTGCATCAAGAGTACAGCTGGGGAAGAAGCCACGTTGCATTAGGAGCTTTGCCACCTATGGTTGCCACTCTGCTCCAGAGCCTTCCCAGGGCCACACAACTTTTTGAGATTTTGAACATCTGTCTGTGGCCCTTCCTTATGTGGTTGCTTCTGTGAAAATTTGTGGGCAGTTTTTTGACCACTTACTTTACTTTTTTCAGTATTTGGAGGTAGATTCTACCAGGCAGCTTTATTCTGCAGCTTTCTGCTGTGTCTTTATCTTTGTCCCTGGCTTCTCTTTCTATTTCCTAAACATGGGTGTTCCCTGAGATGCTGCCCTTTGCCACATTTCCTCCTCTATTACTTATCACAGAAATGTATGCTGCTCCCATGTCATCGCCTCTTGTTATTTATAGTTAATGATGACCTTAATCCTGAGCTCTAATTCTGGATGCTTCTGCAAGTTAGATGAATATTTTCATATCAGTTTGCTAGTGATGCTGTAGCACAGTATTACAAACCGGGTGGTTTAAATAACAGGAATTTATCATCTCATAGTTCTGTAGGCTAAAATTTCAAAAGCAAGGGTTTGGCAGGATGGGGCCCTTCTGATGGCTGTGAGAGAAGGATCTGTTCCAGGCCTTTCTCCTGGGTTTGTAGCTGGTCATCTTCATGCTCTTACTGCGTTCTTCTTGTAGGCATGCCTGTCTCCAAATGTTTCCTTTTAAAAAAGGACACCAATCACATTGGATTAGGGCCCTCTCTAATGATGCCATTTTAACTTGATTACCTCTGTAAAGACCCTGGCTCCAAATAAGATCACGTTCTGAGGTACTGGGGGTTAGGACTTCAACATATTAATTTTGAGGGGACAGAATTTAACCCATAACATTGGATTATTCACTCACATCACAGATATTTTATACTGCATGCCAGACACTGGTCTAGGCATTGGGAACACAAAGGTAATGAGGCTCAGCTCTTTCCTCATAGGAGTGGAAAGATAAGAATGAATAAACAGGCATTTGCAATGCTGTGTAATAAGTGCTAGCGTAGATGAGACAAATTGTTATGAGAATACCTTAGTGGGACACCAATCCTGACTGATCTGATTGAATCAGGGATGGCATCTCAAAGGAAATGATACTTATGTTGGATCCTTCCCAATAGATGCAATAGCTGCGTAATTATTCTCCCTGCTTCCAAACCGCACCCTCAATCACCCAGCCCTAGACTCTACGACCCAGTTAATCTTTCCAAACACCACTTTGATTAAGACAGTCCCTCGTTGAGAAACCTGTAATGACACCTCACTGCAACAAAACTAAATCCAAAAAATTCTTCAGCCTGGCTTTTGGTTCCTTCACAGTCTGTGGAATCTACCTTTCTTGTTTTGATCTTTCTGTTGTTCCCTTCCTTAGTTCTGTACATTACCAAAATGGACTAACTATCTCTGGAAACACACCGGGAGCTTTTCTATAACTTCATGAAAGCAGGATTTTTGTTTTGTTTTCTACTATTTCACTGAAACTTCCACCTAGATGGTGCACCTAAAATAGTGGTTGGCACATAACAGATACTCAAGAATATTCATTGAATAAACAAATGATGCACGCCTCTCTTCTTTCCAGGTGCACATATTTTTGCCTATTGAAACCTTTATTCTCAAGGCTCAGCTCATGTATCCTCTCCTCCATATGCCTTTCTTCCGGATCACAAGCCAGATGTGAATCTCCATTTCTAGAGGCTGTAAGAGTCTACGAGAACTGTTTGTGTGACTTTACATTCTGCTTTGCATTTTAGATATCTGTGTAGGTATTTATTTTTTCCTGCCAAATTGACAGTTGTTTGAATTCAGGGACCATATTTTAAAAATAATATTGTGTCCTGCTCAGCACTTCCTTGCACAATAACAGATGCTAAAAAAATTTTTTGTGTTTGAAGAGAAAATGAATGACAGGAGTATTGCATTCATTTGAAGAAAAACAGAAAAGTGGAGAAGAAGGCCTAAGGGATGGAGTGTTTGTTCTTACCCTGCCTTGTTTTACATTTTAAAATTCATTCAGCATATTTTTATTGCCACCTATTTTACTTAGGGCATTGTACTAGGACTCAGATTACAAACAGGGATTAAGCTGCCCTTGAAGTACTCTAGTACTCCTTCTGAAAGAGAAACAAGTCCCATTGGTTCCAGCCATCACTTTAGTCTGTTAGTCTGGTGGGTCATACATATATAATTTTATATTTCCAAGAGACATCTAATCCGGACAGGTTTTCAGATGCTTTTCTCCTCTCAGACTTACTCATCCCACTTTCTAGAATCTTTCCACATGCAGAGGCTGCCTGAGGGCAAGGTTCCATCCTCCTGTCCTTTGGAAAGCAGACAAAAGGCACCAACCTTCAAGAACAGATCCGGCTAGCCATGGATGCCACTCAGGGACACATAAACTGAAATGAGCTGCATAGGGATGAAGGTCTGTGATGGAACTGGGGAAACTTTCTGTTGAAAAGCCAACTCTGACCTCATATTTGGGTGGTGGCTTGAAACTTTATCCCTGTTCAAAATAAGGGAGAAGAGGGAGACAGGGCAAATGAAGCTATTACACAAAAAATGATAATTGATAATCGGAGAACTGATAAGGGAAACACACCTTCAAATGAGGGTGGTTTGGCAAGGAAGGAGGGAAAGGCCGGCTCAGAGAGCACAAGGAAAAGGTGGCACACCCTGACTCATTAGAAAGGGACAGGGCAGCTCAGAGTGCGTCAGAATAGGTGACAGAACTCAGCCTGTGGGGTGGTGACAGGGCTTCCCAGGTGAGTATCACGGATGGCCTCTCTCTAGGTTATGACTCTAGAAAACCAGAGTTCAGATGGAGTCTCCGCTCCTACTATCCTGGGGAGAAAAACCCTGAGATAAGAAATACATTTCTCAGTAAGAGCTCAGATTGCTAGGGAAGCTTCCACCTAGATATCAATCAGCTGTTTTCTCACTAGAACCAGCTGGCCCCTGCCACCCGCACCCTCTGTAGTAAAGCAGCATCAACCTCAAAGAGGTTGTGAGCTTGAATGCTCCAAAGGTGTGGGTACTTGAGTTTGTTCAGTCCCTATGATTTAGTAAGACTGAGGCTGGGAGAAGGGGGTCAGAAACTTTCAAGTATATTAAAATGTGAAAAATGACTATAAAGTAATAATTTGGTTGTTTAAAGCAGGGTTTTTCAACCTCAGCTATATTGACATTTTGGACAATTCATAGTTGTGAGGAGCTGTCCTGAGCATTGTAGAATGTTTAGCACCAACTTTGGTCTCTATCCACTAGATGCCAGGAACACCCCCTCCCCAGTCGACACAACCAGAAAGGTTTCCAGAAATTGACAAATGTCCCCTGGGGGGCAAAGTCATTCCCAGTTGAGAACCACAGGTTTAAAGTAAACTACCAGCATTGATTCATCCAAATAAGAGTAGTTTTCTTCACAGCAATCACTTTGGCAATTACACTAATGCTCCCCTTATCCATGGGGGATATGTTTTAAGACCCTCAGTGAATGTCTGAAACCACAGATAGCAAACCCTATATATTCTATGTTTTTTCCTATACATACACACCTATGACAAAGCTTAATTTAGAAATGAGGCACAGTAAGAGTTTAACAACAATAACTAATAATAAAGGAGAACACATAACAATGTGCTGTAATGAAAGTTATGTGAATGTGGGCTCTCTCTAAACATATTGCAGTGTGCTCACCCTTCTACTTGTGATGATGTGACATGATACAATGCCTATGTGATGAGATGAAGTGAGGTGGATATGCTGGACAAAGGGATTTACATCCTGAGTGGGAGAGAGTGAGACAGAGTGAGATTTCATAATGCTACTGAGAACAATGTGCAATTTAAAATTTATGAATTGTACCCTGGCTGGTGTTGCTTAGTGGGTTTGGCCATTGTCCTGTGCACCGAAAAGCTGTGGGTTTGATCTCTGGTCAGACACATACCTGGGTTGTGGGTTCATTCCTCTGTAGGGGCATGTGTTGGAGGCAACCAATCTATGTTTCTCTCACATCGATGTTTCTATCTCTCTCTCCCCCTTCTCTCTCTAAAAAAATCAATAAATCAGACCCTTGGGTGAGGACTATTAAAAAATAACAACCACCACCAGTGAATCTAGAATGTGAAATAGACTCAGTGAAAATTTATTTCAAATGTTAATCATTGTGTGTATGTGTGTGAGTATTTGTGCACACAGTGTGACGCAAAAATACATGTTTGTTATACCTACCATACAGGATTTTGTGTGTTATTTTAATGTTTTATATACTATGTTCATCCTTGGCATTTCCTTTTTCAGCACCCACCCCCCCCCCCATGCCATTTCTATTTAATGGCTAGGTTGTGCAAATTGTCTTGGGAATGAAACAGACAGCAAAAGGCAGAGAAACAGAAAGTATTATCCTAGCTTTTGAATTATAAAAATTCAGGCACTTACCCATACAGAAGAACTCAAGGGCATAGACGAGAGATTTGGGAGGAAATCTCTGAGGTTTCCATGTCTCCTACCACAGAAGAGCATGCTTTAGGCTTGAGGGAGGGGGAATCAGAGGGAAGGCAATTAGTGCAGACCTCAGAGAGAAGGGCATCAGCCCTGGTGAGGTGCCCAGCAAGATTATGGGAACAGAGAGCAGAAGGGTTCAGGCTCTGTTGCTTGGGTAGAGCTGGAACAGGTGGCTATGGGGCCTTAGGCAGCCAGAGAATTTCTTTTGCTCCCACGTGACACAAGAACAGAGATAGACTTCTGAGTACCCTCCACAGAAAAGAAATTACTGCAGAAGAGCTGTAGAAAATGAAGTCGTGCAGCTGGCAACAACATAGACCTGCATGGACAACTGGCCAAAGACCTGATGGGACCCTGCATTCTAAAAGGATGGCAATGTTGACAGAAAACATCGAGGATTAAAAGGATTCCTCCTCCCAACTAACTGAGAGGGATGGTCATATTTAGAGTCCCCTGAAATAAGTTCCTACCACCCCCAAAGAATAAAGAAAGAAGTATTAAATATTAAGCAATAAGGAAATAAATTTTGTTCTTACATAATTGACTTTGTCAGATGAGATTTGAAACCATTTACCTTTGGTGTGGAATCAGGTCACTATAATTTTTCTCTCTTCTGTGTCCTTATATCAGTGATTGCCAGACCTGGTTGATAATCAGAATTACCTGGAGAGAGATTTGGATATAGTTAATATGTTTGGGGAGAGTCTGGTGATGGGCCAGGTTTGGGAACCTCTTCTTAATACTGCATTAACCATTCTCAGGCATGACAGCATCCATAGCATAAGGAATAAATACAAAAATCATGACAAAGGATTCAGTTAATGAATGTCACCTGGATTGATAAGGCATCTGGGTCAAGAAGGGCAGGAACAGGAATAGGAGGTGCAGTCAGTATTGGAAAAGATTTATCTGGTGATTCAAAACAACTCAGGAGATGTGAAATCTGGGAGCAGGTCTTTGAATCAGCACATACACCTAGTATGTAAGGAAAGAAGCTTCTGATTTCAAGGGTGAAATTCGCTTGACATTCTCAAGCATCTGTAAAAGAGAAAATCATTGTTACATCTTAGGTCGTAGTAAATTACAGAAAATTAGAATATAAGCCTTGTGTTCTGGACAAACAAAATTATCAACACAAATATCATCAAATAAGAATACTAAACAGCTAACTTTCTCTTTTTCAAATATGAATGTTAGCATATCAGGAAAATGCATTCCTCTTTAAGAAACAGAACACTCCACTCACAATGGCCTCAGCAGTCAGGGATGCATTATCACAGAAAATGCAGTCCAAAGGTAGGGAAATGTCTTCTAAATGGGTTTACTTTCTGTTTTGATATTAAATGGTGGCAATCATTCCAAATGTCACATTCTCATGCCCCTTCATCCAGAGCACTGAGAGGGTCTTGTGTCTTTTTTTTTTTTTTAACTTCTTTATTGATTAAGGTAATACATATGTGTCCTTATTCCCCCATTACCCCCCACCTCCCATTCATGTCCCCACCCCCCTGTTGTCTGTGTCCATTGATTAGGCTGATATGCATGCATATAAGTCCTTTGGTGGATCTCTCCCCCTTACCCCCACCCTCCCCTACCTTCCCTGAGGTTTCACGTTCTGATTGATGTTTCTCTGTCTCTGGATCTATTTTTGTTCATCAATTTATGTTGTTCATTATATTCCACAAATGAGTGAGATCATGTAATATTTATCTTTCTCTGCCTGGCTTATTTCACTTAGCATAATGCTCTCCATCTCCATCCATGTTGTTGCAAATGGTAATAACTCCTTTTTTACTGCAGCATAGTATTCCATTGTGTAGATGTACCCCAGTTTTTAATCCACTCATCTGCTGATGGGCACTTAGGCTGTTTCCAAATCTTAGCTATGGTGAATTGTGCTGCTATGAACATACCGGTGCATATATCCTTTCTGATTCGTGTTTCTAGTTTCTTGGGATATATTCCTAGAAGTGGGACCACTGGGTCAAATGGGAGTTCCATTTTTAGTTTTTTAAGGAAACTCCATACTGTTCTCCACAGTGGCTGCACCAGTCTGCATTCCCACCAGCAGTTCACGGGGGTTCCTTTTTCTCCGCATCCTCTCCAGCACTTGTCATTTGTTGATTTGTTGATAATAGCCATTCTGACAGGTGTGAGATGGTACTACATTGTTGTTTTGATTTGCATCTCTCTGATGATTAGTGACTTTGAGCAGGTTTTCATATATCTCTTGGCCTTCCTTCTGTCTTCTTTCGAAAAGTGTCTATTTAGATCAGTTGCCCATTTTTTGATTGGGTGTTTATCTTTTTGTTCAGCTGCATGAGTTCCCTGTAAATGTTGGAGATTAAACCCTTATCGTTGATATCATTGACAAATATGTTCTCCCATGCAGTGGGCTTTCTTGTTGTTTTATTGATGGTCTCCTTTGCTGTGCAAACGCTTTTTATTTTGATGTAGTCCCATTTGTTTATTTTCTCTTTAGTTTCCATTCCCTAGGAGCAGTATCAGTGAAGAAATTGCTTCGCCATATGTCAGAGATTTTTCTGCCTGTGGATTCCTCTAGTATTTTTATGGTTTCTCGTCGTATGTTTAAGTCCTTGATCCATTTTGAGTTTATTTTTGTGTATGGTGTAAGTTGGTGGTCTAGTTTCAGTTTTTTGCATGTATCTGTCCAATTTTCCCAACACCATTTATTGAAGAGACTGTCTTGACTCCATTGTATGTTCATACCTCCTTTGTCAAATATTAATTGAGCATAGTGATTTGGGTCAATTTCTGGGTTCTCTGTTCTATTCCATTGATCGATATGTCTGTTCTTGTGCCAGTACCAGGCAGTTTTGAGAACAGTGGCTTTGTAGTACAGCTTGAAATCTGGTATTGAGATCCCTCCTATTTTATTCTTCTTTCTCAGGATTGCTGTGGCTATTCGGGGTCTTTTTTAATTCCAGATGAATTTTTGGAGAGTTCCTTCTAGGTCTGTGAAATATGCCATTGGTATTTTAATGGGGAGTGCATTGAATGTATAGATTGCTTTGGGTAGTATGGACATTTTAATGATGTTGATTCTACCAATCCATGAACATGGTATGTACTTCTATCTGTTTACGACTTCCTCTATCTCTTTTTTAAGTGTCCTGTAGTTTTCTGCGTATAGGTCTTTTACCTCCTTAGTTAAGTATTGCTAGGTATCTTAATTTTTTTGGTGTGATGGTAAATGGGATTGCTTTTTTAGTCTCTCTTTCTGTAAGTTCACTTTTGGTGTATAGGAATACCATAGATTTCTTGGCATTAATTTTGTATCTTGCTACATTGCTGAATTCATTTTTTAAGTCTATTAGTTTTTTAATGGAGTTTTCCGGGTTTTTTTTATTTACAATATCATGTCATCTGCAAATAAGGACAGCTTTACTTCTTCTTTTCCAATTTGGATGCCTTTTATTTCTTCTTCATGTCTGATCTCAATGGCTAGTACTTCCAGTACTATGTCAAACAGGAGTGGTGAGAGTGGGCATTCCTGTCTCGTTCCTGTTCTTAGGGGAAATGGTTTTAGTTTTTGCCCATTGAGTATGATGTTGGCTGTGGGTTTATCATATATATTATGTTGAGGTATGATCCCTCTATTCCCACTTTGTTGAGGGTTTTTATCAAGAAAGGGTGTTGGATTTTGTCAAATGATTTTTTTCTGCATCAATTGATATGACTATGTGATTTTTATCTCTCAGTTTGTTTATGTGATGTATCACGTTTATTGATTTGAGGATATTGTACCATCCTGCGTTCCTGGGATAAATCCTACTTTGTCATGGTATATGATCTTTCTGATGTAGTGCTGGATCCGATTTGCTAGAATTTTGTTGAGGCGTTTGGCATCTGTGTTCATGAGGGATATTGGCCTGTGATTCTCTTTCATTGTGTTGTCTTTATCTGGTTTTGGTATTAGGGTGATGCTGGCTTCATAGAATGAGCTTGGAAGTGTTCCTTCCTCTTGAATTTTTTGGAATAGTCTGAGGAGGATAGGTTTTAGTTCTTCCTTGAATGTTTGGTAAAACTCCCCTGTGAAGCTGTCTGGCCCCAGGCTTTTCTTTGCTGGAAACTTTTTGATGACTGCTTCAATTTCTTCCATAGTTACTGGCCTATTGAGATGTTTAGATTCTTCCTGATTGAGTTTTGGAAGGTTATATTTTTCTAGGAATATGTCCATTTCCTCCAGGTTTTCCAGTTTGTTGGAATAGAGTTGTTCACAGTATTTTTTAACAATCCTTTGTATTTCAGTGGGGTCTGTTGTTATTTCACCTCTTTCATTTCTGATTTTGTTTATTTGGGTCCTCTGTCTTTGCTTCTTGGTGAGCCTGGCTAGAGGTTGATTAATCTTGTTTATCCTTTCAAAGAACCAGCTCTTGGTTTTGTTGATCTTTTATATTGTTGTTTTGGTCGCAATGTCGTTCATCTCCACTCTGATCTTTATTATTTCCTTCCTTTCTTGAGATTTCCTTGTTGCTCTCTTTCTAACTCTTTGAGTTGTAGGGTTAGGTAATTTATTACCATTGTTTCTTGTTTTTTGCAGTAGACTTGTAGAGCTATGAACTTCCCTCTCAAGACTGCTTTTGCTGTGTGCCATAGATTTTGAATTGTTGTGTTTTCATTGTCATTTGTTGCCATGATGTTTTTTTATTTCTTCCTTGATCTCTCTGGTAACCCAGTCATTGTTTAATAGCATGCTGTTTAGTCTCCATATGTTTGATTTTTTTGGATTGTTTTTATTGTAGTTGATTTCCAGTTTTATGCCACTGTGATCTGAGAAGATGCTTGATATGATTTCTATCTTCTTGAATTTGAAGAGACTTTGCCTATGACCCAACATATGATCTATCTTTGAAAATGATTCATGTGCACTTGAGAAGAATGTATATTCTGTGGCTTTGGGGCGAAATGTTCTGAAGATGTCAATTAATTCCATCTGGTCTAGTGAGTCATTTAGGATTGATGTTTCTTTGCTGATTTTTTGTTTAGAGGATTTGTCCAATGGTGATAGTGGGGTATTAAAGTCTCCTACTATGTATTGCTGTCAATCTCTCCTTTGATATCCTCCAGGAGTTTTTTTATGTATTTGGGTGCTCCTGTATTGGGTGCGTATATGTTTACCAGAGTTATTTCTTCTTGTTGGATTGCTCCCTTTAGTATTATGAAGTGGCCTTCCTTATCTCTTGTTATGTCCTTCACTTTGAGATCTAATTTGTCAGATATAAGTATTGCTACCCCAGCTTTTTTTTCATTTCCATTCGCCTGAAAAAACTTTTTCCATCCCTTCACTCTCAGTCTGTGTGCGTCTTTTTTTCTGAGGTGGGTTTCTTGTAGACAGCATATATATGGGTGTGTTTTCTTATACAATCCGTTACCCTATGCCTTTTGATTGGGGCATTTAATCCATTTACATTTAAAGTTATTATAGATAGGTACTTATTTGTCGCCATTTTTATTCTTTACCCCTGTGTTCCTTCTTCGCTTCCTATTTCTTTTTTTTTTTTTTTTTTTACAGCAGACCCTTTAGCATTTCTTTCATTGCTGGTTTGGTGGTAATAAATTCCCTTAGTCCTTTTTTGTCTGTGAAGCTTCTGATTTCACCTTCAATTTTGATTGATAGCCTTGCTGGGTACAATATTCTTGGATTCTGACCCTTCCTTTGCATGACTTTGTATATTTCATTCCATTCCCTTCTGGCGTGATGAGTTTCTGTTGAGAAATCAGTTGCTAGTCTGATGGGGGTTCCTTTGTAGGTAACTTTCTGTCTCTCTCTGGCCGCTTTTAAGATTCTTACTTTGTCATTGATGTTTGCCAATTTAATTATAATGTGCCTTGGCGTCGGTCTTTTGGGGACTCTGTGAGATTCTTGGAAAAAACTCTGTGGGTTTTTTCTTCCCTATTTCAGGGGAGTTTTCTGTCATTATTTCTTCAAACAGGTTTTCTATTCCTTGCTCAGCTTCCTCTCCTTCTGGAACCCCTATTATGAGGATGTTGTTTTGTTTTGTGTTGTCCCAAAGTTCCCTTAGGCTCTCCTCCTGCTTTTTAATTTTTTTCTCTAGAAGCTGCTCTACTTGGGTATTTTTTCCTACCTTGTCTTCTAGCTCACTGATGCGGTTCTCTGCTTCTTCTAGTCTACTCTTGATACTTTCTATTGAGTTCTTTACAGCACCGATATCATTTTTCATTTCTTCTTGGTTCTTCTTCATTTCCTCTTGGTTCTTACTCATATTGTCAAATTTGTCTTCCATTCTTTTCAGCCACCTTATGACCCTTTCTCTGAATTCTTTCTCTGGCAGGTCGCTTGCCTCCATTTTGTTTACTTCCTTTTCTGGTGATGCCTGCTTTTCTTTCATATGCAGGCTGTTTCTTTGTCTCCTCATGGTCTCTCTTCTCCGGGTGTCTGGTTATGTAGTTCTCTCTCTCCTGCATTGATTTAAAGGCACAAAATACAACACAACCAGGTACAACACACAAGGCACTGAACAGAAATGTATTCACGATATTAATAACCCCAAATAAAGGTGACCACCAGAGAAAGGCAAATTAGGGGATAGGCGAGAAAGAAGAAGAGAAAAAAAAAAAAGAAAGGAGTGCCAAAATGAAATTGGGAAAAGGAAAAAAAAGTAAGTGAGAAAAGAAAGAGAATAAGAAAGAAAAGGGGAACAAACTATATATATGGGGAGAAAACTCCAATAGAACAGCCACTAATCCCAGCAAATGCCAGCAACAAGTACCTGGAGATGAATACAAACTACAAACAACAATTAATATCAAGTGAGGCGAGGAAAAACAGATGCAAAAAACAAACAAAAACAAAGCAAACAAAAAAACAAAACAAAAAAAGAATAAGCAAACAATCTCACAAACAAGCATAAAAATCGATATAATCAACATTCAACCAAACAACAAAAAACGGGCAGAGAGAAAAACAATCTTTTGGATAGTGAAGACAGAGAAGAGAGAGGTGTGTATGAACTCGGAGCAGGGGATTGGAAATTAGATATATAAGTAGGGTGAAATTTTAACGGGGTAAAAAGAAAGAATAGGGAAAATCTAAAGCAGGAAAAGGGCAAGAGAAACAGGATAACAAAAGGGCAAAAGTTAGGAAGAGAGTGATGGCATAAAGGTAGGGTTGAGATAGAGTAGAATGATGCTAAAGGAAAGATGAAAATAGAATGTAGAACACTAATCTCAAAGTCAAATAAAGAGAAAATAAAATGACACTTTTTTTTTAAAAAAAAAAAGGTAAAATAGTAGTAGTAATAATACTGATTGAAAATAAAAATGTAATAATTAAAAAGGTAAAATAAAGTGAGGAAAAAAGAAAAAAATTAGTTTCTTAAGTAAAAGATGAAAAATAAAATAATTAAAAAATTAAAAATAAAAAAATAAAATATGCAGTAGTGAAGGTCATTCACTTCCTCTATTGTTCTGTTTGGCACACCTGTTTCCCAGTCTGGACAGTATTGTAGTTACCTGCATTCCACTGTTCCTCAGTATTGTAAGCCAGTCCTAATTTTTAAGCAGGCGGTGGGTCTTACTTTCTTGTATTCCTTTATTTGTGATTACGCAAGAGTCAATTTGTGATTCAGCCCCTGGGTGGCAGTGTTTCTGGGTTGACCTCCGGGTCTATAGGTCCTCTCTAGCCTGTGCTTAGATCCTGCTTTCCCTATGGCACTCAATACCGGTTTGTGGGAGTGGGCTGCGCCAGAGCGGGTTCTCTGACAGTCACTCCCCGCTCTGATCCCCATGTTCCAGAAAAACAACTCTCCCCTGCAGTCTCCTAGGGTTTCCCCAACTGGGTGATCCTATGTATTGGGCTCAGTAATCAGAAACAAGGATTCAAGGAGGAGAAAGCGCATGTGTGCGAACTCTGGGTCTGCGCGCAAGCCTGCGCAATCCCTTTTTCCACCTTATGTCCAAGCAGCCAGCCCACTCCCAAATTTTTTAGGCTGTCCTTCTGCGTCAGATCAAAATGGGTTGCTTTTTAGAGATCCCCTCTGTTAGCAGCTCTGAGGACCCCCTTCCACATTCACGGATCACACCAGCCCCAACAGCCATGGATTTTTCTAGGTGCAGACTTCCCCCGGTCCTCCAGCTCCCGCAGTGTGCATGTTTCTTTGTCCTGCCGGGACCAGACACCTCACCTTATCCAGGCGAAATCTGACCTTTCTGTGGTGGAGTGTAGAGCTCCTCTGAATCCGCATGTTTGTGCCAATTGGGGACCGGTGCTCTGGGGTTCACAGCTATTCAGTGGGTGCCGCAGTTGTAGATTTTCAGGCTTCAGATAACATCCACTTTCCCCATCAAGATGGCGCGGTCTCTGCGTCCGAGCCGGTGGCTCTTGGAGGGAACCCAGCAGCAGTGAGGGCTGCCCAGTCAGGGGACCCCTGTCCAGCAGTCCCCACCTTCTCCTGGAGTATAGCTGTCCCTTAACTCTCCAACAGACACTCCCCGTGCGACCCTCAGCTGTTCTTTCTATCTGCTCTGGGACAAGGCTTGGGACACGTCTGTTTATTCTGCTGCCATTTTTCCACACACCTTGTGTCTTTTTTAGGAGCTTCAAAACACTCCCTGATGCTTCCCAGCAGTCCCTGAAATCCCCCTTCCCAGAACTGTGTCACATGTCAATATCCACACCACGAGAAAGAATTAGGACAGCAGCAGCTTCTTTAGGGTAATCGGTACTGTATTTCCTATCCGTACCCCTCAGTCACATGGGGAAGCACAAGGCTTCAGGGGAAGGAACAGCCTGGAATAAGGGGGAAGACTGGTTACCCCACAAGGAAGAAAGGCAGTGATCTTTGAGAAATAGTGTCTGCTGTGACTGTGACCTGAAGAGATTACTCTGCAGTGATATTTCACATATTAAATGAAGCAATGAGTCTATCCAGCTAAGTGCACTCTGCTTGTCCTGGTGATACGGGCACAGAATAAATTAATCTTAATGCTTTTAAAAACAAAATATGATTAAGAAGTTAAGCATGCTGTGCAGCAGCATAGAAGACTTTCTAGTGACTTTTACATATCTGCTCTTTAGAATTACCTTGTACCACAGTCTGTGATGGTACAGATAACATACTGTAAACCCATAAACACAGACAGCAGAGGGTTGAACTCACACTTCTAATTGTTGTTATACCACTTCCACGAACTTATGTTGTTCTGACTATAATATGGCATCTCTCTATATAAAAGCCTAAGCGACCATTCAACCAGTAGCTATGCTGCACACTGACCACCAGGGGGCAGATGCTCAATGCACAGGCATGGAAACATGGAATAGACTGATGAATCTCAGAGGGAAGGGGGAAGGGGAAGGACAGGAAGAGATTAACCAAAGATCTAGAGGCCCAGTGCAAGGATTCATGCACTGGTGGGGTCCGTCGGCCTAGCCTGTGGGGATTGGGCCCAAACCAGCAGTCCAACATCCCCCAAGGGGTCCCGGATTGCGAGAGGGCGCAGGCTAGGCCAAGGGACCCCACCGGTGCATGAATCCATGCACTGGGCCTCTAGTGTTTAAATAAAATGGATGTTTCCTATTCCCAATAACAGTGACATCATAGTGCATATGAACCCTCTCTCTCTCTGAATAGAGTCAGGCTTGCCCTTCAATCAGGCTTAAGAGTTGTAATTTCCATGTCAATCAGGACCTCAAAACAAATATCTTTACCATCCCCTCCATTCCTTAGTATTCTCTTATTTCATCTTGCTTTTCACTTCTTCACTTTCCCTTAATAGAGGGACCTACTAAAGTCAGATGCTTCTGGAAAATACAACATTATATGTACATGACTCTCCAGACTAGTGCCGATTGCATTTCTATCTGGTTCAAGCTCTGCAGCACAGTCATTACTCATGAATTTGGACCAAGAGACAAACCTTATATTAGATATTCATCACTTAACAATCTCAACATGTTAATATGATAACTTGTTACAAATAGAATCCTGGAAACCAATTATATTAGGCACAGGTCCCACTAGAAAATACAATTCATGTTGAACCTGTAGCAAAATGCTACCTATACTATTTATTGTCCTTATTATTACTCTGATGATAACAGAGAGCCTCCCAAGCTAAGCAGAGCAATCAGTACTCTTGCCGAGGATCTGGTCCCAATGCATTATTCTATAATTAGAGAGACAGGGCCAACTTAGAGAAGAGTCAGGGGACTTTTAGGGCAAATAAAGGACCTGCTGAAATCACCAGCAGAGATAAAACAGTTCCAAAACAGAGATCAATGGAGGGATCCCAGAACCTCTCAACCTCCCAAACATCAAAAGAGAAAGGGAAAAGAATATGGCCCTATTTCTGGCACATAGACATGCCCTAGTAAAGTCATATGCTGACTCTACCACTCCTTTCCCTCAAGAGAGTGTCCCCAACATGTTTTGCAGGATTGGGATAAATCTATGTTTGAGGGTCCACCTGGAAATAGTTGGCCCTGGTTTTAGATTTCTGAATTCCTGCAAGGTACTTCCTACCGCAGACAACTCCAAGGTCCCATCCCCATCTGAGTGAATTCCAGCAAGAAATTCTCCCAGATGAGTTCTGCCTGTGATGACTGTTAAAATAGGTTACTGTTAAGGTACCTTAAGCATGCTCTCTATGTCTTGGTGCTGACATAAGCAGCTTGTGGCTTTGAATAGTCCCCAGGTAGGCTACCCTGGGGAAAGGGCCTTCTTCTGTAGGCAGCAAGCACATTTCTCACATTTGAATTTGACATCTTTAATGTAGACTTAAATAAGCTAGTCTGGAAAAATTAAGCCCCTTTACTAAATGACCCAGACACTATGTGCTACTTCAAAAATAAGGAGCAATATTCATGGGTCAGTTGCAGGGGCTGGACAATGGCTTACCAGCACCAACCCCCCATCAGCAAGCTCCTGTTCACTCAAAGCCTGCCACATGTTTTAGAGGCAGACCAACTCTGACAGGGAGCTTTGTTCTCTTCCCCTATAGCACCTCCCTTGTCTCTTCCACCCTTAATGGAAGTGTGTCGTCTACTGTTTTTGAATTTTAAGTTTCTGCTTCACATACATGAGAGCCCTGACTTTTCTGGCATCTCCAGCCCTGAACTTTTATGACATTAAGTATTTTAAATGGGTTGCCAAGGTTCTAGTTCTGCTGTCACCTAGAACAGTGGTCGGCAAACTGCGGCTCGCGAGCCACATGCGGCTCTTTGGCCCCTTGAGTGTGGCTCTTCCACAAAATACCACGGCCTGGGTGAGTCTATTTTGAAGAAGTGGTGTTAGAAGAAGTTTAAGTTTAAAAAATTTGGCTCTCAAAAGACATTTCAATCGTTGTACTATTGATATTTGGCTCTGTTGACTAATGAGTTTGCCGACCACTGACCTAGAAGATAGCTCTATACCTTGAGAACATAGAATAAGTTTCTTCCCATCTCTCTGTACCATTGTCTAGCAATAGTGTCCATGTTTAGTCATGATAGAGGGTCGGGGTGGAAGCAGTATGCCTGGCTCTTCTCCAGGGGTAGCACTATATTTGCAGGACAACCCAGGTTGCCCCATATTCCTTCATTAATTTTTTAGACCAGTTCCTACAATGTAGTATTGGCATTCAGTCCATCACTGTCCAAACTTATAAGGAAATTCTCAGCAGTTTGAGTTCAGTTTCAGCAGGTAAATGGCTCAGGTGTGTTTTTTTTCATGCCCCATTTCTACACAATTATGGCATTCCTTCTTTTCTGATGGGCCCCTTAACCCAGTGTTAAGGACTGTTGGATAGCAGGTTATTATAAGCAAAGGATCAATGAGAGAGTCGCTACCCCAGAAAACTTGAGCTAATGGATCCCTTCCCTATCTCTCTAGTCCTCCATATCTCTCTGGCTTGGAGGATGTCTGTTTCTGCCACTTCGTCCCTCCCAGTGTGAGTTGCTCCTCAGAATACCATTTCTCTTCCTCCATCTCAACCTTGTGTAGTTTTCAGGATTAGAGAAACCACTGTTCAAAGCCTGTGAATATTTCTCACCTTCATCACACTGTGGTTTCTTTGAGTCTGTGCTTCAGTATGGGCTGAGAGGAAAATAGTGGAATGAGTGGGGGGGGGGGAAGGGTGGAAATTGCACAGAAAATAGAATAATACTTTGAAATGCAACCCCACCATATGCCATATAGAATTGGAATCTTTCAGTCTGATTCTAAAGAATTTAAACAGCATTATTTTGGCAGCTTAATTATGAAAATAATGGCTTGAGGTCTGTTATCTCAGTAGTTAAGGTGAAGGGGAATACTCACATAGAGACAATTGGAAAACATCAAGAGAAGAATCATATATAATCTGTGACATACAGGCTTTAAAACTAAAGTAGTAGAGTTTTCTCTAGATTTGTTCCATAAACTGCTATTCAACTGTACAAGATAATGAGTTTGGCCAGATGTTTCAAAATTAAATTGGTACAACTTGTCTCTACAAATGATAATGTCTGAGTATTTATTCTTTTTTAAAAAATATGTTTTTATTTATTTCAGAGAGGAAGGGAGGGGGAGAGATATAGAAACATCAATGATGAGAGAGAGTTACTGATTGGCTGCTTCCTGCACGTCTCCCACTGGGGATCAAGGCCACAACCCGGGCATATGCCCTTACTGGGAATCAAACCATGACCTCCTGGTTCATAGGCTGACACTCAACCACTGAGCCATGCTGGCCAGGCAACTGTTCATTTTTTATCAGATTCTATGCTCTAACCTTTACAAATACATATTATCTCCTATGGTCTTGGAGGTTGTCCTGTTTTACAGAATGGGAAATTGAGCTTTAATTTTTGCCGAGGTTCACACAGCTATTAAGTGGTGGGATTCAAATCAAAGTCTCAGTTTTTCGTAGGAAAACCAGAGTCTAAGCTGACACTGGCAAGACCCTGGCATCACCACATCTTGAATGTGAACTCAGCTTGAGGACACAGGATGTACCAAAGCAGGGGCATGCTGAGATACCTTCCTGGACTTGGAGACAGGTTCTGGAGCTGACGGGCCCTTGAGGAATTAAGATAACAACCCCTCTTTTGTGTACGTGTGCATTTATGTGTGAGTATTTAAGTAGGAATTATCCCAGCAAAGAGACAACTGATTTTTTTTAAAATAAACCTTTATTTTTCAGATTATTACAATTGTTCCTCTTTTTCCCCCCATAGCTCACCTCCACCGGGTTCCCATCCCACCCTCTGCCCTTACCCCCCCGACCACTTTCCTCATCCATAGGTGTACGGTTTTTGTCCAGTCCCTTCCTGCACTCCCACACCCCTTTCCCCCCCACCCCCGAGAATTGTCAGTCCACTCCCTTTCTATGCCCCTGATTCTATTATATTCACCAGTTTATTCTGTTCATCAGATTTTTTATTCACTTGATTTTTAGATTCACTTGTTGATAGATATGTATTTGTTGTTCATAATTTTTATCTTTACCTTTTTCTTCTTCTTCCTCTTCTTAAAGAATACCTTTCAGCATTTCATATAATACTGGTTTGGTGGTGATGAACTCCTTTAGCTTTTTCTTATCTGTAAAGCTCTTTATCTGACCTTCAATTTTGAATGATAGCTTTGCTGGGTAGAGTAATCTTGGTTGTAGGTTCTTGCTATTCATCACTTTGAATATTTCTTGCCACTCCCTTCTGGCCTGCATAGTTTCTGTTGAAAAATCAGTTGACAGTCGTATGAGTACTCCCTTGTAGGTAACTAACTGTTTTTCTCTTGCTGCTTTTAATATTCTCTCTTTGTCTTTTGCCCTTGGCGTTTTAATTATGATGTGTCTTGGTGTGGTCCCCTTTGGATTCCTTTTGTTTGGGGTTCTCTGCGCTTCCTGGACTTGTAAGTCTATTTCTTTCACCAGGTAGGGGAAGTTTTCTGTCATTATTTCTTCAAATAGGTTTTCAGTATCTTGCTCTCTCTCTTCTTCTGGTACCCCCATAATTCGGATGTTGGTATGCTTACAGTTGTCCCAGAGGCTCCTTACACTATCTTCATATTTTTGGATTCTTTTTTCTTTTCCAGTTGGGTGTTTTTTGCTTCTTTGTATTTCAAATCTTTGACTTGAATCTTGCGATCCTCTAGTCTGCTGTTGGATCTCTGTATATTATTCTTTATTTCAGTCAGTATGCTTAATTTCTAGTTGGTCCATTTTCATATCCTCGAGGGTCTCACTGATCGGTGGTTTCTAGAAAATTCTTGAAAAACCTTATAGCTGTGGTTTTGAACTCTATATCCAGTAATTTGCCTTCCTTCATTTCTTTCATTTGTGACCTGTTTCTCTGTCTCGCATTTTGGCTGCTTCCCTGAGTTGATAGAGTGGCTTTGTGTGCTAGGTGTCCTATAGGGCCCAGTGGCTCAGTCTCCCCAGTTACCTGAGGTGGACTCTCTTGGTGCACCCCTTTGTGGGCTGTGTGCAAAGTTTTGTTGTAGTTAAGCCTTGATTGTTGTTGGTATCACTGGGAGGAATTGACCTCCAGGCCCATTGGCTGTGAGAATTTCTATGCTGGAGACATCCTTATGGGGCAAGACTTGCTTCAGTGGGGCTTTGGTGCTCACTGAGTCTGCCCTCTGAGTGTGTCCCTTATGGATCTGAGGAGTTGTAATCTGGATGGTCCCACTCTGACCATTGGGTACACTGGCTCTTGGATCTCTAAGGAGGTGCTACTTTAGCCTCTGCCTGAGGCCACCCAGCAGGAGCTACGGAGAGATCTGCAGATTCCTCTTCTTTGTTTGTGGTTTGGAGGTGCCCAGATGAGGCCCAGCTGTGAAGCAATGCAAGCTGTTGTGGGTCCTTGGGCCTTCTTTTGGATGTTCTGGGTCTCTCTGACCCAGCTGCAGTTTGTTAGGTAATTTTAGATTGCAAAGGGCCAAGCCATTCATATGCAAAAGCCTCTGCACACAGCTTGGGTGGGGTGGGGTCTCAGGGAATCCACAGGGCAGAGCAAAAATGGCTGACAGTCAGCCCTGCTCTAAGAGGCTCCGGGTCTCAGTGTCCCATGGTAATCGCTGCAAGCACCTCTGGGAGAAAGCTGCCCTCGAGTTCCGCCCAATGCTAGACAGTCCAGTTTCTCCCCGTATGAGTCTGGGTCCCCAGAGTCTCGCCCAGAACTGCAGTTCAGAGCAGTCGGGAGCTTGTGTCTCCCTCCCGATTGAAAAAGACAGCCGCGTACTCAGTTGCCAGCCCTCTTCATGTGCGCCTCCGTACCTCTGCACTTTACTTCCGCAGCTCCTCTGAGTCTCAGTGTGCTTTTCTCTTTCCTTCTAGTTGTAGAATTTCCAGTCAGCCAGCCTTCCTGTGGTTCTGGATGATGTCCGTTTTGTCTTTTAGTTGTAGTTTTGAAGTGGTTGTGCAAGGCAGCAATTTCAGGTGTTTACCTATGCCGCCATCTTGGTTTCTCTCGAGACAACTGATTTTATTCTTTTATTTTTTCTTTTAAAATATTTTAATTCTTAGTCACATAAATAAATAAAAAAACAATATAGATCTTTCTTCCATCCATTCAGCCCACTTTGTTCCCCATTCCCTTTCTCATGGATATCTTTTCAGAGTTCCTTTTATGCTAAAATAAATAAATATAAATTTGTATTCTTACTTATTTTGTCTTTTTCTATATAAAAGGTAGTCATTTAAAAATTCTGTACCTTACATTGCTTTTTTCACATAGAGATTTATCTTGGATACTTTCCCACATCAGCATTCAGGGAACTTCCTCATTCTTTCTTACAGCAGCTTACTGTTTCATGGTGTTAGATGTGTTATCATTCATTAACCAGTCCCCTTTTACTAGGGCTTTTGCTTTTACTAATTGGTGCAATGAATAACCTTGAATATATGTCATTCTGCATATGTGCATGTATATCTATAAGATAAGATTCTATAAGTAGGGTTGCTGGGTTAAAAATATGCATTTATCATTGTTATTGATAATGCCAAATTACTCTCACTAAGGGTTGTACTAATTCGCACACCCACCAGCAATGTATGAATTTTTCACAGTCCTGCTAACAGAGTTAACATATTTTTGCATTTTGGCTCATCTGATTTATAAATACATTTGGACTTTTGCCCATCCAATGCAATAAAATATTGTAGATTTCTTATTATGATTAAAGTTAAGCAACTTTTCATATGTTTTAAGAGCCATTTGTATTTTATTTTCTGTGGATATTTGCTCACATTTAAAAATCTTGGCTTATAAGTCTTATCAATTTCTAGGAACTCTTTACAAGGGAAAGTAGTAATATAGATTGAAGATATTTTTCCTATTTGTCATTTGGTGCTTTTTTCTTCTTGATTTGTATATGATTCAATTTGTTAGTCTTCTCTTATGTCTAATGGTGCTTAAGTCAAAGTTAGAAAGGTCTTTCCTGTTCCAAGGTTATAAAAGTGTTCTCCCAAGTTGTCATTCAGTATTTCATGGCTCTAGTTTTCTTATTTAAAATTTTATTTACTTGATGTTTATCTTTGTTTATAGTATAATGTTTGGATCCAACTTTTTTTTTTGCAGATGGCTATCCAGTTGTACCACACTATTTATTAAATAACTGCTGATAATTTAGTGCCCACTGGTTTGAGATGCCACCTTTAGAAAAAAAAAAAAAAATATATATATATATATATATATATATATATATATATATATATATGGTTTTATTTTAGAATACTAAAAGAAAGACTCTCAGTTTGTTTATGTAGTGTATCATGTTTATTGATTTGTGGATATTGTACCATCCTTGCATCCCTGAAATAAATCCCACTTGGTCATGGTGTATGATCTTTCTAATGTAATGCTGGGTTCCATTTGCTAGAATTTTGGTATCTATGTTCATGAGTGATATTGGTCTATAATTCTCTTTCTTTGTATTGTCTTTATCTGGTTTTGGGATTAGGGTAATGCTGGCTTTGTAAAAAGAGCTTGGGAGTGTTCCTCTTGAATTTTTTGGAATAGTCTAACGAAGGTAGGTTTTATTTCTTCTTTGAATGTTTGATAAAACTCCCTGTGAAGCTGTCTCAATCAGGGCTTTTGTTTGTTGGAATTTTTTTTTTATTACTGCTTCAGTTTTTTCCATAGTTATCAGCCTATTCAGATTTTTTTATTCCTTCTGGTTGAGTTTTGGAAGGTCGTATTTTTCTAGGAATATGTCCATTTCTTCTATGTTATCCAGTTTGTTGGAATACAGTTGCTCATAGTATTTTTTAAGATTCTTCGTATTTCTGTGGGGTCTGTTGTTATTTCGCCTTTTTTGTTTCTGATTTTGTTTATTTGGATCCTCTCTCTTTGCTTCTTGGTGAGCCTGGCTAGAGGTGCATCAATCTTATTAATCCTTTCAAAGAACCAGCTCTTGGTTTCATTGATCTTTTGTATTGTTTTTTTGGTCTCTATGTCATTTATTTCTGCTCTGATCAATAAACGTGATATACCACATAAACAAACTGAGAGATAAAAACCATATAATTATATCCATTGATGCAAAAAAGCATTTGACAAAATCCAACACCCTTTCTTAATAAAAACTCTCAGCAAGGTGGGAATAAAAGGATCATACCTCAACATAATAAAAGCCATATATGACAAACCCACAGCCAACATCATACTCAATGGGCAAAAACTAAAACCATTTCCCCTAAGAACAGGAACAAGACAGGGATACCCACTCTCACCACTCCTATTCGACATAGTATTGGAACTACTAGCCATTGCAATCAGACAAGAAGAAGAAATAAAAGGCATCCAAATTGGAAAAGAAGTAAAACTGTCCTTATTTGCAGATGACATGGAAAACCCCAGACTCCATCAAAAAACTACTAGACTTAATAAATGAATTCGGCAATGTAGCAGGATACAAAATTAACACCAAGAAATCTATGGCTTTTCTATACACCAATAATGAACTCACAGAAAGAGAAACTAAAAAAAGTAATCCCATTTACAATTGCAACAAAAAAATTAAGATATATAGGAATAAATTTTAACCAAGGAGATAAAGGACCTGTACTCAGAAAATTTTGGGACGCTGAAAAAAGAGATAGAGGAAGACATGAACAAATGGAAGAATATACCATGTTCATGGATTGGTAGAATCAACATCATTAAAATGACCATACTACCCAAAGCAATCTATAAATTCAATGCAATCTCCATTAAAATACCAATGGCATACTTCACAGACCTAGAACAAACTCTCCAAAAATTCGTCTGGAATAAAAAAAGACCCCGAATAGCTGCAGCAATCTTGAGAGAGAACAATGTTGGAGGGATCACAATACCAGATATCAAACTATAATACAAAGCCACTGTTTTCAAAACTCCCTGGTAATGGCACAAGAACAGACATATAGACCAGTGGAACAGAACAGAGAACCCAGAAATTGACACAAGCCACTATGCTCAATTAATATTTGACAAAGGAGGCAAGAGCATACAATGGAGTCAAGACAGTTTCTTCAATAAATGGTGTTGGGAAGATTGGACAGACACTTGCAAAAAAATGAAACTAGACCACCAATTTACCATATACAAAAATAAACTCAAAATGGATAAAGGACTGAAACGTAAGATGGGAAACCATAAAAATCTTAGAAGAAGCCATAGGCACCAAAATAGAAGACATTTGTTGTAGCAATAATCTTTACCAATAGAGCTCCTAGAGCAATGGATAAGAAGGAGAAAATAAACAAATGGGACTTCATCAAAATAAAAAGCTTCTGCACAGCAAAAGAAATCATCAATAAAACAACAAGAAAGCCCACTGTATGGGAGAATGTACTTGCCAATGTTATCTCCGATAAGGGTTTAATCTCCAAAATTTACAGGGAACTCAGATAATTCAACAAAAGGAAGATAATCCAATCAAAAATTGGGCAAAGGACCTAAATAGACACTTTTCGAAAAGAGGACATACAGAAAGCCAAGAGACATAGAAAAACATGCTCAAAGTCACTAATCATCCGAGACATGCAAATCAAAACAACAATGCGGTACCATCTCACACCTGCCAGAATGGCTATCATCAACAAATCAACAAACAACAAGTACTGGCGAGGATGCGGAGAAAAAGGAACCCTCCTGCACTGCTGGTGGTAATGCAGACTGGTGCAGCCACTGTGGAAAACAGTATGGCATTTCCTCCAAAAATTAAAAATGGAACTTCCATTTGACCCAGTGATCCCACTTCTAGGAATATATCCCAAAAAACTAGAAACACCAATCAGAAAGGATATATGCACCGGTTTGTTCATAGCAGCACAATTGACAATAGCTAAGATTTGGAAACAGCCTAAGTGCCCAGCAGCAGATGAGTGGATTAGAAAACTGTGGTACATCTACACAATGGAATACTATGCTGCTGTAAAAAAGAAGGAATTGTTACCATTTGCAACAGCATGGATGGAACTGGAGAGCATTATGCTAAGTGAAATAAGTCAGTCAGTGAAAAATAAATACCACATGATCTCACTCATTTGTGGAATATAAAGAACATTATAAACTGATGAACAAAAATAGATACAGAGGCAAAGAAGCATCTAACAGACTGTCAAACTACAGCGGGAAGGCAGGGGAGGGCTGTGGAGGGGAGGGTAAGAGACCAACCAAAGGACTTGTATGCGTGTATATAAGCATAACCAATGGACGCAAGACACTGGCGGAGGAGGGGGCGGTGAAGGCATGTGCCAGGGGGTAGGGGAGGCCGGGGGGAGGTCAATGGGGGGAAAAAAGGAGACATATGTACTACTATTTGTAATACTTAAAACAATAAAAAAATACTCAATTTTTCTATTGTACATTAGATAATTTCTTTTTTATTGTGGTGAAAATACATGTAAAATGTACCATATTACCCATTTTTAAGTATAAAGTTCAGTGGTATTAAGTACATTTGCATTCTTGTGCAACTGTCACCACCGACTCAGTATCAGATTGACCGTTGAGATATTACAGTGCTTGTGTTTGCATAACCATTATTTTATTTAATAATGGCCCCAAAGCACAACAGTGGTTATGCCGGTAATTTGCACATGCCAAAGGGAAGCCATAAAGTGCTGAAAGGAGTTTTTGGGGGTGAAATAGGCAGGTTTAGGAAATTTTAGGAATTAAGGGGTCCATGGAAAAAGCACAGAGCTACCAAGCTGCAAAGGTTACATTTCCATAAGACAAGGGAGCGGCACAACTTCTTCACCTTCCCACCATATGAATTGAATCAAATATACTATTCATTTTATGATACAGTCTCCACTTGTAAGGTGTGTGCTGATTTTAGAGATGTTAAAATGTGGGAAAGTATACATCTTAGAATGTATTAAATACTGTCCTAAATTCCCCAATGTGCATTTCTGGATATTCTGTTGTATTTCATTGGTTTGTCTCTTCACACTTTTTTAATTATTGAAGATTTAGAATATATTTTAATATGTAGTACAGATAGTTTTTCCCCATTGCTCTTTTTCCAACTATTCTTGTCTATCTGTTCAGACAAACTAGGCAGCCTCTCCTTGGCTCTTGTGAATCTTCTTTCCCTCCCTCTTTCTACCTCTGTTCCCCTTACATCATGAAAAGTGACATATAGAAGACCTCTCTCATATGCCTGATGATCAGCTGTAAGTCTGGATCAGAGTAGCTCCTCTGAGAGTGTGTGTCTTTTCCACTTTCTTCTCCTGGGTTTTTAGCTCAGCATTGCCATGGGAGATGCAGTCCATTCCTGATCTGATTGTTGCATGAAGAGGAGATGTTCCCACGAAAGTTCTTAGACTCATTTACTCCTTTTGTATCTTGTACATAAATTGTCAGCCTTATTCAGCAAAATAAGCATTCTTATTACAATGATGAAAAATCTTAAATGTTTGCAACTACATCAGGGTTTAATGTGGTTCACTAATGCATTTACCTTCAGTAAAAGTTTGTTGGTTTGCCAGTTATTCCTATTAAATTTTTAGCATTTTTAATATTGTATTACTAGAAACTTGGCTTTATTTGCATTCATAGGTCATAATGCATTTCTTTTTTTGTTTTACTGAAGAACCCACTGTAAGAGCTAGTAAATCCTGTGGAAAATGGCCTTCAGTGATCTTACATCGAGGACTGTGCGTCTTTATGATAATTGGATCAAGGATGCTGGTAAGTAACCATATTTCCTAATTGAGGCTCATCCTGCCTTTTTATGTCAGATTCCCACATTTAATAGGATTTCACTGAAACAGAATGAGAGATTTTGCAGCTTAACACTCTCTCAAGGACACCCCAAATATTTTTTTCAAAATGTTATTTTTATTACTAATTAGTAAAGACGTGTCAAGGGTTTCATTACAGATATGTACAAAGATAGAGCTACACAGATGTTCATTAAGATGCTTATAATAGTGAAAATAGTTTTAATATCCAATGAAGAGTATTGGTTAGTAAATGATGGTACATTCCAACTGAGTAGCCATTAAAAGTGATTTGGAGAGACACTGCTCTTAGGCTTGATTCTGCCCTAATGCTCCTGAGGGAGATAATAGTTATTGCCAACAATGGCTCTATTCAGGATGCTTCTTGAATGGGAGGGGTGTACCCCTCAGGGGTGTATCAGAAAGGGCAGGGAGTGTTTTCTAGGGTAACCCCGAATAATTCTGAAATGCCTGCCTTCTCCCCTTGCCCACTTAAAAAAAAATCAGTGTTATAGAAAAACATTTAATCCCAGTGCAAGAAGATTAAATTAAAGCAGGTTATAAAATACCATATATATTTCTTTTGTGAGGATTAGCAGTTATTTCTGTGGGGTAGGATTATTAGTAACTTCTTATTTACTTATGTATGTCTATCTAGATTTTCTTAAACCACTAAATGTGTATTGCTTTTATAACTATTACAAAACATTCTAAAAATATAACAAAGGTACATTTAAATAAATACTAGTAGACAACCGAGCATTTTATTTATTTATTTATTATTTTTTAATATATTTTATTGATTTTTTACAGAGAGGAAGGGAGAGGGATAGAGAGTTAGAAACATCGATGAGAAACATCGATCAGCTGTCTCCTGCACACCCCCTACTGGGGATGTGCCTGCAACCAAGGTACATGCCCTTGACTGGAATCGAACCTGGGACCCTTCAGTCCGCAGGCTGACACTCTATCCACTGAGCCAAACCGGCTAGGGCAACAACCAAGCATTTTAGAGCTGAGATGGACCTAGATATCATCGAAGCTAACTTCTCATTTTAGAGTTGAAAAAACTGAGGCCCAGAGATGTGACCTGGCCAACATCATGGTTAGTTTTTGGCAGAAAAAACTAGAACCTATGTATTCTGGTATTTCATATTTGAATTATTTTACACATGTTCACCACCATCACCACTTTAGAGTGATTTTTACCTGTCAACCAGAAATTGCATGTTCACCAAATTCAGGGGGAAAAAGTGCCACCTCTTGGTACCTATCACAGTTGGAAATATATTCCAATACTGATTTCAGCCACGATAAACTGTTTCATGGTTGCTAGCATTTTCAGTAGACTGCTAAAGACCAATTTTATTTCACTAAAAAAGGTCCTAATAGTTTTACCCCTGAAAAATGCCAAGTATCTAAAAAAGATCCCACAAATAGAGATGCTTCAGTCTGGTTGGGAAATGGAGAATGGTTATTTCCATTTTTTCTTCTTCTCTTTCATTTTAGTTTTTTTCAACTTATGTAATGATGCAGAAGACATATAGGTTTCTTTAGAGGTTTTATTTCTCTGAAGGTTTATAGTAGTTTGTTCTCATTAATTCAGTATTTCATTTAAGCACTATATTTTTACTTTCTAATAGTTTTTCTTTTCATTTATTTATTTTTAAGATACTAATATTTTGATTGCTTTTCAAAGTAGAGGTGTACTTTGCTACCTGAACTCTTATGATTTGAATTTGGGAACCAAGTAGATTTAGGTACTTTTTTTTTTTTTTTTTTTTTTTTTTTTTTTTTTTTTTAAATAGACCTGTTTGGGAGAACAGATCCCTTGCTATTCACTATTCCAAATGCAGGAGCCCTAGAGATTCAGATAATCAATATGCTAACTCATGGGTCAAATCTATTTAAAAGATGATGACTATCTATATAGTGCTAGCAGTATAAAATATTTAAAAAGGAACTACTTCTGAATTCCACTTCTACTTTTATTCATGGATCAACTCTTTACTTTTTATTAGGAATTTAAAAGCTGGATAATATTAGATCAGAAAAAGGAGTGACCCAGGGCTGGGGTGGTTATGGAGAGACAAGGAGAGTCCTGGAGACAGTGTTGCAAACAGTGCAAGAAAAATGAGAGGAAGAGGCAGGTATTGCTACGTACCTGAAGTTGGGCTAATTTGAAGTCATAAGAGAGGAGAGAAGGTAGGGGATATTTAATGCAAAGACCTAAATGTTAGTCCTGATACTACTGTACTAGCTAGGATCTGGAACTAATGATTTCTTGTCTGTGAGTCTCAGTTTCTTTGTTAGAATGATAGCTACCACCCAGCAGATAATATACATGGAAGTGCTTCTGTCATTTGGGAAGTTTCACAAAGCAAGTGAGGGTGGTGGTTACAGATGATTGATAGAGCATTTTCATCTTAAAATGCTTTCAGTATAGCATATCATGTTTGTAAAGGTTTCTTCACATTTTTTTCCTATTGGACTCTAGAAGGGTTAAAAAGTTTTGTGTAGAGATTTACATCTTCATAAGAACACCTTCAAGGACTTATATGCATGCATATAAGCCTAATCAATGGACACAGACAACAGGGGTGTGGGGGCATGAATGGGAGGTGGGGGGTAATGGGGGAATAAGGACACATATGTAATACCTTAATCAATAAAGAAATTAAAAAAAAAAAAGAACACTTTCAGGTAAAAGAGGAGAGGGTTTTTGCTTCCGGGTAGTGTGGTATTGATCTCTGAAAGCCATTACGAATCTTTTCTGGCCAACTTAGTTCAGTTGTACTTTGCTTACCCTGGAAAGTTCTGAGCACCTGATCAAGGGCCAAGAATTTCAAGTGTATTCTTGGCTTTGGCCCTAATCCTAAATCGCCTCCAAGACACTTACCTGTATTCTTTGTTTTGTTTTATTGCTAGAGAAGTTGTGATCATGCATAGTTATTTCAGGTGGAAAATTCCACAGCTACAGGATTTTAAAATGGTTTAATTACTACTTAAGCTATAAGAGGATTTATTATGATGCTAGATAAGAAATGTCAGATTTTGAAATAATACTATAACATTTTCAGTTGTTTAAAAAGCAACTTTCCTTGTATTTGGGTGGTACTAATAACTTTTCAGACTTACTTGTGACCTTTTTTGCAAAGACAACCTGAGTAAGCATGTTGACATCCTGAACCTTTAATACTTCACAAAGTACTGAGGTACATGATTGCTTTTCCTTCCAGCTTCTTCATCTTGTTGGTGCTTGGGATTTTAAAGGGAGAACTCATTGAGCTAATACATGCTACTTGAGAAGAGAACACTGCCTTACAAGCAGTTGATGGACAAGTTCATTAATGTTCTATGTATGTGACACTTGTAGTTTCCCTGTTCCTCTCTCTCTCTCTCTCTCTCTCTCTCTCTCTCTCTCTCTCTCTCTCTCTCTCTCTGTCTGTCTCACACTCTTAGAAAAGAACAATCAGACTAGTAATAAGTCAGAATTTTGGTAATCCCTGGGGTACAGATTCTCAGACAGCCTGCCTTTGCATCCTCTGCTTTCATCTTGACTCTACTTATGCACTTAAACCCAACTCTGATGCCAAATAGAAGATGCATCATCAGCCTTTTCTCCCTGGGGGAAACAGAACTTACCTCACCCCTGATCTTTCGCAGTTTGTGAAATCATAGACTGATTCAGGATTAACTTTAAATATCATCGAGCAGCCCCCTCTACCACCCCCCGCCTATCAAAGTCACCATCCACACCTGTCTTGTACACTTTTCATCATGGGAAGCCCACTACCTCACATGGAAAATAAACAGTTATCAGAGTCATGAGCATCATATTAAAGACTTTTAATTTTATCTGCTAAGTGGAGAGAGCTAATTCATGCAGAGGAATAATCTGAGTACAACTACTAGTATACTTTTAGGAATTTGGCAGTTGTATGGAAGACCAGATGTCACTGATTGGATCTGCAGGCAGGAAAACCACAGAAATGACTCCTGCAGGGCAATGGTGAGCGACTCTTAGGCCCTAAATATAAGAGAAAGAAGTTGACCCAAAGCAGCTTTTTCTCAAATATGGATGCCTAGGACCCATATGGATCCTAGGATTCTGATTTAGTTGGATCTGGGTCATATTTTGGCCACTTGACCTTTAAACATTCCAGAGGTGAATGCTCTGCTGAATTGAGACCTGCTGTCATAACATTTACTAAGCACTTAGTCTGTCCTGGGCTCTTTGAATACAGTAACTCACTAAATCCTCTATAAGATATAAGCTATTTTATTTTATTTTACTTTATTTTATTTTTGAATTACACTTTACATTCAGTATTATTTTGTATTAGTTTTAGGTGTACAGTGTAGTGGTCATACAATCATATACTTTACAGTGTTCCCTCTAATATTTCCAGTACCCACTTTGCACCATACATAATTATTACAATGTTATTGACTACATTACCTATATTGTACTTTACATCCCGGTGACTATTCAGTTACTACTAATTTGTACTTCTTAATCCCTTCACCTCTTTCACTCAGTCCTCCCAAATCCCTTCCCTTCGATACATGCTGTTTTATGCCCAGTTCTTAGATGAGGAAACTAAGCAAAGAGACTTTAAGTCAGTGTCCCCAAGTCAGGAGGGAAGCCAGGATCAAAACTCCAGAGCTTGCTGAAATAGGATTAAAAAGCATAGTGTTTTGTTTTATTATTTGCTTTCAAATAACAATAAATCTAATTAACTAGCTTTTCCCTAAGTATATGATTTTTTAAAAATCTGTAGCACGTGAAAGTCACAGGGTTTTCAAAAAGGTGTGTGCTTAAAATGTTAAATTATAAGAAAAGATTATTTATTTTAAAATTATTTTCTTCTACTTCCTGAGCCAGCCCAGAATGCTTTTTCCTGACTTGTTTTGTTTGTACTGTTGCCAACAGAATAACAGAAAGATGATGATGTCATTTGACTTCCCCCCCATGCTGAGTCAATGAAAGAAGAAAATAAAATAAACCTCCAATTCAGGAATTCCTTTATTGACACTTAAAAAAAACTAGTTTTCAATCATACATGTGATGTGTGTTATTAACAGAAACATTTAGAAAAAAAAATCATTTGTATTGTCACCATCCAAAAGTGATAATGTTAATTAACATCCTTGCAGGGTTCTTTGGTATTGGTTTTAGGTCCTTATTTCGTTGGGGATAAAAACTAGACGTATTAATGTGGCTGATGATATGTGTGTACTTTAGTATATAAAAGAATGTCTGGATGGAGGAACTCTAAAATGTTACTATTGGTTATGGTGGGTGGTAGGACCTTGCTGGCTATCTTCTGTCCTCCAGATGCATACCACATGCTGTGCTGAGGCCTGGAGAATGACCAGTATGGACTATATCCATGGGCTTGCTCTCCTGCCCTCTGGTTTCTGGTTGGGTTCAGCCAATGGAGAACCCTAGGAAACTGGGGAGAGGGAGGAGGATGGTGTTGGGGTATCAGTTCTCCTGACCCCTTACTTGAAGAATTGCCTTGGGATGGATGAATCCCTCAACTGAAGGTCACAGCTCTTCTGCAGGGGGCTACTCCATATGACTCTCTCCTGGGTTGTGGTAACTACCTTCCTTTGCCCTTTGAAGCCTCTGGTGCTAACAGCCTCACTGTTTCTAACCCCATCACTATCCCTGATAATTTCCCTTTACCCTGAAGATGGTAGTGATCATTGCCCACGTAGTCTGCTGTCAACATTAGGGTCTAGGTGCTCACTTAAAGAAATGCTGGTTGTTGTTAGTTATCTCTTGGTTAAGTGGATGTGTACTTACATCTTGTTTTTTCTCTTAGATCCAAGAGTTGAAGACTGGTTCTTAATGTCATCACCTCTGCCACAAACCATCATCTTGGGACTCTATGTCTATTTTGTCACTTCTCTGGGACCAAAGCTCATGGAAAATAGAAAGCCCTTTGAACTCAAGAAAGCGATGATAACGTACAATTTTTTCATAGTACTCTTTTCTGTGTATATGTGTTATGAGGCAAGTGTCTTTAGTATTCCTAATGGGAGAATTTTGCCTGAATTTTCCTGTTTATCAGTAATTATGTTTCTTGTTATGACTGTAAAACTCTTTGAGATTTAAGGAATTTTAGAATCTTAGCTCACTAGAGCAGGGATTTGCCCCCAAATTGTTATGTATAGATCAGGTATTAAACCCTTTAGAAGATCTAAGTATAATTTACTCATAGGTAATGAGAAATATTAACAATAAGTCCAGAGACTGGCACATAGTTAACCTTAATAGATAATTGTATGAATCCATAAATGTTAGTTTTAAGGAAACATACTTGGAGAAATTAAGTAACTTACTCTAAGTAGCATAGCTGGTAAGTGCAGGACCGATATTTGAATCTAGGTCTGACAGCAGAGCTCATTCTGACTAATGAGTTGTCCTCTTCATGGTAGGAATATTTAGTTTCTACACACTCTCATGCGTTATGATGGTGGGTTGTTCGGGTTTGGTTTAGCCGAGCTTTGGGAGAATAGAGAACTTAGACTCACACAAAGCAGTAGGTAAGGGAGCCTGTCTCTTAATTGTCAGTAAGAGAGGTGGGGATCTTTCAGAACCTAAAAGCAGACTCATGGATTCACTTTCTCTCCTTCTGCTATTAACATGCCTCAGCTACCCTCACTGCTTTTCTGAGATTCCTTGCCTCCCCAATACTGGCTGGCTTCCTCATACTGGAACTCACAAGAGTCCAGCATAGCCCCTCTGGCCTCTCCTGATTCCCACCATGAATCCACCTGGTCGGGTTGCCCTCACTTTGTTCTGACTTCATCCTCATAGGCCCCTCAGAAGACTGGACTTACTTTGCTGTCTTCCATTTCTTCTACTTTATTTCCAAAATTAACTCACAGGCCACTTTACTGTCCTTTCTGGAGCATAAGTAACTGAAAGGGAAGAACAGAGAAAATACAATATTATCAGAAATAGGATATAGCCTACTGTAGGACAGTGTTAAGAACTGACCTGGGAGCCAGGAGACCAGGGGCTAGTTAGTCCCAGTTATACTACTAATTAGCTACTTGATTTTGAGCAAGTCATTTAACTTCTTTGAGCCTCAGGTCTCCCATTGTATAAAGTCAGCATTGAACCAATTGTCTCTCAGGTTCCTTTATGCTATGTCTGACTGAGTCATTGAATATACTATCCTTAAATATATTTCTTAGGAAATAATCCAGTTATAACTAGTTACTTTTGATTTCTATTTTGGCAATTACAACATAAAAGAAGGTTTGAAAATATCTGAATTTGAAAGTCTATTTCCCATTAACCACTAACACTAGAGTTACTTATATGTCCATTTTGGTGTTTATTAACGGCTAAATATAAACTACTACTTTTTCTTCTTGACAGCCTGAAACATAGACACATATGTTAAAAGCTCCACAGACCTTTGGAATGTTCTTAAACTTAATATCAGGAAGCATTAAGTTCCACTCTTTGTTTAAACAAAGACTTTTGTGGCTGAGCAACCTGTCATCTCCGGAATACATCCGAACTCATGGTTTATTGGGTGGAGCATGATTGCATTTGGTTTACAGTAAACACCTCTACCAGGGTGTTAGGGCAAATATGAGCAAGGTGAAAGGTAGATCAGACTAAAGGAACCCACGTGCCTTATTTTTTAGTTATGGTTTGAATGTGTTAGTTAGTTGGCACCAGTCAGACACTAATAAAGAGAGACCAGCCAGGCCGTTGTAGCTCAGTGGTTGAGTGTCGACCCATGAACCAGGAGGTCATGGGTTTGATTCCTGGTCAGGGCACATGCCAGGTTATGGGCTCGATCCCCAGTAGGAGGCGTATAGGAGGCAGCTGATCGATGATTCTCTCTCATAATTGATGTTTCTATCTCTCTCTATCTCCCATCCTCTCTCTGAAATAAATAAAAACATATTTTTAAAAAGAGAGAGAGACCAATGAAGACCCCACAAAAGGCCAAGTCACACAGCCCAGTGCTTGTTTGGGGTAGGGGCAGGGGAGAATCAGTCATGCTAGTTTAAGTAAATGGATTTAGCGTGTTCCTTACATCAGTCAAAAGTTAAGTCTGAGCTCAGGAGAATATGAGGATGCTCACTGACAGATTTCATAAAGCAGAATAAGTCATTTCTGTACCACATTCCCTGTTCCTTAGAGAAAATTTATTGACTGTTTTTTGTAAGATATTTTTTCTCACCTGTGAAATATGTCTTATACTTTTCTGAATCTTAATTTTCAAGATTTCATAACTTACCAAGTTAACATTGTGATTAAATTATCTCACGGTATAAGCTAGGAGCTAGTTTTAGAAAAATATGGTATATTTTTAAATACCATAGTCTAAATAGTTGTTCTTTCTCCTTTGTTTCTTTTCACCATGGAAATATCATTCTGATAATGCCTCATAAACCTTGGCTTTTTTACAAGTTAATTTATTGTAAAGTTGTCATTTTAGCTTTAATAGCAATTAAAAATAGAAATTTAAAGTGTACTTCAATGGCATAAAATCATATAACCATTATACCGAAAAAGAAGACATTCTTGGGAAGATGTTAGCACTTATGAGAACAGGGTATCAAAAAAGAGAAGTGGTCATATTTTCAGAGCTCTAAATTAATATAGGAATTAATTTAAAATTACAGTCCTTAGTTTTTCATTTTCAGATACTGTTTTAAAAGAAGACCTTCCCACCATCAGACTGAAAGAATGTCAATGTAATCTTTGAATTGCGGTTCAGACTTATCAACAGTAAGCTTTTTCTTCTCACCACTAGTAGAAGGTCACTTTGTGGGTGTGCTGGAATTAAGGCTTGCTAGTCTGCATTTTTAAGCTTGAGATTTTCCTTTCTTACTTGTCATGTGGATCCAAAGCCAAACTAATATCTGAGTCTTGTGTTTGGTCAACCTTAATTTTAAGAGCCATGGATTACCACTTCACATCACACCGACTAGCTAAGGTCAGGAAAAAAGCAATGTATCTTATGAGTACATTGAGGAATTTTGGTTTGCTAATTTATTTTTTGACTATTTGGGACGTTTAGAGATCAGCAGAAAAGACTGAATTCAGGCCCATTTATTCCCTTTAGAATATACAAACATAAGCACAGGCATATATAGATATACCTAATATGTACATATACTAGCATATACTTCCAGTATTTGATGTTTAAGAAAAAACACTCCCAGTGTTTTATTCTCCACTATATTAGAATAATTTTCCCAAGAAATGGACATTTTAGTCCAAACCCAGTTTATCTAAATAAGATTTGAGTTTATGGTTTTGAAAATTCTTACTGCTTTTATATCCAGTGAGTTCCTAGTTTGTAATTGTTCTTGCCCATCTTTCCCTCCACACTGGCTGCTGACTCAGCTGAGAATTTAATGAAGAAACAGTCAAAACTGCCTTTGTTATAGCTGTTGAGCAAATGTTTCCTTCTTTAAAATGCATGTGTTCTTTTGCAGTTTGTGATGTCTGGCTGGGGTACAGGTTATTCATTTCGATGTGAAATTGTTGACTATTCACGGTCGCCTACAGCATTGAGGGTAAGTTTCCCTTTGGAAAAACTCATAACTCAAAATTAATGTTAAAACTTTTTGGACTCCATTTGTAACAATGTGAATTCAGAACGAGTGACTCAATTATTAGGATATCTATATTGAAAGAAAAGCTAAAATTTACCAGCTAGAAAGAACCAAAGTCGGGTATGTTATTTTCTATAAAATTTAAAAGTAAATTCATATCTGGTTCCTCAAACAATTTAAAAAAGAATTATAATATCCAGCAATTCCACTTCTGGGTATATATCTAAAAGAACTAAAAGCATGAACTCCAAAAGGTATTTGTACACCCATATTCATAGCAGCATTATTTACAGTAGCCAAAAGGTGGAGGCATGAAAGGTTAAACAAAATATGGTGTATTCATACAATGGAATATCATTCAGCCTTAACAAGGAAGGAAGTTCTGACACATGCTCCAACATTCACAAACCATAAGAACATTATGCTAAGGGAAATAATCCAGGCACAAAAGGACAAATACTGTATGATTCTATTATATGAGTTACCTAGAGTGATATTCAGAGACAGAAAGTAAAATGGCCTTTGTCATGGGCTGTGGGGAGGGGAAATGGGGAGTTGTTTTTATAGGTACATAGATGGGTACATCTATGCATGGATGGTGGTGATGGTTGCACAACAATGGGAATGTACTTAATGCTACTGAACTATACAGTTAAAAATAGTTAAGATGGTAAATTTTATATGTATTTTGCCAAAATTAAAAAGAACTAAATTTTCCCCCATGTAAAAATAAAACAAAATAAATTCATATTCATGTGTTTTTTTGCAGATGGCACGCACCTGCTGGCTTTATTACTTCTCCAAATTTATCGAGCTATTAGATACTGTGAGTATGTAGTCATTTCATTTGGTAAATGTCTGATCTTTTGATGAAAGCAATAAACTAGCGTTCTGTTGTCCAATAACTTTGGTTATCTCTCTTCTTCAGGCAGACCTGCCTTTTCTTATCAGTAATATTAGAAAATGGATAGGATAAGCTTATTTTTCAGTCATTTGAAACTCCAAAAGGTGTTCTTATGTATCTACCACCTGTTTAAGATAAGCATGTAACTGTCACATAGATGAGAAAACTGCATCTTTATGTAGATGGATGACAGTTGTGTTGGGAAGCAAGTTTAGGAAGCAAAGAGCAGAGAACACTTTACCTTTGGTCCTTCTTACAAAAACTCTGTGTCATCCATACTCCTTTAAGAGGATAAATGCTTCAAAATTTATAAACTTACACAATAATATTGTTACCCTGGCATATCAGTAATTTTGGAAATATCAAAACTATCTTCAGCTGCCCTCTGAGTCCTCTCTCTGCCTGGGAATAAGCTGAATATGGGTGACTGGACCCTGGGAGAAGCAAGTGCCATAGATTAGGGTCCATAAGGAGAGGAGAAAGTCCTATGCCTTGGTTTCCAGAATAGGAAAGCTATGTAATTATTACATCTTTGTGGTATGTGGGTCTTGGTTATCTGGAAACAGTTTTGGGCCTGTTCTCTCTTCAGAATATATATAACAAATCTCAACATGCTTTTACCTTCTCTGATGACTACACATAATGTGATAACTGGAAAGGATTTTTGTGAGCATAGAATCACTCCTATTGTTCTCAAAAGTTAGCATGCATTAGAATCACATGGAGGACATGTTAAAAACACACAAGCCTGATCCCTAGAGTTTCTGATTCAATAGGTTTTGGGTGGAGCTTAAGAATTTGCATTTCTAGCAACTTCTCAGGTGATATTATTACTGTTGGTCCAAGGTCCACACTTTGAGAACCCTTGCTTAGTCCAGTGGTTGCCAACCCTCATGGTGTAGTAAACTTACTTGCATTAAAAAGCCAAAAGGCTGGGCCCCAACCTCAGAGACTTGGAGCTAGGTGGTCTAGAGTAGATACCAGGCCTGGCTATTTTTAAAAAGCTTCTTGGACATTGTAACATGCAGCCAGGGTTGAGAACTATTGATCTATTGAAGTCCAAAGCTCTCAGTCTGAAAATACTGAGGTTCAATGACTTACCCAAAGGAATGCTGCCACTGATGGGCAAGGATCTCAGATTGTTGTCTTATGGCTTTTTCTGCACCATGCTGCCTTCTCTCATGTGCATAAGCAAATGCATTTGGCTTCATTGTTTCTGCTTTGCATGTTCTCAGGTCTAGCTTACATAAGGAAATGGTTGCTGCCTTTGTGTCCGTCCTTAAGCCACACTTTTTGAGATATTCCTACTAGTACTTTTGTTTCTGCTACTCTGTTTAGAACTATATTTCAAAATCTAATTCATTGTTGCTCTCCTGAATTTTGAGTATCTTTTTGGACATTTAATTCTGCTTTTGTATATTTTTTGGAAAAAAAAAATTTTCCCTTCAAATTCTTCCTATTCTATGCCTTTGTTTGTAGAGTTTCTGCAAACCACTTGGGTACATTCAATCTGGATGGTGCTTTCATTGCCCTTCTCATTTTTCCCAGGCAGCTTTGCTTTCTTTTCTGTCCTATTTCCCCAATTAACTCTTCAAGTGTTTTCTTCATTTTTCTTTAATAATAACTTGCTAACTTTTGATTTATTGCAAGTCCTCTTGATTTGCTTAATCCATTACCTAAATTGGGAAAATGTGTTAGCAATGTAGAATAATGTCAGTTCTAAGAATTAAGATTCCGTGCCATACATGTGGATTTTTTTTTGCCAATAACATTTTTTCCCCATAACTTTTCGGACCATGGTCTTCATTTTATATCTTTGATTTTTCAAATCTGCATGCAATTTTTTTTTTTACCTTTTATCAATTCTCCCATGACTAGGCATTGTACCTAAGTTCCTTCATACTAATTGGCTTTTGAACTTGAAGAATCAGCTGCTTCCATTGAGCATTCTATAAGTCAGTCCTTTCAAAGCAAGTTGTGATGTGAAATAGTTTCACTTTGTCAATATTTTTATAACTCTAGATAAATTATTGCATGATTTTATATGAACTTGATTTTCTTTAAATTATTTCAGATCTTTTTTGTTCTGCGTAAGAAAAATAGCCAAGTGACTTTTCTGCATGTCTTCCATCATACCATCATGCCATGGACCTGGTGGTTTGGAGTCAAATTTGCTGCAGGTAGCCAAGGGAGAATTGGGATCATTTCTTACAAATACTAATATTTTTGTATGGTATAAACACAAAATCTATCCTTAAGTATGATCTAAGAGCAACTCAAAACGTCAAAGAATCACTTTGATCAAACTTCTTTTATTATTACTTGAAACCTAAATGTAGGACTCTTACCCAGATCCTTCTCCAACTCTCCATTCTTTAGAAATGCATTGACTTTTGGGTACAGTCTTATACATGTATTTTAGTTGTTTTATTTGGATTTTATTATTTTCCCAAGGAGTTCTATTAAATATCTTTTAAAAATAAAAAATAAACAAAATGGTTTTATAGGAATGTAATTAGGTATCTATTTCCTTATATATATATCCAGAGAGTTAGAATGTTTATCTCAAGTTCCATGTTTTCTTTACCTTCAAATTTCTAATAACTGATAAACACTGTAAACCCTAACAGTGCTGTAAAGATGTGTGAAATCGCAGTTGCCCAACTTCTTTAAGCATCCTGCCATATTAAAGGATGTTTTGTTACTTTTTCAAGTCAAGAATAGTTTAAGTCAAAAGCTTGGCTACAGGCTCTTTTGTTTGGTTTGGGTTTTATGCTTCTGAACATCTAGAATTGAAAAAAACAGGAGGTTAAGTAATTTTACCCTATCATAAAGTTTTAAATAAGTGATATTCCCAATGACATATTCTTATCTTACTAGCAAACATTTTATTTATGCTAGTTTCTTAAATTTAAGACAGGCCTGTAGCTCATAGTAAACAATGTTTTAACATTTCTGTGAAAGGCTCACCTCTATTAGGCATTCTGATTCTGCAAGACTTAAAAAAAGCAAAAAAAAAAAGCGGAGCCACAACTGAGGAACTTTTGTTTGCGTTTTAGATTCTCTAGGCTTGGGGAGTCTAATCTGCATGTCTTATGTCTCAGAGCATGAGAAGACATTGATCAGTGGCACAACAGAGGTGCTAGAACCTAGAGGAGCCAAGAGGGCATTGGATTTTTCAGGATGTAAAGTATCTCCTTGCCCAAAATTGGCATTTATCTGTGTAGCATTTTGAAAAAGTAAATGTAGCTGTTCTTGTATGGTATGTTAATGTAAAAATTTAACTTGCACTAGAAGAGAGTCTCATCGGTGTCCATTTCACAATAAAAGGGTAGCTGTATTATTTAATCTCCATAGTTTACTTATCTTTACTTTCTTTTTTTCTTACACATGCATATTGTGCCTCTCAGTTCTTTCTTTAGTGATATCATTGACATCTTTTTTGTCTTGGTGAAATATTGAAAAAGACCCAAATATCCACTAATTGAATGGTTATTTCTTGTGTATATATAATTGTGAAATGCAAATAATATTGAGACGCATCTTTTAAGCAATTTGACTCCTAAATTATCAAAAATAGGTGACTATTCTGTTTTTAAAGTGTGCTAGTAAAGGTTCTTTTATACCCTTATAATTTAATTATTCGGATTTCTTTCAGGATACCAGAATATTATCACAACACTGAATAATATATAAAAATAGGAAAAAGATTGGAAAACAATATCCCCAAATGCATTATTTAGAGATATTGACACAAAAAATGGTTTCTCTCTCCTTCTGTATCCTTCTCTGTATTTTATATTTTTTCTTTATTGTATATCTATTCATTCCATAATAGGAAAAATAAATTTTATTTGAAGAATGGAGTTGAGCACTTTTCTAATTTCTCTCTTGGAATCAATTTCAAACAAACAATGCTTTCAATAATGAAAATTTAAACACATGATATACCTCAGTTTTTCATTGTTACCATGTTTATGGACCTCAAGCACTTTGTAGTGGGTTCATTTTCCATTCCTTAATCCCCCTACTGCTTTACGAAATGTAAATATTAGAAAATAATGGGTTTTTTTCCTCTCATGTACCATGGATTGGCATTTCTGTTCAGATCTTCATGTGAACTCTAGTATACACATGTACACCTGATATCTATTCAGTAACAAGCACAGAATAAGAGCTGAGGTATTTCCAGAGATATGGTTTGACATTGGCTCCCATCCCTCAAATGAAACTGCCCATTTCAAACTGTTCTCCCAAACTCTTGAGCATAATTGATCTCTATCTAGTGTTTAATTTCCTGTTGGCCTATTGTACAATTTTCTGCGATAATAGCAATCCAGCTTTTCTTTTGAATATGATGAAAATATTTTTGTGACACATTTTTAAATTAATTATGCACAAATTCCCATCTAGATATGTGGAGAATTATAATAATTAGCCAGGTGATTATTTTTCCCAAACCAAAGGAATAAAAGGTGATGGCACTAATTGTAATTCATTCTGAGATGTTTGCTTTTCAAAACTGTTATCACAAAGAAGAAAGCAAGCTTAGAAAATACTTCTTGGAGAAGCCTTCCAAAAACATTACTACTTAACATGTGATTATTCTGTGAACAAACTCATTAAAATAACTTATGAGAAAATAATCATAAACTAGAGAAAATAAGCAAGTTTATTTTGATAGCTTATTTTGATCACTAATCCTTACTAAACACTCTTAGCTACACCAGTACTTTGTTAAATTCCTGTCCATGGGATCCTTGTTTTAGGACATTTAAATGATGAAAGCGTCTGAATGGGAACATGTACATGCTTATACCAAAAAATAAGAGTAGTGTCTTAATGACACTGGCTCTGATGTAGTTGGTTATCCAGGGTACAGTAGATTTCTTGTGTGTTTATAATCATGAGATACAAATAGAATAGAGAGGTATTTGGCTTATCCCTGTTAAGCAGCTTAACTTAAAACTATCAGAAATAGACACCTATTCTATTTTTAAAATACCCCTAGAAAAGGTGTTTCCACACCACTATATTTAGTTAAGTTTTTTTTGGGAAAGAAAACTAATCCAAATGTGTATAATAAAAGTTGGGAGGCTGTTAATAAGCTTTATTAATTCAGTTTCTTCTGATTTGAAATGTGAGATAATTAAAGGATTAGCTAAAATTTTATTCAGGAAGGGAAAGTTTATGAAGGGACAGTATATCATAAATGAGGCATTGGAGGAATATTTAAGCTACTTAAAAATAATTATTCAAAATAGGTTATTTTAAGGTAGTACTTTAGCAGTGGTATATCTAGAATTGCTGCAATTATGAATGATTATTAAAAAGTAATTAGTTTCTACTATGCAACAATTTTTATTTTGCTTGAAACTTTCTGTAATTCCTAGTGTCTATGAATTTGATCCTTCTTCTAACACAATCAGTCCAGATTTGTGAGGTTGTGTTTTATTTCTGGAATTAAAGAATACTGGAATAGAGGAAATAGAATGTCTTGGAGAAAAAATTAAATTTCAGGCCAACATTACTACGCTGAATTAGGCTCTACATAAAGAATGCAGATTCTTCTAGAATGGGCTACTTTGGAAAGAGATGCTAGGGAAGATTTTTGTTTTTTTTCTCTCACTACCAACTAATCACCCTGTTACCTCTCCCCCTGTGCTACTGGTCCAGCTAAAGGCAATTGAAATGATGTTTGCTTACATTCCCCCATCATTCATTGCTTCTATTCTAAATTAAATGTAATAAGTAGGAGCTGTGGGGAAATTAGAAGATGAAAACCAAGATAGGATGGCACAATTCATAAAAATCAAATGGAAGCAGTAAACAAAGGTGGTTTAACAATAAATGTTTATTTATATTTTGGAAAAACAAGTAATTGATTAAAGCAAACTTAGCATAGCTTACTAAGAAAAGCCAAAGTTTTGTGGTACTAAAAATATTTATTGAAAATTGATTGTGGAAAAAGTAAATTTGATTTCATACAATGACACTTGCAAAAGTATTCTCGTGGTTTTATTCATAATAACCCAAAATGGAAATAATCCAAATATCTTTTAATAAGAGAATGGATACATTCTTATGTATTCATATAGTGTAATACTACATAGCAATAAAAAGGCAAACTACTAATATACACACCAACATGGATGAATATTAAAAACATGTTGATTGAAAGAAAGACACAAAAGACTATATCCAGTATAATTCTATCTATATGAAGTTTAAAAGCAGGCAAAACTAATGGTTGATTATAGAAATCAAAATGAAGGTTACATTCTATGAAAGGGAATATGGGAGCCTTACCTGGTGTCACAAACGTTTTATATCTTGAATTTGGTAATGTTTACTTGGGTCTATGCATATGTACACTTAAGGTTCATGTACTTTGTGTTAACTCTCACTAAAAATGAGTTTGATTACTATTATTTAGTAATATATCATGTTAACTTAACGTAGATTGTTAAAATAAAACCAAATCATAAGCCCATCTTAAGTCAAGATATATCAGAATAAGGGCATGCTAGGTTATTTTCTAAGATTTGTATATTATATTTTACTCAATAAATGTATTATCTGTCCAGCTCCCTCTAATATGATACCTGTTTAATAAGATTGATGTTTCACATAATGTGTGTTTTTCCCCCACTAAAATTAAAGAAATAAATATACTAAAATCTCAGTTCAGACAAAAATGTGTCTTATTTGAGGAAGAGTGCCCCCATTTGACAATTATTTTATTTTCCAGGTGGTTTGGGAACATTCCATGCCTTTCTAAATACAGCTGTCCATGTAGTCATGTATTCCTACTACGGACTATGTGCACTGGGACCAGCCTACCAGAAGTATTTGTGGTGGAAAAAATATCTGACATCATTACAGCTTGTGAGTAATTAATTGTCTTTAAAACAATATATAAAACTAAACTAGAATCATTTGTTTTCCCTGTGAATTAGGATATTAACTAAAAAAGAACAAAGTTTACAATACAATAAGGATATGAAGTGTCTGGCCTCTATATGGTATCACATGATTATCCTTTTTATCTTATTTAAACTGTTGTCAGGAACGTTATTGAAAACAAAGCATATTTGGTAATCAAGAGGCTTAGACAATTAAATTAAAATGTGTATCCATATGCCATCTTTATACTATTTTGTATATTGATATAAAACTAGAGGCCCAGTGCATGAAATATGTGCATGGGGGGCCCTCAGCCCAGCCTGCACCCTCTCTAATCCGGGACCCCTCAGGGGATGTCTGACTGCCGGTTTAGGCCCAATCCCACAGTCAGACATCCCTCTCACAATCCAGGACCGCTGGCTCCTAACTGCTTGCCTGCCTGCCTGATTGCCCCTAACCACTCTGCCTGCCTGATGCCCCTAACTGCTCCCCTGCCTGCCTAATCACCCCTAACTGCCTCTGCCTGCTGGCCTGGTTGCCCCTAACTGCCCTCCCCTGCTGGCCTGGTTGCCCCTAACTGCCCTCCCCTGCCAGCCTGGTCATCCCTAACCGCCTCTGCCTTGGCCCCCGCCACTGTGGCTTTGTCTGGAAGGACGTCTGGATGGATGTCCGGAAGATGTCCGGTCTATTTAGCATATTACCCTTTTATTAGTATAGGTACACATTTATGATCAAAGTAATCTCAAAGTTATGTGAACCTCATTAGGCATAATATTAAATTAGAAGTTAGAAATGTCATATTCTAGATAAATGATCTTGAGGGGGTATAACTTTGAGGGAATCATGAGCCTTCCTGTGTGCCTGCCTATCTAGTCCTCACATTTCTAAGTCTATTTTCCTCCAACTAGGAAAAGTACTGTGAGGATTAAAGTGCTACAGTGGTGATATATATATATATATTCTCCTAAATAATCAAACATAAGAAAATGGTGAAATAAATTATTTTCATTTCTATGTTGGAATATTACAAAGTCATGAAAATTATTTACAATTTCTTTCTTTTTAAGCATTCCCCTCCTCCCCCCATAACATACATTAGAGCACTGTCCTCAAGTAAACAATGTTCAGAATTGCAGAGGCACTCAATTTAGACCTAATAAGACTTTCCAAGCATTAATCCTAAAAATACATGGTATACAATTTTTCTGAAGAGTGACCATAGGTTGAGATGCTGATTGCTTTACATTTTATCTTCTATTAAAAGAATAATTCTATGATCCTCATGTTTCCAGATTTATAGTCTATAATAATGTAGTGTTATATTCTGCCAATAACACTAAAGAGAAAGTGTGAATTTAGGTGTAGACAGCCTGTTGAAATTCAGATTCTATTAAAATCCTACAACTTGTTAAATGAAATTTGGCATATTTATATAATGTGTTCTTCCAGGTGAGAGACTGATATTTTAGTCTGTAAGGATATTAAATCAATATCAGAGTATATCCTTACAGAATTGTTTATTGTATTTTAAATTGGCAACACCCTAAATAACCAATCCCAAGGAAATAGTGCAATACATTATTTTAACTCCTACTTTGGAGTATTATGAAGTCATAAAAATTACTCACAATTGCTTTTTTTTAAAGTATACTTTTTGATTTTAAAATAACATATGCTCATTGGAGAGAAATAAGAACATCAATGTAAGCAAAGAGAAAAACTATATATAATTTCACCACTCAGGGAAAATCAGAGCTGACATTTTATTTTATTCTTATCTAGCTTTTCTCCTCTATGCATATATATGTATACCTTTTGCATGATTTGTATTATACTGCATGTAATATTTTGTATTAGGCTTTTTTTTCACTTAACATACTCTTAAATATTGTAAAGACTTTTTAGCAATGTGGAAAAAACTTATATAGAAAGAAGAATAGATTTTTGTTCATTATTATTTCACATGTATCAGTTATACACAATCTCATCTGCATAGAATGTGGAGGATATTGCTTAGGCTTCCTAAGGTTTCGTTTCTTTCTCTGCAAAATGAGAGGAATAACTCTAGCTACTTTAGGAAAGTCATAGAAGTTCCTTAACATAATGCAAGGAAAGCTGATGATGATAATAAAAGAAACTATGTGAAAATCTTAACTGCAGTGATAACTGGATGAATTGTTATTTATTTTTATTTATAGATTTTTACTTTTCTAAAATTTCTACACAACACATGTTGCCTTTTAGTAAGGGGAAAAATATATTAAAAAAATCTGGATATATTAAGTGTCCTTCTTAAGACTATGTAGATTGTTCTGGAACACAGAGTCTTTGGGCATCACTAAGAAGGTCCCCAAAACTGTCTCACTCAGTCTCTGGCAAACAGTATATATTTTTATCTATAACAGTGGAGGACAAATGGCAGATATGAGGAATCAGACATGCCTTCGTGCCTACAAAATTGGTGGGGCTCTAATTAGAATGTTTTTATTTCCCCAGAATTGAAATACCTAGTCTAACAACAAACTATTTGAAATTGAAACTATCTGAAATATTAGGCCATAAGGTAGTGGTCCCATGAGCATTTCATCAATCAAAGACTCACATCAAAGACTTGCAGAACACTTCCCGGGTTAGTTCTCTGAGTAGGAAAGGGCGGCTGCGTTGCCCAGCAACATAGCATAGGTCCTCTGGAGTTGTGCAGTTTGGTGGGACTGAATAGTGGTTCCAAATCCTCATCTGTATTTTAACACTGTTCCACCCACTATCACTCCCATGGAGGCTAGATTGAAAGATGAAATTCCCTATCCAACAGTAGCTTGGAGGTGGTTGGAGAGTGTTTAAACGTAAGTAGCAAAGAATGCATTAAATAATTGCTCCATTGTGACTCTTCATATCTGAACAATATTTTTCATTCTTTCATCTGTTAGGTCCAGTTCATTATTGTCACCATCCACATAGGCCAATTCTTTTTCATGGAGGATTGCAAGTACCAGTTTCCAGTCTTTCTGTACATCATTATGAGTTATGGGTGCATCTTTCTGCTGCTCTTTCTCCATTTTTGGTACCGTGCTTACACCAAAGGTCAGAGGCCACCCAAAACTGTGAACAATGGAATCTGCAAAAACAAAGATCACTGAAATTCAAGTACAACATGAATCAATGAATGAGACTGATATCTTGTCTTCCTTGACAATCAAGAGATATTTCCATGTGCAGTGCATTTTGTATATTTTTCAAAAGCAAGAGCTTGTATTTTTATGATAAGTTATTGGGATTTCTGATATTTGAGAGCCTATACTCCCAGATAACAGAGTCTTCTAATAATTAGAGCCTAAGGCAGCCCGTTTTTCAGCTGCTTTTAAACCTCATCTAAAGATTTTATTTAATACATTTTGTTACACTAAAAGGATCATGTGAAATAGTACAGTACTTTTCAAAGAAGTTCAGTATAAATGAGAAATATCACTAGATATTTTGAGTACAGACAGAGATCCATGCTGTACAGTGGATTCCTTCTGCCAGGTCTGAAAACCTCGAACTGTGGCTTTGGCATTGTAGCTTGTTGACTATACTCAGAAGACACTATGTTTATTCTAGAGTTAAATTCCCATTCTAAAGAATTAACAAAATGAACATTAAGTGAATGTTGGGTAAGTTGTCATTTAAAACCACTAACAATAATTTTTAATGGATCTCTTGAGTAGCTGCCACCAGTTTTGCTGATAAGACTTTCTCACAACCTTTTGTCATATGAAGTGTTTAGAAGTAACACTCCTTTCAAGGAACACATTGATGCACTTAATGCTAAGGTTAAGTTAATATTTTGAAAACAGGTGATTTTTTTCTGATGGCTTAATGAGCACTCTGCTATTACTGTCTTTCAATTGTCTTTGTATGTTTCTGGAAAGAGGTGAATTTGTCAATGGAAAAAGTACTGTATAGTCCTAGCCGGTTTGGCTCAGTGGATAAAGCATCAGCCTGCAGACCAAAGGGTCCCAGGTTTGATTCCGGTCAAGGGCATGTACCTTGGTTGCAGGCTCCTCCCCGGCCTGGGCCCTGGTCAGGGCTCCTGCAGGAGGCAACCAATCCATGTGTTTCTCTCATATCAATGTTTCCCTCTGTCTTTTCCTCTCTCTTCCACTCTCTAAAAATCAATGGGAAAATATTCTCGGCTGAGGATTAACAAAAACAAAAAATAAAAATAAATAAATAAAGGTAAATAAATGTTTAAAAAAAAAAGAAATGAAAAAATACTGTATAGTTCACTGGGAAAAATCTGTTGTCTGTTGTATCATAATGTCACTTTCTTATATGGTCATCATTTAAAAGATTATCTTGGTTAAATATATATTGGTTAGATGTGTAAATGTTCATGTCATTAATATATTGCAGGTACCCTTAAATCATAAATGATTTTAGATTACCCATCACAGTTTCCAGAGATGTTTTAGAATGGCTTATGAAGCAATTGGAGGCAAATGGTGATACAGAGATTATCCAGGGAAGATTTAGTTACATGAGTGTTTCTCTCAATAGAGAGAGAGAGACTACATAGTAAGTATTGTAATGGATATACTGCATGAAAAAATATTTTCTAGATTTATTAACAGCCTGCATTTTTTCAAACTTATAAATTATATAATGAAGGACCAAAATTCATTTTGCAATGTTTCATTTCTTTAAAATTGCTACTTTCTAAAATTCTCTTATTCTTCAACAGTAGATTTTTTTTTCCAAGAAACACAAATATTTGGACATTTAAAATTTTTCCTTATAGCTTGTTTGTTCCCATTATATTTATACTCAATTTTTGAAGGACAGCTTATGCTTGTATTACTTTAAACCAGCGGTCTCTAACTGGTGGTCCGCGGACCACTGGTGGCCCATGAAGTCTGAAAGGTTGGCGACCGCTGGTTTAAGGAAACCATTGGAGCAGTGGTTGCCAACCACTGGTGGTCTGTGAGGTCCGAAAGGTTGGCGACCGCTGCAAACAACTAGTCCTTTCGGGCCTCAGTTATTGTGTGACACACAGTGATACTTACTGTACAGCAAAGTCTGAGTGTTGACTCACTGTAAGCTCCTCTAGTTCTGTGTCTTCCCCCAGTCTGTTAATCTATACCATGGCCTTTTCACACTTACCCGGTTCATAAGGTTATGTGCCTTTAGTGACCTTTAATGACTTCGCTTGCTTACAATATGAGAAGATGAGGGTTGAAAATGGGGGGAAATTAATATTTTTAAAAATAAAGAATAAAGAACAGGAGAGCAGAGCTAAAAGAAATAACAGATTTAATTTACTTCTCTGAGAGTCTCAGGATTCCTTAAGTGTTTTCTTGTTTTGGCTCTTCAAATCCAACTTGTGCTAAATAAAAAGGTGTGGTTGGTGCTGTCATATACTAGTACTCACACAATTGCCAAAGACCCCAGTAGGGTAAAGACCAAATGCAAGCAAAAATAAAAGAAGATAAAACAGGAGAGTTTGGTTTCTTTCCCTGCATCCTTTCTGACCTGCATTGTACGACCACTCTTAATTGCCCTGTAGTTTTTGAATGTTTGAGGTGCCTACCAGCTCACAGTAACATGTGATAGAAACACATTCTAAATTATACAAATCAAAGAAATTATGTTACATGAAAAATCACAGCCGGCAGAAACATCCTCTGTGTAAACATTGGCAGATAAAAATGCATCCACCGGATGCAGAATTTGTACAGTCAGTGTTTTTTATTAAAGGGCTTTGTGGGTTACAGAGAGTTTCTATTGGGGTTTCATCCCACTTTTCAGGATTTTATTGCCTTTGGATTTGCTTACCTAACAAAGAGCCCAGTTACAAAATCTAGTTTATGACATAAGTGGCTCTATGAATCCTTGAGAATATTGTAAATAAATATAAATTAAAAATATTAAGTATATAAGGGACATTGCAATTTTCCAGTCTTAATTAGTAGAATTCTTAGTTGAGTAGACTACATTGTTACCTAAATTATAAGGTTATGAGTTATATTTCTTCATATTAACCCTTATTTTTTCATGTTTTTAAAGACTGTGGAAAACTCTGGCTATTGTCAAAGTTTTGATTGTGTGTGTGTGTGTATGTGTGTGTGTATATGTATATATTATAATAAATTTGTGATGTTACATGTATGTGTATGTGTGTGCATTATAATATATTTGTTGTATTAAGTGTGTGTGTGTGTGTATCTTTCATTTGGATCCTAACTGCATATGTTTACATAGGTAGGTGCTTTTTAACCTGAATATTCTTTTAACCAAAGCATTTTACACATTTGTTGTATACGTGCCATGTTCAGACATTAGTGATACAAAAACACCTGTGACATCATTGGGGCCTCCTGGAGCTTAGCGGCTGACTGGTAGAAGAAATTATGTTATAGGCCAGTATATGATAGTTGCCATCTGAGTGAAAATCCTGTCACTTGGCAAGCAGGGAAGGCTCTATGAAGGAATTTGAATTTGAGTTCTGTGTTGAAGGTATACAGAATTTCAAAATGGGTGGTGGGTTAATGGGGAAGGTGTGCTAAGTAAAATGAAATAACAAAGCAGGGGGCAGGGGAAGGAAAGTATTAGAAAACTTGAGGGAATGGCCAATGAACCAAATCAAAGTGAGGCTTCCTGTAGGTGCTCCAGAGAAATGAGGCCGGAAAGGGAGGCGAGCTCTGACCTCTGGTACCCGTAGCTGCAGCAACTGGGCTGATTCTCCAGGCAATAGGAGTATTCAGTGGTTTGTGAGAGAGAAGAGGGGTGATTGAAGTGGTACCTTAAGAGGAGTCCTTTGGTGGGGTGGGATGGGGTTTTGGAGGGGCATGAGACACTAAAGCAAAGATAAATAAGTTTATTTTAAGGCTCCACCTTAAACATAAACAAAATCTGACTACTGGGCCCTGCTTATGTCATGCCTCGATTTCTGGATTAGTTTCCTTTCCGACTCACTGCTTCTGCCCTCACCTTCTTACAATGCATAGTCTAGGTCATATTCAAACATAAATTAAATCATGTCGGTCTTACTCAGAAGCCTTCAGTAGGATCTGATTTCACCCAGACAGATAAGAAAGAGCCAGAGTTTCTACAGTGGTCTACAAGGCCATCCATGAGCTGTCTCCCACCTGCCATTGTACCTGTGTCCTCACCTGTGACTCCACCCTTGCCTCCCTCTGCTCCACTCACGCTGGCCTCCTTGTGTCCACTGGACCATGCTAAGCATATTCTTATATTAGGGCCCTTGGCTTAGCTTTTGACTCTGCTTAAGGGACAATCTGGGACCGCTGGCTCCTAACCGCTCGCCTGCTTGATCACCCCTAACCACTCACCCGCCTGCCTGATCACCCTTAACTGCCTCTGCCTGCTTGCCTGATCACCCCTAACCACCTCTGCCTGCCTGCCTGCCTGATCACCCTTAACCACTCACCTGCCTGCCTGATCACCCCTAACCACCTCTGCCTGCCTGCCTGATCGCCCCTAACCACTCGCCTGCCTGCCTGATCGCCCCTAACTGCTTGCCAGCCTGCCTGTTCATCCCTAACCACTCTGCCTGCTTGCCTGATTGCCCCCAACTGCCTCTGCCTCAGCCCCCGCCGCTGCGGCTTCGTCCGGAAGATTGTCCGGAAGGATGTCCAGAAGGTCATTCAGCTGTCTGGTCTAATTAGCAAATTATGCTTTTATTATTATAGATTAATTTTAGGAGGGAGACAATAGAGGTAAAGTATTCTCATCAAGGGTGTCATATCAAAGGTACATGCTATCAATATGACTTTGCACTGTTGATGTTAACCTTGCTCACCTGGTTGAGGTAATGTTACTCTTTTCCCCCATCCTTTATTCTTTGGGAGGGAGTAACTGTGTACAGATACACTTAAGGATACCCCCTTGAGGGCAAACTATCTGCATAAATTATTTAGAATTCTTCTGTATGGGTAAGTTGCCTATTCTAGTACTTAATCACATATATTATTTATATTAGTATGGACTCATGAATATCTATTTTATACTCTAGGTTATAATCCAATACAGCTTATTTTATTGCTCACATTTGTCTGTTTCCATTAGGAGGTCTTCCTGTATCACTTTGACATATCCCCACTTACTTTCTGGCACTACAAGATGCTCCAGGCTCATCTTATATATTTCCTGCCCTAATCCTAGAATCAGCCGAATCTCCTAGGGGCCCTGTCTCCTTTGGTTGGAGAATGGTATTGGAAACCAAGAGCTGGAATTAGGTGTGCTAATTTCTACTGGAGTATCATTGCTCTGGGCCCTCTCAGCTGACAGAGCCGGGAAGATGTGTGTATGCTAACCAGAGTATAAACACATATCTAAATATATATATATATCTAAATATATATATATATATATATATATATGCGCCTAAGCCAGTGGTTGGCGAACCGTGGCTCGCGAGCCACATGCGGCTCTTTGGCCCCTTGAGTGTGGCTCTTCCACAAAACACCATGGCCTGGGTGAGTCTATTTTGAAGAAGTGGCATTAGAAGAAGTTTAAGTTTAAAAAATTTGTCTCTCAAAAGAAATTTCAATCGTTGTACTGTTGATATTTGGCTCTGTTGACTAATGAGTTTGCCGACCACTGGCCTAAGCGACTGTTACAACCGGACAACTGGTAGCTATGATGCGCACTGGATACTAGGGGGCAGATGCTCAATGCAGGAGCTGCCCCCTCGTGGTCAGTGCACTCCCACAGCCAACCTCCTGTGGCCAGCCAACCTCCTGCAGTCCCTCCCCCGGCCAGCTGGCCCCAATTGGCCCTGACTGGGCGAGAAGGCCCCGATCATAGGGAGGGACCCCACCCATGCACGAATTTGTGCACCAGGCCTCTAGTATTTCTATATGTAACTATATCTTATTAAGATAAATGAGTTCATATTGATATCTCCAAATGTAATCCATTACCTCATGGATCGTTCTAGCCTTTGCCTCTTGCTTGTCTATAACTCCAACATTGAGAAACCTGGCTCCCAACATCTGCTATCTATTTACTTAAAAGTTCAAGTCTAGTGTGCATGTAGAGTGGTTTCTGAATTGTTAACCCAAACCTCACTTTGTCAACTATAGTTCTTTTGTCTTCCATATGCAGACTTCTCTTATTTCCAGAATTACTTGGGTTAGTGCCTTTCTCCCTCATCTTCAATGAAGTTGTTTCATACACAGTATTTATAACACAGTTAGATTCTTTTGTCACATTCTACATTTCATCCTGGATCCTCTCACCTTCTAAATGATTTAAAATTTTTGGCCTCCTTTAAGGTTTACTCTCTGTGCTGTAAAGCTCTTTGAGTTTTGACAAATGCATGTGTCATATATCCCCCAGTATTTTATGGAACAGTTTCAATGCCCTAAAAATTCTCTGTGGTTCACAGGTACAAACCTTCCCTGGCCTGAACTCCTGGCATCCACTGTTCTGTCTGCCATCTCTATAGATTTGCCTTTTCCAGAATGTCATATAAATGTAATCATATATTATGTAGCCTTTTTAGATTAGATAGGTCCACTTATAAATATGTATTTAAGATTCTTCCATGTCTTTGTATAGCTTGATAGCTTACTTATTTTTATTTCTCAATCATATTTAATTTTTCTTTATCCATTTGCCTATTGAAAGACATCTTGGTTGCTTCCAGTTTGGGGGTGATTATGAGTAAAGCTGCTATAAACATTCACATGCTGGTTTTTGTGTGGATATAGGCTTCAAGTCATGTGGGTAAACATGTAGGAACACAATTGCTGCAGCGTTCTTTGCAGTGTCGTTCTGGTTTCTCTTCCTTGATAGCCCTATGGTGTCATGTGGACTGATTGTTTACATTATGGTACCTTTTATCCATATATTTTCCCCACATGTGCACTGTATAACTTTCCAGTTTTCTTCCTTGTACCATTTTGCAAAGTGAATCAAGATAAATGATTTTCACAATTCCCCTACCCATTGAAGAGTAATCAAAGTTGTCTAGAGAGAAAATTTAAACCTGTGATTTTTAAGAATATGTACCAGTTTTATTCCTACAGGCAAAGCAGTCTGTCATGCAATTCCTCATTTAAAACACATTCCCTTTGTCATTATTTACTTCTGCCACTGAGAGCACTTTTGCATAAAACTGCAATATATTTTGTCCTAGTCAAATCAAAGCCCTACCTTAAAGGAGTAGCATCTAATTTTTTGTCCCTGACTACAGGAGGGAAGGAAGCATTTGTTGCTGCTGGATGGTGATAGTGGTGGTGGTAGTGATATGTGTGACTGTCTTTCAGATATAGTGGACTCCTTCCCTACTTCGATAACTGTGCCAATTTCTTCCTTCTGGGCTACTACTGACTTCCTTGGACTGATTATGCAGGCTCTTCTTGGTCTTCCATCTGAGGGTGGGACATATAAATCTCCCAACTACATATAACTACTACTTTTGTTATCTGTGATTCACAATCACATTGTCATTTTTATGTAGGAGTCTTTGTTGTCATTTCTTAATAGGCTCTAACATTTCAGGGTGTAGACCTGTAACACAATTAACTTTATGTTTGCCTAATTCATTGTTATATGCTTACATATTTTTTCTTCTTTTTTTCCAGCTTTATTGAGGTATAATTGACAAATAGACATTGTATATATTTTAAGTGTGCAACTTGATGTTTTTTACACATTGTGAAATTATCACCAAAATCAATCTAATTAACATAGCTATACAATAAAGTATTGTTAACTATAGTCACCACGCTGTACATTAGATCTCCAAAATTTATTCCTCTTGTATAACTGAAATTGTGTACCCTTTGACCAGTATCTCCACATTTTCCCCTCCCCTCCCCCACTCCCGCTTCTGGCAACCACTGCTAACTCTCTGCTTCTATGAGTTTGACATTTTATATTCCACATATAAGTGAGCTCATGCATATTTGTTTTTCTGAGTCTGGCTTATTTCACTTACAATAATGTCCTCCAGGTTTATTTAGGTTGTCACTAATGACAGGATTTCCTTCTTTTTTTTAAGGCTAAATAGTATTTCATTTAATATATACACACACCATATTTTCTTTTTTAAATTAAATTTACTTTTTCCATCACCATTTATCCTCTCTGTGCCCTCTTCCACCTCCACCCACTCCCTCTCACTCTCTGCTATCACCACACTGTTGTCCATGTCCAGGAGTTCTCTCTTTCTCTTTTTTCTTTTCTCCTTTTTCTCAAACCCTTTTCTTTATCCATTTATCCATCGGTGGACACTTGGGTTGTTTCTATATCTTGGCTATTGGGAATAGTGCTACAAGGAACATGGGAGTGCAGACTCTTTGAGATACTGATTTTGTTTCCTTTGAATATATACCCAGACGTAGGATTGCTAGATTATATGGAAATTATATTTTTTAGTGTTTTGAGGAGTCTCCATACTGTTTTCCATAGTGGCTATACTAATTTCCATTTCTACCAACAATGTACAAGGGTTCCCTTTTCTCCACATCCTTGCCAACATTTATCTGTTGTCTTGTTGAGAATCGTCATCGTAATAGGTGTGAGATTGTATCTCATTGTAGTTTTGGCTTACATAATTTTTACCTTCTCTTTTTAGAATGAGAAAATAAAAGGAAAAAGATAATTTTTGTTAGTAAATACAGTATTTTCCCCTTTTGAGAATTTATACACCCAGAAACAAAGATTTTTAAATTGCTAGAAATAATTTTTATGTAAAGCATTTTATTCTTTAAACTGTTAGTGTCTTTAATCCAACTTGTCAAATTCTATTTTTTAAAAAACTAATTTTTGGAAGGAAGCTGATTCCCTTTAACATTATATAATAATAGTCTACCTAATGTGTTGTTCTGCGCCCCTCCCAACCCCCTGTTTTTGTCTTTAGCAGGGTGAAATAAACAATAAACAGCATTCATTTTTCTTCCACACAAAAGGAAAAAGAAACTTTAGATATTGTTATTGAATAAACAATATAGATAGATTTAAGTACTTCTAGTTACTTGGCTCTGAACTTTTAATAAAAAGTCCTGTCTCTAACTCACAGGGATTTTAAAATTGAAGAATGAAAGCTGCTAGTCTAAAACATATCTGTAACATCAGATTATAGAATGTTCTTTGATACATTAATTTTTTCAAATGTGTCCTTGTAGGGGATATGTTTTTATGGCTGTACATACCCAGTTGGCAAACATAAGACAATCTGGGCTAATATGGAAAAATGATATGGACTGTAGATTTAAATAACTTTTACCCTGATGCATGAAGTAAGAAAAAGGGCAGAGCATTACCTGGACTTATACTTAGACAGATGGTGGAATTCTTCAATATTGTGAGGGCAACGTTTCAATTCTTTCCCTCTAATTGTTAGTAATTGAATAGCATATTGATCGCTCACAGTTTCCCCTTTCCTTATTTTTATAATTCTTTTAAAGAAAAAGAGTTTGTTAGAATAAGGCAGAAATGTGTGGTGTATGCTTTTAGAGGCAATGGACAAAGGGAGGGTCTTCCCTCTGCCTAATTAGGGAAACTAGCAAGGAGAAGAGCACCCAGACAGGCAGGCATAGATTTTGTTGTAAGATGTCCTCTTTCTTTTTACAATGTTTACCATGTAAAACTCTCGGTGCTTGATTGATTGTAGCCATGCATGCACTGTGGAAAATAAACAATTTCATTCTAGTCCTATATAATAAAAGCTTTATATGCTAAGTGTCCAATTGTCCAGTTATCCGTTCAACCAATCAAAGTGTAATATGCTAATGATATGCTAAAGCCGCTCAACCCCTCACTATGATGTGCACTGACCACCAGGGGGCAGACACTCTGACTGGTAGGTTAGCTTGCTGCTGGGGTCCGGCTGATCTGTACTGAGCAAGATGGGCCGGATATGCCCTGGAGCCCTCCTGCATTCCCTCCCCTGCTGGCCAACCTCCCTTATCCCTCCCCAGCCCCAATCATGCACTGGTGGGGTCCCTTGGTCTGGCCTGCACCCTCTCATAATCTGGGACCCCTTGGGGGATGTCAAAGAGCCAGTTTTGATCCCATCACACAGGCCAGGCCGAGGGACCCTACTGGTGCACGAATTCGTGCACTGGGCCTCTAGTTTAAGTATAAAGTTAGGAAGAAGAAACTTAATTATTTACATTGTTTTTCCCCTTCTAATTCTTTCCCACCCAGTTTAAAAAATAACACAAGCTGGAAGTAGAAAATGTGGAAAACACTAAAAGTACAAATGGAAAATGAAATCTACTGTATTTTCTTCATCCAAAGAGATCTACTATTAGTATTTGTTATAAGTTTCAGGTAACTGTTGCAAAATAATGCTATCTAATAGTCAACCTCAAAATCTCAGTAGTTTACAACAGTTTTATGAGTCAGTGGGTTGGTTGAGCTGATTTTAGTTGGACTCAGCATTGTTGCCATTTCTTGGTTAGTGTAAATGTTTCGATGACCATAGTGGTACATATATCTTTACAAATTCGTGCTTTTATATTCTTCAGGAAAATACCCAGAAGAGGAATTGCTAGATTATATGCTTGTTCTGTTCTTAAGGTTTTAAGAAAACTCTATATTATTTTTCGTAGTGGCTGCACCAATTTACAATCCCACCAACAGTGTATGAGGGTTCCCCTTTCCCCACATTTTCGCCAACATTTGTTATTTCTTATTTTTGATAGTAGCCATTCTAACAGGTATGAGGTGATATCTCATTGTGATTTTCATTTGCATTTTCCTAATAACTAGTCATGTTGAACATCTTTTTCTATGTCTGTGGGCCATTTGTATGTCCTCCTTGAAAAATACCTATTCAGAGCCTCTGCCCATTTTTAAATCAGATTGTTTGTTTTTTGCTTAGTTGTATGAGTTCTGTATATATTTTGGATATTAACCTTGTATTGGAAGTGTTATTTGAAAATATCTTCTCCTGTTTGGTTGGTTGCCTTTTTGTTTTGTTGATGCTTTCTTTTGCCTTTTAGTTTGATGTAGTCCAGTTCATCTGTTTTTGCTTTTGACCTTCCTGCCTTTAGAGTCCAATTTGCAAAAATATCTCAGAGACAAATGTCCAGAAATGTAGTGACTATGTTTTCTTCCATGTGTTTTATTGTTTCAGTCTTACATTCAAGTCTTTATCCATTCTGAGTTAATATTGTGATGGTGTAAGATAATGATCTAGTTCCATTCTTTTGCATGTGCCTGTCCAGTTTTTCCAACACAGTTTATTGAAGAGACTTTTCTATCTCCATTGTTTTTACTTTTTTTCTTTCATTTATTTTTATTTTTCTATATCTTTAATTCCCATAATAAACACATGTATTTTATAGTGTAACAAAATTAAACACACACCCATTAAGATGGCTACTGTTTGAAATAAAAAAGCGAACAAAATAACAAGGGTTGGTGAAGATATGGAGAAATTGAAACCCTTGTGCAGCTGCTATGAAGAAAAGTATGGTTTTCTCAAAAAAATAAAAATAAAATTACAATATAATCCAGCAATTCCGCCTTTGGGTAAATACACAAGAGAATAGAAAGCAGGGACTTATGTTCATAGAAGTCTTCACATGAGCACAAAAGATCTAACCAAATTTCCAGCTCCTTTGCCATTTCTTCCCCTTCCTCCAGAGATTCACACCTTCCTTTTGAAGGCCTTTGAAATGTGTTTATTGGCTTTGTGTACCTTTGTGTTATTAAGCTCCTATTATGAACTCCATTCTCATTTTTGTATTTCTCTACCGGGTATAAAAGAAAAAAGTGAAACAGAGAGTATGGGGGAGAGCTAAGTTAGGGTGGAGACGGTTAATTAGATTCCCCATTGTCTAGAGAAATATTCAGAGAACCACAAAATGGGTGTGTGCTTGCTTTGGTGACAGGAAGTGACAGTGATATTTCACAGCCACTGCCCTAGAACACTATGTGCACTGCAGGAAAGAGCCTTCTTCCACCTGGAATGCTAACATGCACCCTTGCTCCAGCCAATCTTTTCTGCATCGGCCAATATGAATTTTAAAATATAGATTCAAGTATGCCTCTTTCCTGTTTAAGCCTTTCAATAGCTTTCCGTTGTATGGATGATAAAAACTGAAAACATTAACTTGCTCCCAAGGCTTGATGGAGTCAGTATCTGCCCAGTCTTCCAGCTACCCTAATAGCCCCTCTCCCTAGCTTTTGGCTGAATAAAGACCTCAACATTCTTTTTGGCTTCTCTAATATTCCAAGTTCCTTCTATCTGGAACCTGTTCAACTGACTATGTCCCTAGCCCTCTGCCACCACTGCCCCCAACATACACACAAATCCCTAATCCTTGAACTGATAACGCCTATCCATGTCTCAGATCTTAGGGATGCCTTCACAACTGCCCAGAGTATATCAGATTCTCTGTTGTATGCCTAGAAGTCAGTGCCTGTTTTTAGAGCCCACACAGTATTTTCAGTTAAACGTTTGTATGATCTAGTTCATACTTGTTCTCCCCACTAGACTATACTAGTAAGCTCCATGAAGGCCACGACTGCGCTTGTGCTACTTCAAGTTTTATCTTGGGTGCTTAGTATAAGAAGCACTCACTCAAAAAAATATATTTATTGAATCAATATAGAAATTGGTCAATATAAAAGATAAGGTGTATGTTCTGTAACACACTGGGTCAGGTGTTGGGGTATAGGAGGGTTAATTCATTTCCCCTGCCTGAGTTTGGAAAAGTCTTGGAGATAGATGCAGGAGCCAGGAAGGTAAAAATAAAAACTAGAACTGAAGAAAAATGGTATGAGAAATACCATTTCCAATGAAAATGAATGGAGCCTCCTTGGAGAAATGCTTGACTTCAGATTTGAAGAAAGATGAGCTTGAAACTTCTTGTGATAGAAATAAAGACACTACTTAAAGACTAATGGGATATACTGAAAGGACACAGGAGCTGGTTTCATAAAGACAAATAATAGTAATGGATCATAATTCATTAAATAAACAAAGAAATCATAAGTCAATAATGACATTAAAAAACAAACAAACAAAAAACCAGCAAGTGGCGGGAAGGTGAGGGAAGCTCTTCTTTACATAGAATGTCAGTTAAAAGTGTAGAAGGGCTCTGGCCGGTTTTGCTCAGTGGGTAGAGCATTGGCCTGTGGACTGAAGAGTTCTGGATTTGATTCCGATCAAGGGCACATATCTCAGTTGCAGGCTCGATCCCCAGTCCTGGTTGGGGCATGTGCAGGAAGCAACCAATCCATGTGTCTCTCTCATATCAATGTTTCTCTCTCTCTTTCCCTCTCTGTCTCTCCCCCTCCCTTCCACTCTTTAAAAATCAATGGAAAAATATCCTCAGATGAGGATTAACAAAAAAGAAATGTAGAAGGAATGATAGAATTAAAACATCACTATTTGCAATCACAATTATAACAAACAGATTATAATGGATGCAAAAACTGTTGGGAAATGGAATATTCATATATTTTCATAGTGTCACATTATTTATTAAGTATAAAAGAAAAAGATACACTTAAATGAAGAAATCTGATGGGTACCACCTTAACCAACAGATTAAACTCAGCATCAGAGATAATGGGACAAACAAGTTCTTTCTGATGTGATGTGATTGGAAGCACACAAAATCACCAACATAGTATTCTTTCTTGCTAAATATTTAATCTGAGTCTAATTATAAGGAAGCATCGTTACAGCATACAGTATTCAATGACACAGTCAGTCTGGCCTTTTCAAATTTGTCAGTGTCTCATAAAAAGGAGGGAGATTATTCTAGATTATGGAGAGTAAAGAGACAAGACAATTATGCAGTGTGCAGTTATTAAAATAGGTATAAAGGAAGTTTTGTGGTAAATCGGAGAAATTTAAATATGGATCATATATTGCCCTGGCTGGTTTGGCTCAGTGGATAGAGTGTCAGCCTGTGGACTGAAGTGTCCCGGGTTCAATTCTGGTCAAGGACACATACCCAGGTTGTGGGCTTGATCCTCAGTAGGGGGCATGCAGAAGGCAGCTGATCAATGATTCTCCTCATTGATGTTTCTATCTTTCTCTCCCTCTCCCTTTCCCTCTGAAATCAATAAAAATATATCTTAACAAAATAAATAAATATGGATCATATATTAAATAATGTATATTTGTTAAACTTCCTGAGAGTAAAATGGTATCATGGTTAAGTAGAAAACTGCTCTTTTCTTAGGAAATGCTTGTTAAACTATAGAGTTCAGCCTCCCTTCAGCCCCCCAAAAGAGAGAGAGCAAGACAGAGAGATGGCAGTAGAGCACAATGTTAACAATTGAATGTATTTGGAGGGCATATAGATGTGTTTGGACTATTCTGTAGGTTAGAAATTTTTCCAAATACAAATAGAGGTGATACGTAATTATGAGATGGCTTGAGGCCTGTTGAATAAGTGGTTAAGTGGGCTTGTTGATTCCTGTAAGTGCCCTGACTGGGGATCAAACCTGCAACCCTGGCCTATCAGGCAATGCTCTAACCAACTGAGCCATCTGGCCAGGGGCACTGTTACTTTCTTATACCTAAATTAAATAGACTTAACTTGCTGAAGTCACTTCTGGACAACCACAGGCTTCTCCCACCTCCTGTTCACTCTGCCCCTTGCCACAGGGCCTGTTATTATAAAATTTATGGCTCAGAGTAGAAAAACAAACTTGGTAAACTTTGTAGGCAGTCAGATCCCACAAAAAAAGCCTTAGGGCCTGAGCCATTCTTGCCCAGTTTCACTTCTGAAACTCACCGTTCAGAGAAGTTACAAAGCAAGATACATTTCTCTAAGGTAGTGGTTCTCAAACTAGAACCTCTTTGGAATCACTGGGATCCTCTGCCCAGACCATAACCCAGAACAATTACATCACAATCTGTGGAAGTGGAACCCAGGCATCAGTAGTTTTTCAAGCTCCCCAAGTGACAGACAAATCTGAAAATAGTTGCTTTAAGGTAAGTTTTTCCATGTGGAAATATGATTAACCGAGGAATAAGTATTCAGTACCAACATCAGTCAGGGAAGAAAAGCAACCCACCTGGGGCCTCCAGGTTGTGATAGGATGCAGGCTCAGAAGGGGAAAAGCTCATCGGGGCTGTAGAGAATAAAGAGAAAGAGCGATCTTGCCCTGACAGCCATCCAGCCCCTACCCTGCTCAGTCCCTCTCTGTGGCCATTGTATTGTAAAACTTTTTACATCAGTTCTAGCAGCTATTTTGTAGACCTCATAAGATTTTCTACATAGATGACAGTTGTCTGCAAATAAAGGTAGTTTAACTTATTCTTTCTAATCTGGATGCTTTTTATTTCCTTTTCCTGCCTCATTGCAGTAGCTAAAACCTCAGTGTTAAATAGAAATGGTGAGAACAGACATCCTTGCCTTGTTGATGATTTTGGGGAGAAAGTTTTCAATCTTTGCCATCACAGCTGATGTTAGCTGTAGGATTTTCATGGATTCTTATTAGTATGAGGTTGAAGAAGTTCTATTCAGTATGAGGTTGAAGAAGTTCTATTCCTGTTTGTTGAGAATTTTTATTTTAAAAAATATATTTTTATTGATTTCAGAGAGGAAGGGATAGGGGTAGAGAGAAAGAAACATCAATGATGAGAGAGCTCCTGCAAGACCCCCCCTTGGGATCGAGCCTGCAACCCAGGCATGTGCCCCTGACCAAAATTGAACCCGGGATCCTTCATTCCTCTGGCCAACGCTCTATCCATTAAGCCAAACCAGGCAGGGCTTATTTTACTTTTTTTAGTAAGGACTGAATGTTGGATATTGTCAAATGATTTTTCTAGTATTTCTTTTTCCTTATCCTAAAATATTTCTAAAATAGAAATTTCTAATATAACAAAAATAGAATAGTAATATGGACCTTCATGTACCCAGCATCTAGCTTGTTAGAAATGGAAAATCCCAGTCCCCAATAAAATCCTGCAGAACTAGGAACTCTGGGGGCGGGGCCCAGAAATCTGTGTTTCAAGAAATCTTCCAGGTGATCCTGATGCATGCTAAAGTTCTGAAACCACTGCTCTAAAACATTAAGGACTCTTTAAAAATATAACTAAAATACAACTATCACACCTAAAATTTAAAACACTAATTTCTGTTTATCTTCAAATATCTATTTAGTATTCTAACTTCAATTGTCTAATTGCTTTTAGTCTTTGTTATTTTTATAGTTGGTTGAATTATGTTCCAAATAATGTCCACACACTGTGATTAGTTGATTTGTCTCTTAAATCTCTTACTGGTTCTCCCTCCATCCTCCCCCTCCCCCTTCCTTGCAGTTGCACACACCTGGTCATACACAGAACCTCCCACATCTCAGATTTTGCTGGTTGCAACCTTTTATATTCTCCTATTCTCTTAATTTCTTATAAATCGGTAGTTAAACAACACTGAGGTCAGGTTTAAGCTGCATTTTGGGAGCAAGAATTCTTAATAGATGGTGGTGTGGTCCCTGTCTCTTTGAAAACTGCCCAAAACTTGGTTCTAGCTATTCGTGCTGTAGCTCTAAGGTTACTCCAAGCTCTGCCTCAGCCTCTTAGCTCATTGTACCTTCTTTCTTCCTTCCTTCCTTCCTTCCTTCCTTCCTTCCTTCCTTCCTTCCTTCCTTCCTTCCTTCCTTCCTTTCTTTCTTCTTTCTTTCTTTCTTTCTTTCTTTCTTTCTTTCTTTCTTTCTTTCTTTCTTTCTTTCTTTTTAAATATATTTTTATTTATTTCAGAGAGGAAAGGAGAGGGAGAGAGAGATAGAAACATCAATGATGAGAGAGAATCATTGATCGACTGCCTCCTGCACTGGGGATTGAGTCTGCAACCCAGGCATGTGCCCTTGACCAGAATCGAACCTGGGACCCTTCAGTCCGCAGGCCAAAGCTCTATCCACTGAGCCAAACCAGCCAGGGCCATTGTACCTTCTTTCTTCCCATCTTCTTGGGTTCTATATTTCTCCTGGACTAACCAGGTGAAATTTGTAGATCTGACTTGACCCTCCTCATGGCCCTTTATCTAACATTCCTTTAGTATACTACTTCTGATATCTTCAGCTATAAGCACAGAACAGGCAAGAGGCACTGTCTTCTAAGATGCTGCCTAGGTCCTCAGGACACTTCCTGGCAGGGCCTGCAGAACCCCTCCTTCAGCCCACAGCTTGCTGTGGGAGGGGATCTGGCAATAATGGCATTTCTGTGATCACTCCTCTGATGTCCCTCTCCCCAAAGGGACTACTGTCAGAAGACCTGGAATCAGCCTTGCATCTATGTTTTGTTAAGAGTCTCCAGGGTTCTGGTGTGTAGACAGGCTGAGGACCACTCCAAAGAGCCACTGTCCCTCCTCTTCCCTTATTGGAGCTGGAATCAAAGCACTGCCCTATTGTTAATTCCAGGAGCCACAAAGAAAGCTAGTTAAAAAAATGCAGTCAAACAGGTTTAAATGTCTAGAAAGTCTCTCTGAAATGAAAGGAAAATCCACCAATGACATATCCAGTCAAGCTTGAAATCAAATGCTGTGTTTTTTGGTCCTCTAAAGAAAATCCTTTCATTCCTTCACTTTTCATAGTTGGTTTTTGGGTTACTAAATTTCTGGTAATTTGTGAGCTGGCTCCTGTTCCCTCTTTGGTCTGGGGTAAACTCTTGTTTCTTTCTTTTTTCCTTATAAGTAAAGGATCTGCTTCAGTTAACCTTGGGAGGGGTGGTTGAGACTGGCGGTGGCATGAGAAGGTCTGCTCAGGTGCTGGTCATGTTTTGTTTCTTGGTCTGAATGTTGGTTACAAGGATGTGTTCAGTTTGTGAAAATTTCCAAACCCTATACTGATAATCTATGTGCTTTTCTCTGTATATGTTATAATCCAATAAAAAGTTGAAAAAAAGCTGATCTGCGTTAGAAATAAACAAAAGAAAATTATAAAATATAACATAAGCATCATCAATAAGGACAAATGCTTAAAATGATTTTTGTTTCTCATATCCAAGCCAGTTTCAGTTACTGGCTCTGAAAGAAAATAAGAGTGGCAGTGTTGTAGGCGAACACAATAACCATTGTTGCCTTTGTTAGTCCTGTAAGATAGCCCAGCACGTACAGGCACCCTGCCCAAGCCCTGCTCACAAATCCGCCTTGTTCCCCAGCTGCTTTTGCCTCACAATCGCATTTTCATCCTGCTCTGACTTAGCGCTGCTGACCACTGCCCCACTTGGGGCCCTCTGGGCTCCTGTGTTTGTTTGTGGTCCATGGGCCTTGGCTGCCCGGATTCTTTGCTGCTGCGTCCAAGAGTAGGACATTCCCTGTTAAATATCTTGCCCCACAGGAATCGACCCCTGCCCTGGGCATGTTACTACTTACAAGTGCCTGGCTGTGAGACAGTGTTTTCCAAAAGTTCTGCACATTCTCCCCTTCCTTCACTTTTGTTTTGTAAATTGAATTCTTTGGGGCTGTAGTAAATACATTATTATTTCAGGAACCTTTTGTGATGAATATTTTAAAAGTGCAGATAATTTTATCCTATTCTTCAGATTTTTCTTAAAACTCAATTTAGGTGCTATAGGCCAGACAGCTGATCTACTAATCCTGGAGTTTATAGTTTGACAATTTGTCAGCTACCTGAAAGTTCAGTAACATGTACTGATTTGTAATCTGCTAAGGCAAAAACTTGAATCTTGTGCTTTTGAGAGTAAAATAGAAGAGAAGATCTTTGATCGATGGCTGGAGTTTAAACCTCTAGGAAGGGAACCAGGAGTGGGACAAATTGCTAATCCAGCTGTCACTGGCCTAGGGCAGGCTGAGGAATGCAGTAGGCGAATTGCCAGGCGTGGGCAGAGAAGCCTCGGTTCAGCTGTGAAGCAGAGAGCAAGTCCTCTGTTCTTCTCTCTATATATTCTTCCTTCCTCAAAGTCCTTATTTACCTGCAGGGGTCAACTTCCAAAGCTCTATCCTGCCCTCTTCATCTAATATTTTCAACCATGGTCATCTCTTATTTGGATGTTTCACTGTTAATCAAATGCTGCATGTCCAAATCTCAATTTCCTTTGGCCTTTGGCATTTATGAGGAACAGGGTTAATGACTTGGGTGAATTCTCAAATACTAGTATGATATATTTTCCCCTAACATGCATAGGCAAGAAGAGGAGTTAATATCAAAGTCATATGGCGCAGGGGATCCTAAGGGGATGGCTAGACTCACTTTCAAGCTGATGACATTCTCTTGCATACCAACCTCCAAGGTTGGAGTTTCAAGGTTTCACCTCATGAAAACTGTATGTGTCATGGATATTTGAAGTTCCTGGTAAAGAGTCAAACCATAAGTCACATATGGAATCTAAGTATCTCTAGGTACCTCTGTTGGTAGAATACATAAATTGAGTTTTATGAATAGTAAAGTCCCTTCTCTGAGCTCCTTCTTGTTTATCCAGGCAAGTGCGGTTTCATTGTGGTGCATCTTTCTGCCAGTCTCCCAGACAATATTTAGGGCCATCCATGGCTTTTTCTTCCTCATTTCTTTTTTAAATTTATCTTTATTGTTGAAAGTAATACAGGTGTACCTCCCCCCCCCCCAAATTGAGTCCTTCTAGCCCAACCCCCTCACTAAGCCTTCACCATACTATTGTCTGTGTCCATGTGCTATGCTTATATGCATGTAAGTTCTTTGGTTAGGCAATATTCAGTAAATATTGACATTTCTTCTATCCCTTCTATAGCCACGTAGGAGCTAGAACAAACATTTATCGAGAGTTTGTTTATACAAGTTTTATCTGTTTTCTTTTGTTACATAAGAAATTACTATAAATTTAGTGATTAAGAACAATACCCATTTACTTGTTCACACTTCAGTGGGTCAGAAGTCTGGCATGGTGTGACGTGGTCACTGCTCAGAATGTCAGGTATCAGAAGGCTGAAATCAAGACATCAACCAAACTGAGTTCCCCTCTGGAAGTCCTGGGGACAATCTGCTTCCACCCTCATTCAGGGTGGCAGAATTCAGTTCCCCTTCAAATCTCCGACTTTTGCAATCAGCCAGAGAAAACTCGTTCCTCCTTAAGGCTCATGTGATTAAGTCAGGCCCACTTACTAGTAGATACTCTCCTGATTGTAAGGTCAACTGAGTTGGGACCTTAATTACACGTGCAAAAGCCATTTACAGCAGTAGCTGGATTAACATTTGATTGAATATGTGGAAGAGTGTGTGTACATTGGGAATCTTGGAGACCATCTTAGAATTCTGCCTACCATACAAGGGAAGCAGAATGCTAAGAAATTTGAATGTATATTCTCACTTAAGTCTTTCAATGACCCTATGAAGCAGAGACCACTATTATTTCCATTTTATTGGTTAGGAAACTGAGACACAAGAGAAGAGTCTAAGCTATTTTCACAACGCTCCCTGTCTGTATTCATTTAACTACATTCTGAATGGCTTTCCTACCTCCAAGACCTTCCTCCTCTAATTTATCCTATATCCCTTGGCCAAACCAATGTTAGTTAAAAATCATTTCCCCCCACCAGGTCACTTTCCTAGATATGGAGAATTATACATTGCTATAGCAACAAAGAGGCATGAGTACTAGTATAGTGTACCAGAAACTGAACTTATGCCCAAAGATGAGAATCTATTCAGCTGTATCCTTGGTGAAGATTTTATGATACTAACATAGAATTGTAAGGTGTGAGTGTTAAGGTGGCAGGAGGGAGGTGTGTGTTTGATTTTAACACAAGGTATAGAGTTCGGATTGTATCTTTCCAGATCAGAAGGGAGAAGCAAGTATGAATAATACTGAACAATAAGACATAACAGAGCATTAGGTTCAGAAGCAAATTTTATAGGTTAAATTGAAAGTCTAATAAGTTTATTATATTGTAGAGTAGATATATATAAGAAATATACTTAAACACAGAATAAATCTCATTTATTTTTAAGAGGTGAATAACTTTAGAAGCTTAGTTTCACTTGCTTATTCATTAATTTGTTCAGCAAATATTTGTTGATTGTCACTTTGTATCAAGCACTGTAGCTCCAAATTAACTTTTTTTCCCCCTACTGGAGTACTGCAACAGCTTCCTGACTGGTTGCTTTCACTCTCACCTTGCACTCCTCTGCCCATTCCAGTCTATTAGCCACAAAGCAGCCAAAGTGATGCTTAAAAAATCCTATTTAAGGCCTGGACACTCTGTTGCTTAAAACTTTCTAATACATTTTTAACTATTTCAGAGTAAAATGCAAATTCCAGGTCCCACTATGTAGCCTAATAAGCCCTTCTCTACTCTGTATTCAGCCCCACCTCCTCCACTCTCCTTTTCACTCACTCCACTTCAGCAAACACTGGCCTCTTTCCCATGTTCCCTGGACATGGCAGGCATGTGTCCACTCAGGCATTCACATGGGCTGGTATTCACATGTCAACTTAGAATGTTTCTCCCCAGACAGCTACTCTTTTATTTTATGCAGATTGTTTACTCAAATGTTATCAAAGGGACCCTCCTTTGCCACCTGAGATAAAATATCATGCCCCTCCTCTCTACTTTTTCTTTTTCTATTTTTCTTTCCAGCATTCAATTACCACCTGGTGTATATGCTTAAAAAAAAAAAAGTATCATAGTTGACTTGTTGTTTATTCCCTCCCTACTGGGATGTCAGTTCCTGAAAAGAAGGGCTTTTATTTTATCTACTATATTCTAGTGACTGGAACAGTGTCTGACACATAGGAGGTACTCATACATGTTGAATAAATGAAATGGATGTAAATGCACTTATTTGTGGCATTTATTTTCTTAAATACTGAAATAAAAATATTATTAAACCATTTCAATGAAATAGTATGGTTTTATATTTTCCACATGTTTTTATGCCTTCTTCTTTACCCACATCCCAAAGAACATGATCTCTATTAGTGAATAGTATTGATACAAAATGTTCTGGTGGGTGTGTGTGGGGTGGGGGGGGGTTGGGGGGGAACGGGGAGGGCATTTTCCAACAGAATGGTGCTGGGACAGACCAATAGCAGTGGAAACCAAATCATGGAATTTGCAACTTTTAAGAACCTCAGCAAATAGACTGTCTTGATGGCTTAAATGCCAACAAACACAACTGAATGTAGTTGCAGAACAATCAGGTTTCAGCAGAGTTCTTTCAAAATGACACATCCAACCGGCTGGGAGAGCTTTCAGACAGCAGAAGGACTGAGTGTGGCAGCAAGGAATCCTCCTGAGAGTGAAGGCATGACTTTCAGCCACTCCCTACTCAGTGTGATTGAGAAATACAGCTGTCTATGTTGCTTTTTCCTCCACAGCTTGAAATTTCCTGATGTTAGTGATAAGTCAGCTGGTGATAAGTCAGTTAGTGATAAGTCAACTGCCAGTTCTCAGTATACTAACACACACTCTATAAAGATGTTCTGAGGCTGAATGAAGGATCATGAGGCTACATTAAGGATCTTGATGGTCTCACTGTTAATATGCCAGATAAGAGTATGTACAGTAATTTATTAAAATTGCTACACTCAGAATGTGGAAATGAAGTTTAATAATTGCTACATTCAGGATGTGGTAATAAGTTTTAATAATTTGAAATAGAACTGAGAATTCAATTGTCTTGGGAGTGTAGCCATCTGATTAAATTTATACTTCATATGCAGATAATCCCAGTTAATCCTATCTAATAAAGAGGGAATATGCTAATTGACCCTCACACTGTCACAAAGATGGTGGCGCCTGCAGCCATTAAGGAGGAAATATGCTAATTGACAGCCACACCATGCCCTCAAAGATGGCGGCACCCACAGCCACAAGGTGGTTGGTGCCTAGCCCCCTCAGCCTCGCCAGGGCAGCAGGTGTGTGGCAAGGCCGGGCCCCCCCCGAGGTGGGCCCAGCTGCTCCGCGCTCTTGCCTCTGGAGTCCCCCAGTCCCCTCAGCCGCCCAGGGCTGGCCCAAGGTGCAGGCAAGCCTCGATGGCAGCTGCCCAGCCACCCAGGGCCAGTCCGAGGCATAGGCAAGCCTCGATGGCAGCTGCCCAGCCACCCAGGGCCGGTCCGAGGCACAGGCAAGCCTCGGATGGCAGCTGCCCAGCTGCCCAGAGCTGCCCAAGGCTCAGGTAACCAGGGCCAGCTGAGGCTTGCGCTGCCACCAGTGGCAGCAGCAGAGGTGTGATGGGGGTGTCGCCTTTCCCTGATCGCCGGTTACCTTCCACCCCTGAGGGTTCCCAGACTGTGAGAGGGGGCAGGCTGGGCTGAGGGACCCCCACTCCAGTGCATGAATTTTCATGCACCGGGCCTCTAGTACAAAAATAACAAGCCAAATGATAGTTGAAAAGAATTCAAATGTGTGATGTTTATGAAACTCACTCCTGGGAAGGAGCATTTGCATATACTTATGAAAGGTTTCTATCTTTTTTCCCCTTCTCCTGAAATGTGTGTTTGCATAAATATGAATGCAAAATTTGACTTTATATTTGAAAATTATCCTTTTTTTATTTCTGAAGGTATTGGTAAAAACCAATCAATCAAACAACCAAGCCAGACCAAACTCCCCAGGTTTTCACTGAAGAAGGTCTAGGTTAAAATGCAAGTTTTGTTAATGGGACACTTAACTTCTCTGGGTAAGTCACTTATCCTCTCTGAAGCTTAGCTTCCTGAACAGTAACAATGGGTTATTCATGATTTACATCTCCAAATAGTTCTGAGAATCAAATAAGATGATGTGAAAAAGCTTTGAAAGCTGCTTTACAAAAGTAAGGATTGTAATTTATTTCTTTTTAAAAAATCTTTATTGTTGGAAGTATTACATATGTCCCTTTTCCCCCTCATTGACCTCTCCCAGCCCACCCCTGCCCCCTAGACCAGGCCATTACCCCTCTATTGCCTGTATGTATCCATTGGTTATGCTTATATGCATATAAGTTCTTTGGTTTATCTCTATCTTCTCTCTCCCCTGCCTCCCCCCGCCCCCGCCCACTCTCCTCTCCCTCCCCTCTGAGGTTTGATGGTCTGTTCCATGATTCTATATCTCTGGATCTATTTTTGTTCATCAGTTTATGTTGCCCATTATTTTCCACAAATGAGTGAGATTATGTGATATTTATCTTTGACTGGCTTATTTCGCTTAGCATAATGCTGTCCAGGTCCATCCGTGCTGTTGCAAATGGTAAGTGTTCCTTTTTTATAGCTGTGTAGTATTCCATTGTGCAGATGTACCAGTTTTTTAATCTACTCATCTGCCAGTGGGCACTTAGGCTGTTTCCACATCTTAGCTAGCTATTATAAATTGTGCTGCTATGAACATAGGGGTGCATACATTCTTTATGATTAGTGTTTCTGATTTCTTAGGATATATTCCTAGAAGTGGGATTACTGGGTCAAATAGGAGTTTCATTTTTAATTTTTTGAGGAAACTCCATATTGTTTTCCACAGAGGCTGCACCAGTTTGCATTCTCACCAGCAGTATATGAGGGTTCCCTTTTTCTCCACATCCTCACCAGCACTTGTCATTTGTTGATATGTAATTTATTTCTTAAAAGAAATAAAAAACAAAACTAAACAGTTCCTTTTCCCAAAAAGAAGCTGAGGTGATTTATGATATATTTACAGACTACCAGATAATAAGTAGAAAATAAAGGTAGAAATATAAAATAACTCACCATTACATAATTTATAGTTGTTAGAAATTGGCCTCAAATTTGGCTATAAATTTTTAGTAGATAAATCAGAGATAAATATTCATTTACCATAGTCATGAGTCGGTCAGGCAAAAACATAAACTAGCAATTTCTGTGTTTATTAAACTGGGGTAACCAATGGAGAGGGATTGTAGATTATGGTATGCTCAGGTGTGAAAACACAGGATAAACTATTTTGAATAAATTAAAACATTTTTACATTAAAATAAAGAAATATCATTTATTTAAAATGTTTGTTTGAGTATCTATTCTGTAGTGGATATTGTTCTAGGAGCTGGAATACAATGGGAAACAAAAGGTCCTTGATCTCATGGAGTTTATATTCTAGGCCACAGCAATGGTTTGTAACTGGATCAGAATGAATATCCCTTTTACTCTGCTAAAATGAAATTCACAGATAATCAACCTACACATAATTAAGAGTTAACATAACATCCTTTTATTTAAAGGTGAAACAAAAGGGAAGTAATTTCTAATAAAGCAATATTCATTTGAAAATATAAGTAAATACCTAAGCATGACTACACCTAAAGATATAATGAAATAGAAAAGTATTTGCATCACTTATAAAAATAAATTTGGATTAAAGAGAAGTAAAGACAACAGTCAACTTAATATTATCATTTTTTATATTTGACATTTTGAAATAAGGACTAAGTAAGTATATTGCATCAATATGCACCATATACATGAATTCAACCGTTACAGGTGCAGAATGTCACAGGTATGTGTCTCAAACACCACAAACTGCATTGCCATTATTTACATGATTTTCTGACATGGAAAGCAAGTTTTCCTAGACTAAAGAGAGCATACTATTCCTGGAAACTTCGGTTTGTATTAAAACTGGCTGAAAATGTTTTTTATTTATGTAAAATACATTTATGTGCTCAGCTCAGATAATTACAATCAGGTGTTTTTTTTTAAAAAAATATATATTTTATTGATATTTTACAGAGAGGAAGGGAGAGGGATAGAGAGCTAGAAACATCGATGAGAGAGAAACATCGATCAGCTGCCTCCTGCACACCTCCCACTGGGGATGTACCCGCAACCAAGGTACATGCCCCTGACCGGAATCGAACCCGGGACTCTTCAGTCCACAGGCCGACGCTCTATCCACGGAGCCAAACCGGTTTCGGCTACAATTAGGTTTTTACTGACCTCAAGGCCCGGTGGGACACTGAAAATTCATGCAGAACATGGACCAGTTGTTGCTTGTGCAGCCTAACTTAAGCATCACAGGATATCTAGCTCCCCTGGCTCCGGCCTACAAAATACCAGTAGTGGCCCTCCTAACTTTTTTCTCTCCCCTCCTATCTTGTTGAAAACCAGAAAACAGCCCCACAGATGCTCAAAATACTCGCAGAAGGTGGGACCCCTTTTTTGATCACTAGAAGACCAAAAATAAACAAATAATTTAGAGACCTTTTGTGACATGAAGGAAAAAAATAGTGCAAGAGTGGGTAGCAGCATTTAAACTGAGACCTGAACAGTGAGATGGGGACAGCCTTGCAAAAAGCTGGGGTAACAGTCCAAAAGCTGTGAGTTGGGAAAAAAAAACAACAACTTAGTATGTTTAAGGAGTAGAAAGAATATCGTGGTTGGAGCTAGGCTAGAAAGGTAGAAAGTATTTACTTTTTAGGGCACAGAGATGGGGAGAAATTTCCCAATTATTTTTATGTGATATTGAAAGAATGATTATCAGCAGTCCAACTTAAACTACATTTACAAACACTGTCTTTGTGGCTCCTGATCATTTTGAAGATGTGCCTTTCCAGTAAAAGGAATTATCTTTTCCATAGCTTATGATGGACTTTTGGGTTTTGTATCAGATTCCAGTTCCATCACTGTGGCAGGTTCCAGATGGACAAGGCTCTGAAATTTCTTCTTTCTCTCTCTTGGGCCCCATTGATATTCCTTGCCAAGATCTCTTCCTTGGAATTCAGAACCTCCCTCTCCCTTTCCCTGTCCCCCAAGGAAAAGAAGTTTGATAAGGATTCACTCTTGGAAGTAAAATGATCCTTATTGCTTTTTCTGATTACAAAATACATATGTATCATCCCAGGAATTTTTTTTTTGGCTTTCTAAAATTCAGGTAGACACATACCTAAACCAGCAAATGGAGGAAGGGGGGTCTCATGTCTTATCCTGAGTACTCTCTGAGGTGATCAGATTTGAACTTTGAACTTTAGTCGTAGGCAAAGAGTTGGTACCTCATTTGTCCTTTTGAAAAATGGAACATCAGGCCACCAATTCCTAGGTGGGGAAAATCCTGAGCAGTAAAAAAAGAACTCACAGCCCTGTGGCAAGGGACTGAAAAATTCAGTCTGATATAAAATATAGAACTCAAATTCAAGGGAAAGCCTACTCTACCAAAAGAACAAATAGGAAGCTAAATCGGGACTCTTTCCCACCTTTGTTGTTCCTATACGATAGACACTCCTCGTGGCTAAGTGCTCTTACCTAGTTCTTAAATGTCCCTCCACTCGTAGACGCTGTCCGCTCGCTTCCTTTCACTACCTACTTTTCCCAATCTTGGCAGCACCTCCAGGTTCACGGTGCACTTGGAAGGGCGGACATGGATTTGTCTATCCAATCCCGCTGGGTTTCTGTCACTGTTACTTCCATTGACGTTTCTGCAAAAAAAGCTTGTGTATGCAGGGTGGAAGGGCTGTGGGGTGGTCTGCGGTGGCTTCAGCCACCTTTGCCTCAGAGCGTGGCGGAGACACCCCTGCACGGTCAGTCGACAGGCGCCCCGGGAATGTGCGCAACGTGGGGCGAGGGTTGGTAGCCCACTTAGCCAGGGGTGTGCGTGCGTACACAGCTCCCTCCGCAGAAGGACTCCGAGGAAACACCGGCCCCGCCCCTTTCCGCGTGGGTCCCGGCGGCCCCGCCCAGCAGTTTCTGTCACGTGCTGCAGCGCCGCCCAATCAGCGTCCGCTGCGCGCAGGCTCGCGATTCAAACAGCGGCTTGGTGGATTCTCGCAGATCCGCAGTGTCGCCGCCGACGCCGCTGCCGTGTGCGGGCCATGGAGCACCGCATTGTGGGGCCCGGGCCGTACCGGGCCACCAAGCTGGTGAGTGAAAGTGAGGGGGCCCTCCGCCCCCGATTCCCCGGCCTTCCCGCCGATGGGTCGTCTTCGCTTCTCCAGGGCAGATCGGGCCGGGGTTTGGAGGCCGGGCCGGGGTTTGGAGGCGGGACGTGTTTGGGCCGGGGTAGCCGTTTTCTGGACGTTGCTCTAAGAACGGATAATGGGTCCCGGGGCCTAGGCCGTCGGTGGGCAGCTTCGTTCCCTAGATCTTGGAGGTGTTCTCGGCCATCAATGGCACCTCCCAATGTGAAGAGCCGGGAGGACCAGGCGACCCCCTCTCCCAGCCTGTTTGCCTGAGTAATCCTACGCCGGGAGCAGGGAAAACCCATTTCTAACCTTAGGGACCCTCCTGCAGTCCTGGCAGGGCGTGTCTCCGTCCTGAGAGTCACTTGTGGTGACAACTTGAGGTTCTTTCTAACGGTGCCTAGAACAGAGGTGGATCGCCCTGACCACATTTCCGGTTCCTGGCGGTTCTGTTTTTTGTCATCATTGACATAAATGAGGGGTTGGGCTGGTTGGTCTAAGAGCCTTTGGACAGACCCTGATGGTCCAGGGTGCTGCCTTTTCTCCTGGGAGAAGAGGTTTGGTATTCAGAGTTCTCAGGGGTACTTATTTTGATTTATGACCTGGAGCAAGTAATTATAGTGATTTCTGTTTCAGAGGATTACCATAAAGGCATAAGTGATGACAATTTGGTATGTTCATGGCAGGTTTTTAGACAGCTTTCTATGAAAGAGTAATGGTAATTTGGGAGAAAGAGACCTTTCTCTTGGGTCTGTCACCACTTCTGGTTACTTCTTAACTTGGGAATTAGTCTCCTTGTTCTGTGCACCCTAATGGATATCCAGGAAAAGATGGGAATTAAGTTCCAACCTCTGATTCAACTAGACTTGTATATGTGGAAGAGATGAGGACAGTGGGACATGGGGAGGTATAATTAGGGTTTCCTTTTCTTTCTGGAACCAATGCCACAGTGGCTGGTGGGGTCAAGCCAGAGCTAAGAAAGCCAGCTTCTAAGAGAAATTATGGTTGGGGCAGATGGTTGTTTAATATTTTATTTGGCTCATAGACCACTTTGAGAATCTCCTTTTTGTAGACTAGTGCACATGCCACATACTCATGAAATTATACATATGATTTCAGAAGACTTGGGGAGTCTGTGGCATTGTTTTTTTTTGGCTTAACCATCTACTTGCCCACAGTTTTGTGAGTCAGCAATCTGGATTGGGCTTATGTCGGTGGTTTTTTTGTTGGAGCAACTCATGTGCCACGATCATCTAGTGACTTGACTAGGACAGGATGACCCCTTGACTTGGTTCTGGCTGTTGGCTGAGCCAAGTGTCTTCACATAGTGGTTCAACATAACCAAAAGAAGGTTTCTGCCTGTAACTTTTTGTTTAGATCTCATTGGTCAGAGCAAGTCAGACCCCTTGACTTGGTTCTGGCTGTTGGCTGAGCCAAGTGTCTTCACATAGTGGTTCAACATAACCAAAAGAAGGTTTCTGCCTGTAACTTTTTGTTTAGATCTCATTGGTCAGAGCAAGTCAAACAGCTAATTCCAGAGTGTAGAAATTCAGCTCCACTTTTCTTTTTTGTTAAATTAAAAAACTTAATTTAACAAAGGGTCCTTCTACTACCTCTGTAACTTTCTAAATAAACTTTCCCTTATAAAAAATGTATATTATCAAAAGAGTTTATAAAGAAAAGTGTTTTCTACTCTCCAGAAGTCTTCATTCCCCAAGAAGTGATATTCAAGCCTAGTTTAGCCAAAACTGATAAAAGTTAAGCAGAAAATTAAATTATGTGAATAATTAATGAAAACACCTCAGTTTCACCAGAATTTCCAGATAGTCAATCCAGTTCCAAACTTAATTCTATTTGAGAAACTTGATCTTAAACTAAGATTTTGAAAACACAGGAATAATAGCCAATTTCTTTTTAAGTGCGAATTCCTGATTTGTTAGTGATATCACTTTCATTACAGGTGCTTTCCCCCCATTGTGAAATATTTAAATGTTTCCCTGAGCAAAATTCAATTGTGCCTTAAAGCTTTTACCCAGTAAATCATAAAGCTTGTGGTAGTTTTCTCTTTACTTTCCTTCTCCCACTCCCAGCTTACCATTTCCCCCTTCTCCCAACTTCTCCCTCAACCTAATCTTTAGGAAAAGCTTTGGAAAATCTACTAGCATACAAAGAGCAGGCCTTTACTTGCTCCTTTTATGGCACATTATACTTTCTCAAACCACATACAGCTCCCATTTTCTAAAGCACCAACAAGTCTTATCTGAAAATACCATTTTATAGACTAGGTAAATTTGTTTGCCAAAAATCAAATGACTTATAAGTCAATTCATGATGAATATGGGACCTAATTAGCAATTTATTCATCACGACTAAAATAGCTTTCATTTTTGTAACTCACATATAGTTAATTATTTTAAGAGAAATAATGAGAAAGAAAATTGCTTTTACTAAAAATTGCTTTTATTGATCCTTTCTTTGAACTTAATTCTGAGTTATTTGTATCATCTGCTGCATCTGGTGAACTTGAAAAGCCTTACAGCTGTCATTGAATCTGAGCGCTAGACTGCACTCCAAAGATTACCTGGTTCAATTCCCTCATTTGACTGAGTCCTAACGGGGTGAATGGACATGATCAAGTTCACACTGCTAGTAATGGCAAGTATAACTAGATCTAGAATTTTGTTCTCTCTGAGTTCCTGCCCAGGGTGCTATACTATTATAGTAGTACTATAATAATATTTTTGGTACTAAGAAGGAAGGAAATGGGATAAATATTCTGGAAGAAAGAACAGGAAGCACATTTCAACCCTCAATGTTGTATTTTGTAGTTTAGCTCATGATGTTAAGCAAAAACAGTTGTGCTGTATGACTATTTTTTAAATTAGGGGACTGAAATAAATAAGTAAAACAAATAGTTTTTAAATCATAAAACAAATCTGTCCTCTTTCTATAAAGATTATTTCTTCAAATATAGCATGTTATGGAAGAAAATCATATTCTCAAGCTCTATCTTGTTCTTTGTTGACATAGGTTTTTTTCTTCCTAAATGTAAGTGAGGTCCTAGCCAGTTTGGCTCAGTGGATAGAGCATCGGCCTGTGGACTAAAGAGTCCCGGCTTCAATTCCAGTCAAGGGCATGTACCTTGGTTGCTATCTCCTCCCTGGCCCTGGGCCCCCAATTGATGTGTTTCTCTCACATTGATGCTCTGTCTTTCCCTCTCTCCTCTTTCTAAAAATCAATGGAAAAATATCCTTGGGTGAGGATTTAAAAAAAATGTGTGAATGGTGAATTAAATTCTCTATTGGCAGAGTAGCCAAATAACCATCCCATATAATAAAGAGCTAATATGCTAATTAGACTGGACGGCAGAACGACCATCCAGAATGACCATCCGGAATGACCAGTAGGTGGGGCTGCAGGGCCACAAGGCAGCCAGGGCTTCGAGGGCCGAGCCCCTTGCATGAATTTCATGCATTGGGCCTCTAGTTTAATTATATTTGGAAATAAGTGGATATAGAAGCCACACTCCTCACTGGGTTTTGAAAATTCTAGGTAAAACACTGGATTGAGTAAATATAAACTATAATAAGTGCCATTCAAAATCAAAATAAATAAATTCTAAATTCTTTTTAAAATTTCCCCATTTAAAAAGAGATATGAAACTTTGACAAGGATATCTTATAAAATTTGTAGTGTGAAATGAAAGGCAGCTATCAGAGAACACATAAAAATCCAATCAGAATTCCAACAGATTTTTTTTTCTGAGTGGGATTGCATTGAGTTGAAAGCTCATATACAAGAGTAAAAGTGGAAGAATTCAAAACAATTTTTAAAGACTATAGGCACCTTAGAAACCAAAATGGCAGCATAGGTAAGCACCTAAACTGCTGTCCCGCACAACAATTTCAAAACTACAACTCAAAGACAGAATGGACGCCATCCAGAACCACAGGAAAGCTGATTGAGTGGAAATTCTACAACTAGAAGGAAAGAGGAAAGCTCACGGAGGAGCGGCAAAGAGCTGAGGTACGGAGACACGTGCGCGCAGAAAGGAAGGGCGGCGGAGTGCCTGGCTGGCTTTCTCTGGCGGGAGGGGGAAGAAGACCCTGACTGCACTGAACCCCAGTTCTGACTGCACTGAACCTCAGTTCCGGGTGAAACCCTGTGGACCCAGGCTCATACAGGGGGAGTTTGGACTGTCAGGTAGAGAGAAAGGCACTTGGAGACTTGGAGACTCAGGGGAGCCGCGGCGGCAGGGGTCTGGAGGTGCGAGTGCGCACAAAGACTGACTGCGGAGGTTACCACAGACTATCCGTAGCAGAAGGGAGTCGGAAGCTCCTGACTGCACTGAACCCCAGTTCCGACTGCACTGAACCGCAGTTCCGGGCGAGCCCCTGGGGACCGACACTCTTACGGGGGAAATCTGGACTGTAAGGCAGAAACTCAGGAACCGCGGAAGTCAGAGGTCTAGAGACTCGCGCACAAGGGCAGGGCTGACGGGAAGCCAAGACTGTCTGCTCCGCCCTGAGACTCCACCCCTTCCAAGCTGAGCACAGAGGCTTTTGCAACCTGGCAAGGCTAATCCTATAAGGCTGTCTCCAGCACAGAACTTCTCCCAGCATAGACACAGCTGATCCTCACAGCCAACTGGCTTGCAGGTCAATTCCTCCCAGTGATACCAACAACAATCAAGACTTAACTACAACAAGGCTGTGCACACAGTCCACAAAGGGGTGCACCAAGAGTGTCCACCTCAGGTTAACTGGGGATGCCGACCCAATGGGCCATAAAGGAAACCTAGCACACAAAGTTACCTTACCAACTCAGGGAAGCAGTGAAAAATGGGGAGACGAAGAAACAGATCACAAACGAAAGAAATGGAGAACAAACGACTGGATATAGAATTCAAAACCCACGGTTAAAAGGCTTTTCAAGAATATCCTAGAAAAGGCCGATAAATATAACGAGACCCTCGAAGATATGAAAAAGGACCAACTAGAAATTAAACACACACTGACTGAAATAAAAAATATTATACAGAGACCCAACCGCAGACTAGAGGAACACAAGAATCAAGTCAAAGATTTGAAATACAAAGAAGCAAAAAACACTCAACCGAAAAAGCAAAAAAAAGAAAAAAGAATCCAAAAAGTTGAAGATAGTGTAAAAAGCCTCTGGGACAACTTCAAGCGTACCAACATCAGAATTATGGGGGTGCCAGAAGAAGAGAGAGAGCAAGATACTGAAAACCTATTGGAAGAAATAATGACAGAAAACTTCCCCCACCTGGTGAAAGAAATAGACTTACAAGTCCAGGAAGCGCACAGAACCCCAAACAAAAGGAATCCAAAGAGGACCACACCAAGACACATCATAATTAAAATGCCAAGAGCAAAAGACAAAGAGAGAATATTAAAAGCAGCAAGAGAAAAACAGTTAATTACCTACAAGGGAGCACCCATACGATTGTCAGCTGATTTCTCAACAGAAACTATGCAGGCCAGATGGGAGTGGCAAGAAATATTCAAAGTGATGAATAGCAAGAACCTACAACCAAGACTACTCTACCCAGCAAAGCTATTATTCAGAATGGAAGGTCAGATAAAGAGCTTCACAGATAAGAAAAAGCTAAAGGAGTTCATCACCACCAAACCAGTATTATAAGAAATGCTGAAAGGTATTCTTTAGGAAGAGGAAGAAGAAAAAAGTAAAGAGAAAAATTATGAACAACAAATACATATCTATCAACAAGTGAACCTAAAAATCAAGTGAATTAAAAACCTGAGGAACAGAATAATCTGGTGAATATAATAGAATCAGGGGCATAGAAAGGGAGTGGACTGATAATTCTCAGGGGGAAAGTGGTATAGGGGGGGAAGGAAGAGACTGGACAAAAATCATACACCTATGGATGAGGACAGTGTGCGGGGAGGTAAGGGCAAAGGGTGGGGTGGGAACTGGGTGGAGGGGAGCTATGGGGGGAAAAAGGAGAAACAATTGTAATAATCTGAATAATAAAGATTTATTAAATTAAAAAAAAATAAAAGACTATAGGCACCTTGACCTATCAGAGATTTAAACTTAATATTAATTAACTGTAATTACAAGGGTATAGTATTGTACAGGAATGACACATATCAGTGAGATAGAAAAGAGTTTAGAATCAAGAAAGGTAACATGTAAGGTAACATTTCAATTCAGTGAGAAAATGATGGCATGATTGACTCTCCATTTGGAAGAGAATAAAGTTGGAGCTCTCCTACCTCCCATCATAAGGAATTTCAGTTGAAGTTTCAAATATATCTATATAATAGAGGGATATGCAAATTAGCCAGGACACCATAATGTCACAACCGAATAGCAGGGACCTGAGGCTGCATGGCACCTGGCCAGGGCAAGGGACCTCACCCCCTGCCCTATGGGGCTTGATGGGGAACCTCAGGCTGCACCCCTTGCCGGGTGGGGCTTGATGGAGGACCTCAGGCCACGCCCCCCCATCCCAGCACTGGGCTGGGAGACCTTAGGCCACACCTGCTGCCCCGGCACTGGGCAGGGGGATCTCAGGCCATGCCCCCCATCCTAGTGCCGGGCCGGGGGACCTGAGGCTGTGGCCCCCTGCCTGGAGGGGTTTGACGGGTGGGACCAGCTGGGTCTGGGTCTCACTCAATGGGGGTAGAGCTGGCTGGGTCTGGGTCCTTTGCATTTTCAAAACACGTGCAGGTGGTGGGCAGGGACTTGACTCTAGGTCCCACGGCGTGCCCCAGACTCTGACAGGAGGGAGATTTTCATATACATTTTACTAATTTTTTTTCATCTCTGACACTTCTATTATAGAGAAAGGGCAAATAACAATATTAAAAATTTTCCTCTAATTCCCTTTTAATGTGCATGAATTTCGTACACTGGGCTACTAGTCCTATCTAATAAAGAGAGAATATGCTAATTGACCATCACTCCATCACAAAGATGGCTGCACCCACAGCTGAGGCCAAGTTCCCATAAGGAGCCTTAACGAGCAATCAGCAGGGACTTGAGGCTATGCCTTCCCCCGCCCCCATGGGCCTTGACAGGAGACCTCAGGCTGCACCTCCCACCTGGCAGGGCTTGACAGGGGACCTCAAGGTGCACTTCCCATCCTGGTGCTGGGCTAGGGGACTTCGGGCTGCTCTCCCTGCCCCAGTGCCAGGCTGGGGGACCTCAGGCCATGCCCCCGCCCCAGCTCCGGGCCAGGGGACCTGAGGCTGCTCCCCCCTCCCTGGCTGGGCTTGACAGCGTACCTCAGGCTGTGCCTCCCACCCAGTGGGGCTTGACAGGGGACCTCAAGGTACACCCCCAGTGCTGGTTCGGGGGAACACAGGCCGCCCCCCGCCCATCGGGTCTTGACAGGGGACCTGAGGCTGCACCCCCCTGCTGGTGGGGCTTGATGGGGACCTGAGGCTGTGCCCCCCTCCCGGTACTAGGCCAGGGGGACCTGAGGCTGCACCCCCCTGCTGGTGGGGCGTGATGGGGGACCTCAGGCCATGCCCCTCACCCAGCGGGGCTTGACAGAGGACCTCAAGGCATGCCCCTCGCCCTAGTCTGGGATGGGGGACCTCAGGCCATGCACCCCGTCCTGGCACCAGGCCAGGGGACCTGAGGCTATGCCCCCTGCCCGGTGAGGCTTGACAAGGGTGGGACTGGCCAGGTCTGGATCTAGCCCAGTGGGGGCGGGGACGGCCGGGTCTGGGTCTCACGCCATTTTGAGGAGCATGTGGGTGGGCGGGGACTTGACTCTGGGTCCCGTGGTGCGCCCCAGACTCTGACAGGAGGAAGGTTTTCATATACATTTTACTAATTTTCTTTCATCTCTGACACTTCTATTATAGAGTAAGGGCAAACAGCAATATTAAATTATTTACTCTAATTAATCCCCTTTTAATGTGCATGAATTTCGTGCACTGGGCCACTAGTATTAAAATAAAATCCCTTATGATATTAAAAGAAAAATTTAATAAATATTTTTAATACCTCAGGCTGGGGAAGCTTTCTGAGTAAACCCTGTAACCATAAAGAAAAAAAATTATGTTGTTTCCTTAAAACAACATCATTAGCAACAAAACCTTCCCAAAGCTAGTGATAGTATAATGCCTTTCATGGAATAAACACTAAATAATTGCTGAGTGAGGTAAAGTCATATTAAACATAGGATTCCAAGAAGTGAGTTAAGCATATTGATCTCAGTTTACTATTATTTTTGATCGTATGTTTCTTATTAATGTAAAAATTTATTAATTTCATATTATAGGACAACTTGACGGCAATATCTCCAATAAGTATTTATTGAATAAATTCATTTTAAAAATTTACTTTTTCTTTAGAGTGTGAAGCTTGTAAATACATAAATTTCAAGGCTCCGTCTGTTATTTAGACAGCCTTTTAAATGGAAAAATTGCATTTATTGTCTGAAATATTTTGGATGCAATAACCTGAAAAAAAATCAATTGTTTAATAAATGCCTTTCTCTCTTTTTTCTCCTAGTGGAACGAAACTGTTGAGCTTTTTCGCACTAGGATGCCATTACGGAAACATCGCTGTCGTTTCAAAAGTTACGAACGTTGCTTCACAGCGGCTGAAGCTGTGGACTGGCTACATGACCTGCTGAGGTGCAATCAGAACTTTGGCCCTGAAGTGACCCGCAAACAAACGGTGCAGCTGCTAAAAAAATTCCTGAAGAATCATGTTATCGAAGATATCAAGGGCAAATGGGGTCAGGAAGATTTTGAAGACAACAGTCACTTGTACAGGTAACAGCAACCAGTAAACTCTGAAGGGGAGGAGAATGGGGAGGATGAACGGATCTGTCAGAGTCAGAAACTTCCTTATGTGAAAGAATTTACCTTGTCCCTTGGAGGGCTGCTTCTCCTGTGGTTTGTTAAGTGTAGAACTGAATGAGTTGTTACAATAAAACCGATTGCAATGTTTCCTGACTCCATAGAGCACCCCATAGCAGTCTTTTGTTGCAGTGACTTTTAGTAAGGAAATCTTTTCATGCCTGCAAGGATGGCTACCTTAGCTTAGTACTTGTCTTAGGGGATCTGAACAGGTTAAACAGTAGCTCTGGGTCAGCCTTTGTGAACAATGAGAAGGTACATACATATTCAAGGGATCTAGTGGCAGAGTGGGTCTGATCATTAAGCAGAACTCAGGGCTCATGTGAAGAATTATACTAGAATTCCCTGATGTCTCAGATTAACCCTGGCAATGCATGTATGCTTTTCTTCAAACATTTTTGCTTGTTTCAGTGCTTTCTTATGATTGGACACTTACTACCAGATAATCTCTTTGCTTGTACTTCCATGCCCACTACTTACTGGGCTGTTACTGCTGGATGTGGAAGGGCCCTGCCTAAGATTCAGGGAATGGGAGAAGACTAAAGAGGGAATGAAGTCACACTAGTTCAGAAAAGAAGAATTGTTGAGTTACCTACAGAGAGGCTTACCAAAGTGCTAAGAAACTGTGAGGGATTTTAAAAAATGGAGAATATGGATTCTTAATTGCTTTATTTTATAACATTAAAATAAGGAATTGATTCTCCATCTATTTGCAAATCTAATCTTCCTCTAGCTCCTAATCTCCCTTGTCTGCTTTCATTATAATTTGGCTGTAGTGCTATTCAACTGCAAACAGCACTGGAAATGGAGCAGGTAGGGCAGCCTGCCCCAGAAAAGTAAGGAATCCTCTTACAACACATTTATTGAGGGCATTTGGAGGCCATTGGGACACCTGGCTTGAGTAGAGAAAACCTGACTTTTTCAAACCTCAACAATTTCTTTGGCTTCTTCAAGACTAGCTACTGAGAAATGCTGACGAGCAAGGAGAGGGTGCCAAGGCCAAGACCAGACGTTGCTGTTTGTTTAGAATCTAATTTCCTCACAGAGTTTCATCAGCAATCTTCAGCTTCTACTAGTAGGTATCAAGTTGTCATCTGGGCAGTTAGTTGTTTCTCCATTTGGCAGTTATTTCTGACTTGCTGATCCAACTTTTAATTAGGATCGTGTGTGAGGTTAGCCTGTTCGGCGATCATAATGCTCTAGCCCTGGTTCCACATGCTGCACTTCATTGGGGATTCTTCAGTGATTATTTTTTCTTGGGAAACTCTAATTGCTTGTACCCCATCAATATTTAGCCAGCACACTGCTAAAAGATTCTCTGGATGAGCAACTTCCAATCTGTTCTATTGGGCACCTCTCATTGAGTTCCATGAGGCACTGAGAGTCATCAGAACTATAAAATAGAATCGTGCTCTAGGAGCTGACCAGCCAGCACTGACTGTGAGAGCATGTTCCCTTCAATATGAAGACTTCCCCATGTTTCCCCTTTAAAAAACAGTGTGCACAGATTAAATTTGTTCATGAAATAATGATCCAGTTTTTCTTATAGCATATTTGAGTCATAAGGGAGCAGTATTTTCTTTCATTATTTACCACCTGAATACTCACAATCTTCCCTTTTCCTGAGTGGAAGTTCTATAAGTTAAGCCCTGATGTTTGATGTTTTCAGGTTAATCTGGGATGAAATCTATGTAGACATGTACTAGTAAGTCACTTGTTAAGGAGCACATGCCTTGAATGGAGAGTAAGCTAATGAGTGTGGAGCATAGCTTCTGGGACTAGTGCTCAGGATCATCACCATTACATGCCAGTGCTCCAGGGAAGAGTGGGGCAGGCTGCCCTACCTGCTCCATTTCCAATGCTGCTCGCGGTTGAATAGCACTACAGCCAAATTATAATGAAAGCAGACACGGGAGATTAGGAGCTAGAGGAAGATTAGATTTGAGAATAGATGGAGAGTCAATAAGGTGAAGAAATTCCTGAACATGGTTCTAAATATCAGGCTTTATGGAAGAGGAGCCTTTATAAGTTGTATGAAAAAGGCTGGCATATGCAGCTGAGAGTTCTTGCTGGGAAAAAAGGAATGAAAATTATAGAGCACCTATGATGTGTCAGACTTGTTGCATAACTGTTTATAATAATCAGAAGAGATGTTGCAGAGAAGTGCCCCGAGTTATTTCCTGTTACGAATACTGGTGACTAGAAAGGTTCTGGAATTGCTTCTAGTGAGGACAATTTTAGATTTTACCAAAGGGTCCTCAGAGTTGAGTCAACTGCTGTCATCGGTGTCTTAACTAAACTTCACGGCCCTAGGCTTCTGCTGAGGAGAGCCAGTTACACTACCTTGAATTTTTATAAGAAATTTTAATTTTTGAAGCAGTTTCCCTTTCGTGATCTCATTTGATCTTCATGACAACCCTGTAAGGTGGGCAAGGTGGGTATTTCATCCTCAGAAAACCAGACACGTTTCTCTTTGAAATATCTAAATAAAATACCAGGAATGTTATAAAGAAATTTAATACTGATCATGGAATCTCCCCCTATTTGTATGTGAACAGACTATTACGTAGGACTAGATGCCCAGTGCACGAAATTCATGAATGGGTACAGTCCCTAGGCCTGGCTGGCGATTGAAGTGTGAGCGTCTGGCACAGAAAGGCAGGTCTCAGCTGTCCTCTGGGCCCTGGGCAGCACATGGGCCCTTGGGCCCCTACGCTCCCTCCTCTGCCTGAGTCATGGCGCCCTAGTCCCCACGTGGAGATGCGGTGAGCATGGCTGGACGCCATGGGCCGGTGTGCAGCGTGGGCCTCTGGGTCGCCCAGTGGCGCCCATGGAAGCCGGGCGGGCAGCGCGCTTTCTCCCGGCCGGCCTCGCAGACTGGCTCCTGTGCAAACCCATGGAAGAGGCTGCTTAGGTGTGGGACGGGCTCCTCGTGGGTGCCCGGCACCTGAGTGCAGGGGCTTCCCTGGTGCGCGAGCTCTGGCGTCCCGGGAGAGGGTAGCAGGGGGAGTGAGAGCAAGCTTGGTGGACACTCCACATTCTCACTGCACCTCCGTCCAGTCACCCCCCCATCAGGTAGCTGGCGAGAGGTTAGAGTCCCCCGCCTGGGCGCCGCAGGAGGTTGGTTGCCGCCACACACCCCCAGTTCCCATCCCAGCCTTGGGCCCAGCCCTAATTGGGCAATCAGGGCCTGCCGGCTGCTGGTTGCCCTCTGCAGGGCGATCGATCAGGGCTGGGCCCCCCCGCCCAGCTCCCTCAGTGCCTAAGAGCTGGGTGGCAGCCCCACCCCCGCTGCTGCCACTGGTAGCTGTCTGCGGGGCGATCGGCCGGATGATCATGCACCTGCTCATACCCGCCTTGGCCTGGCACCACCTGCTCACCTGCTCCACCATCCCGCTGCAGTCCCCCTCTCATTGGGGCCCATCGGGGCCAGCAGCACCGCCACTGCTGCCCACTGCCAGCTCTGCATCGCTGATGTCCACTATGTTCTGCGCTGTCCCCTGGTGGTCAGTGCACGTCATAGTGAGTGGTCGATTTTTAGGTTGAACTCCCAGTTGAGGGGACAATTTGCATAGTAGGCTTTTATTATATAGGATTATTTAAATTTAATATAATCTTATGTAATAAAGAGGTAATATGCAAATTAACCATCACAAGATGGCTGCACCCACAGTGGAGGTGGGGTTTCTGTAATACAAGATGGCTGCACCCACAGTGGAGGTGGGGTTCCCATAATGAGCGATCAGCAGAGACCTGAGGCTGCATGGAGCTGGGTCGGGCCAGGGGACCTGAGGCTGTGCCCTGATGTAAAAATTTTTCTCTCTTTTCCGTGTCCAGCGTGGCTAGAGAGCGGGTCCAGTTCCTGAGTAGAGGAGCTGGGGATTGAGAAATAAAAGAAAGAAACAAGACACAGAGATAGAAGGAAAAAGCTGGGAACCAGCTGGGACCGCTGCCCTCTTCTCCTGGAGAGACAGTGACCCAGAGCCCATACAGCATGTTTATTTTATACCCCAAATACCAGGAAGTTTCACCAAAAGTCAAGACAAAGGAGACTATTTGCATTCTTGAGTAGGCCCGAGCATTCCTGGTGCTTGACAGGATTTACATATCAAAACCCACTACCGACACCTGGGCTGAAATGAAGGTCAAGCTGATAACACCCTTGCCTTTTTGGCAAAGTGTGTTCCCAGGGCGTGGCTTTGCCTGTCGCCTTGGGTTCAGCTGACAATTTAAAGAAATGCCCATGTGCCTTCCCAGGCGCTCTCTACAGTGCCCCTCACCTGGTGTGGCTTGATGGGGGACCTCAAGGCATGCCCCCCGCCCCTGCAGTGGCCCTGGGGACCTCAGGCTGCGCCACCTGCCCGGCGCAGGCCGGGGGACCTGAGGCTGCGCCCCCCCGCCTGGCGGTGCTTGACAGGGGTGGGGCCGGCCAGGTCTGGATCTTGCCCAATGCGGGTGGGTCTGGCCAGGTCTGGGTCTTGCATGATTTCAAGGCGTGCACGGGTGGGCGGGGACTTGACTCTGGGTCCCCCTGTCAAACACCGCCAGGCGGGGGGTGCAGCCTCAGGTCCCCCAGCCTGCGCCGGGCAGGTGGCACGGCCTGAGGTCCCCGGGGCCATTGCCAGGGCGGGGGGCGTGCCTTAGTGTATGTAGACTCTGACAGGAGGAAGATTTTCATATATATTTTATTAATTTTCTTTTATCTCTGATACTTCTATTATAGAGAAAGGGCAAATAGCAATATTAAAGTTAAAGTAATTCCTCTAATTCGCTCTTAATGTGCATAAGTTTCGTGCACCGGGCCACTAGTGGGTTATATAAAAATAGAAGTATGTAATATGATAGTTGCTTGTTTTGGGCTATTTAATGAGGAAAGTGTTTGGCTTAGTGCAGTGGCTGGCAAACCGCGGCTTTCGAGCCACATGCGGCTCTTTGGCCCCTTGAGTGTGGCTCTTCCACAAAATACCACGGCCTGGGCGAGTCTATTTTGAAGAAGTGGCGTTAGAAGAAGTTTAAGTTTAAAAATTTGGCTCTCAAAAGAAATTTCAATTGTTGTACTGTTGATATTAGGCTCTGTTGACTAATGAGTTTGCCGACCACTGGCTTAGTGTATGTAGATCTTTAGCCTACACCTGGCCTTTGACCTTCTCTCACTACTAATCCTGGCTTCATGAGTACAGAGAACCCAGAAGGTGTTCATATTTTACAGAGGGCATTTACTTGCTCAGCTGTAGTGGTTTGGAGCTAATGTGTAGGGTGCCATTTTCTTTTTATTCTCCTACCTCTCTCTGTTCCTCTTTCTCTTTCTATCTCTCCATGTGTTACTCTCATCCTCCTTTCTTTTTTCCTTTTCGTTTCCTCCTACTTCATTTTTTCTCCTCCTTTCTGTTCCTTTCCCTCATATTTGCATTTTTTTTCTGGCCTATTTCCAAAATACTGTTTCTAATTTGAAACTAAAATTTTTTATTAGATGCTGTCAACTTTGTTGAATACTGTTACTTTCACAGTTCTTAATTTAAAAAAAAATAACAAAGGAATCATGCTACCCAGTTTTAAGACCTACTGTACATAAAGCTACAGAAATGAAGACTGGTGTTGTGAAGTGATAGACATAGGTCAGTGGAACAGAAGAGTTCAGAGACACACACAAATATGGCCAAGTGATTTTTGACAAAGGTGTAAAAATAATTTAAATGAAAAAGAGTAGTCTTTTCAATAAATGGTGTTGGAGCACTTGGATATCTAGCTTCTATATGCAAGAAAATGAGCCTTAACCTAAATCTCAGACTTTATACAAAAAATTCAAAATGAATCATAGATTTAAATGTGAAACTACAAAAGTTTTAATTAAACAGGAGAAAGTGTTATTTATAAAAGAAAACATGATAAATTGGACTTCATCAAAATTAAAATCTTTTGCTCTATGAAAAATATCAATAAGAGGATTAGAAAGACAAGCTACAGATGGGGAGAAAATATTTGCAAGCTACATAAATTACAATGGACTGGTATCAAAAATATAAAGAACTAGCCCTGGCTGTTATGGCTCGGTTGAGTGTCAGCCCATGCACCCAGAGGTCACTGGTTTGATTCTAGGTCAGGGCACATGCCCAGGTTGCAGCTTGATCCCCAATAGAGGGCATGCAGGAGGCAGCCAACCCCTAGTTTTCATTCAGTGATGTTTCTCTATCCCCCTCTCTCTTCCTCACTCTCTCTCTCAAATCTATATAAAACTCAATAGTAAGAAAACAACCCAATTAAAAAATGAACAAACACTTTACTTGATCAGATACTTTACTAAAGATAACCAGATAACAGATAAATACTTGAGAAAATGTTTAACATGGTTAGCATTAGGGAAATGCAAATTAAAACCATGACAAGATACCACTACATATCTATTAGAATTGCTACAATAAAAATACTGACAATCTCAAGAGCTAGTGAGGATGCTGAGCAGTTGGAAATCTCCTTTATTGCTGGTGGAAGCCTACATTGGTAGTCACTTTATAAAACAGTTTGGCAGGGCTACGCTATGACTCAGTATTCCTGCTCTTGGGCATTTATCTAGAAAAAGGAAAACATGTTCACACAAAAACTTGTACACTAATATTTATAGCAGCTCTATTAATAATCACCACTAGCTGAAAACAACCCATATGTGCTGCAGTGGATGAATGGCTAAACAGTGTATATTTATACAATGAAATGTTACTGTGTTGGGGGTGGGAAGTGGGAGTGTTCAGCAGGAGGCTGTCACTATAAAGTCAGAGCAGGAGGGAGTGTTTTTTTTGCGGGGAGGGGGGAAATAATGGAACTGTTCGGTTTCCTGATTGAAGTGATTATACAAATGTTCTAAAATTGATAGAAATGTACACACACATAAAAATCTGTTTTACTATATGCTAATAACATTTCTTTTTAATGCTGGAGATTTGAAAAGCCTCTATTTTCACCTCTAGTGAAAAGAAATCTGAATTTACATTGTTTTAGGTATTTGGCCCTTTAGTCATTTTCAGTGCTCTGGGAAAAGTTCTTTATAACTACCCTATAGATCTTTTGAAGGGAACTGTTTTAGGAACTTCACCTTTAAGTTAATGCACTATTGGCTCCCTCTAGCGGACATCCTTTGTTTTAATAGTAATGCTCAGAATGCGTGCCTGTGATTTTTTTTTTTTTTTAAGTCCTCACCCTGGAGAAAGAGAAAGAAAGAAAGAAAGAAACATTGATGTGAGAAAGAAACATTAATTGGTTGCCTCCTATATGAGCCCCAACCAGGGACCTGCAACTTGGTGTGTGGGATGACACTCCAACCACTGAGCTACTGGTTAGGGCTGTGAGTTTGTTTTTACTCATTTCCTCAAGTCCTAGGTTCTTGTCCTTTAATAGTTAGATAAGTTTTTTAGGCTTGCTAGGCATCAGTTTTTTCATCTATAAAATGACAGGGATGAACTAGACCTTTAACGCATTTTTAAATTCCAAGTTTTAATAATTTCAAATATTGAGTACATAATCACGTTTTTCTTTTTTTAATAATTCTTTATTGTTGGAAGTATTACATATGTCCCCTATTTTCCACCATTAACCCCCTTCAGCCTGCCCCGCCCCTTCACTGCCCTATTGTCTGTGTCCATGGGCCATGCATATATGCATACAAAGTCCTTGGTTGATTACCTCCCACCCACCCACCCTCCCCCACCTTCCCTCTGAGATTCTGTACTCTGTTCCATAATCACATGTTTTTTAATGCAGGACATTGAAGGTGATAAAAAAGAAATATAACATGATTCTTTTCCTCCCTAACTTTGCAGTCTCTTGTGATAGAGTATACATATGTGATAAAGATAAGTAGCAGAACTAAGGCTATTTAATTAATCTGTAACAAACAACAAATTGGAGGCACTACACTGGTGGTCCTTGGGATGGCACATGTATTTTGTTTGACTGGTGTAATGTTTTGGTCATTAAAATTTTGTCTATATGATTTTTATTTTCCATATTTTGTGGAGGTAATACTTTCATGTGATTCAAAATTTACTAAGTACAAAAGAATATCCTAATATATAAAAACCTCAACCGAACACTGGAAGTCAGTCCTGCAGGCAGTGCTGGGTTGCCATGGTGACCCAGCACTGACTGCCAAGGGGGCTTCAGATCAGGCCCAGAGAGAGGCCCAAAGAGAAAGGCAGGGTCTGATCCTCAGCCTCCATGGCATCTGTTGATCAGCCATTGCCTCTCTCTTTCTCTCCGGGCTTTGCCAGCAGCCACGCCTCTGTTTCTCTCCCAGCCTCCACGGGGGCTGCTGATCAGCCCTGCCTCCCTGATCAGGCCCGTTGATAGACCCGGAGACGCTGACTGGCATAGAAACTGACCCATCAGAACCAAATCTGGGTGAACTGTGTGGAGCCATGACTGCCTAGAAGGCAGAACTTTTGACGCTGGCTGGCATAGAAATTGACCAATCAGAACCAAATTGGCTGGCAGGGGAGGGCAGTTGGAGGTGAGATCAGGCCTGCAGGGGAGGGCACTTGGGGGTGATCAGGCAGGCAGAGGCAGTTAGGGGCGATCAGGCAGGAAGGCAGAGAGGTTAGGGGCGATCAGGCAGGTAGGCAGGTGAGTGGTTAGGAGCCAGCAGTCCCAGATTGTGAGAGGGATGTCCGACTGCCGGTTTAGGCCCGATCCCTGTGGACATCCCCCAAGGGGTCCCCGATTGGAGAGGGTGCAGGCTGGGCTGAGGGAACCCCACCCTCCGTGCACGAATTTTGTGCACCGGGCCACTAGTGTACAATAAAAGTCTCGCCTGACTGGCATGGCTCAGTGGTTGAACTTTGACCTGTCAACCAGGAGGTCATGGTTTGATTCTCAGTCAGGGCACATTCCTGGGTTACAGGCGTGATCCCCAGTGTGCGGCATGCAGGAAGCAGCCGATAAATGATTTTCTCTCATCATTGATGTTTCTATCTCTCCCTCTCCCTTCCTCTCTAAAATAAATAAAAATACATTTTTTAAAAAAGTCTCCCTTCCAGCTCTCTTCCCCAGCCACCCAATTCCCTTCCCCAGAGGCACTTAGTACTATTAGCTTCTAACCCATTGTTTTAAAAAATTATGAACCTGAAAGTTTTTAGGTGGGGCAAACCCATTTCCATTGCCACACTTCCCCCCATTTCCCTACATTTTACCATGATTATATCTGGCCAGTGTAGGGATTGTGCCTGTGACCTACTCGGTGTGTACTGGAGCAGGGGTGGGCAAACTTTTTGATTCGAGGGCCACAATGGGTTCTTAAACTGGACCGGAGGGCCGGAACAAAAGCATGGATGGAGTGTTTGTGTAAACTAATATAAATTCAAAGTAAAGGAGCGGAGGGGAAAGCAAGAGAACCGGATAGAACAGCCGGATCCAGCCCGCGGGCCATAGTTTGCCCAAGGCTGGTACTGGAGTGTTTTGAGACCTCATGGAGGAGGAGGGGAAAACTTCAACCTGGGTCCTGAGAATGGGGTAGGACCTCAATAATAAAGGACAGGAAGAGAGATGATATTTCAGGTGACAAGAGTGGCAAGACTGAGGTTCTCAGAAATGAATGTCAGCTTTCCTGGGAGAAGGAGGAGGAGATTGGCCTGGCTGCAGAAGAAGTTTTAGGTCAGGGTGTCATAGGGATACATTTGATGGAGTTTCTTAAATACCTTGCTGGGAGTAGACTTTTATTTTAAAAAGCCAAGGCAGTCAATGGTTAGCGTTTTGAGTAGGAATAAAGTCTGTGTTCTAGAATAGAGTTAAGTGAATAGTAATAATAGGATAGACATTTGACTTTTTTTTTCATTGCTGAGTATTCTAAACATTCCTGTTTATTTTGTGGGATTCCTGTTTGTATGAACCATGGTGGGGCCCTGTTTCCACCAGTGGAAGCCTCAGTAAGTAAGATACTCCCTCTTCCTGCCCCGAGCAGTCAGGGTGCAGGCACGTGCCCTACCCTTGGCAGTTGGATTGTTCCTACCTAGTACTGAATCTTGAGTGAGGGATGCAAAGAAGAGGGGACATCTTAGAATTCCCTGTGATAGTGGGTGGTGGCCTGCATAGAGGCAGAGGCATCCAGAGGCCACGGTGCCCGCAGTGGCTTTCACACGAGGCTGTCACTTGTGGTTCCTGCTGTGCTCTCCTATTGATTTTGTGACTTATTTGGATGTTTTCCAAGTTTCTTTCTGGTTAAATTAGTCAGAATTGGTTTCTGCCACCCAGAACTCACTCAGACTGATATAACAAACAATGTCTGTAAAGGGAGCAAAATGGGGGCAAATTTTGGGGGTCTAGAAAATAGTGCCAGGATTTTTGGAACAGCCAAAAAGCTAAGCAACAGATCAGACTGGCCTGCAGCAATCAGCAATAGGGGACATATTCCAGATCAGGATCCTGGTAGTCCCTGAGGCACAGGAGCACAGTCCGCTAGAGCAGTGGTCGGCAAACCGCGGCTCGCGAGCCACATGTGGCTCTTTGGCCCCTTGAATGTGGCTCTTCCACAAAATACCACGGCCTGGGCAAGTCTATTTTGAAGAAGTGGCGTTAGAAGAAGTTTAAGTTTAAAAAATTTGGCTCTCAAAAGAAATTTCAATCGTTGTACTGTTGATATTTGGCTCTGTTGACTAATGAGTTTGCCGACTACTGCACTAGAGTAAGTAGTAGGCTGGTTATAGTTGGCCCCTGGGTTGAAAGTTCTGTATTGGATTGTTAAGTCCAGCCAATTCTGAGTTTACATTACCACTGCCTTTGGATGTAAAAGATGTTAGTACATGTAGGTGTGTTAAATAATGCATTGACACAGACTGTCCTAAGAAAAAGCAGTTCCTGGTTACTGACAAACTTTTGTTTTGTAATTTTTATAGGATTTTTTAAATAATTTGTAAATATTTCAAATCCATGATTTATCTTTCTATCCTAGCCCTTCATTTGTGGTCTTAGTTTCTGTTTTTCATTCTCTCTGTCAGGTGTCTATATCCCTTCCCTTTATATTTATTTGTTTTATCCACTTGGTCTTCACCAACTTGCCCTTGAAAAATCCTTTTTTCTTTAATCCTTACCTAGGTTCCTTTCCTGTGAATTCATGATGCCTGGTTATTATCATTGATAGGAAATGGAGCAATGGAAGTCAGAAAAATCAAAGGAGCATGGCTCACTGAATGCTTCTATTTTAGGTGAAGAGAAGGTGGATTGAACAGGAGTACTTCTCAAATACTGTTAACCTTGAAATAAAATAATAAAGATCATATAGGTATCAATCAGTTTTCTTTCCTTAGCTAACCCTAAACCTTAACTTTCTGAGAGGAGTGGGAATTTGCCTTGAGGTACAGATTATAAGACCAGATTTATAAAAGACCTTTAAAGGTGAGACTATACCACTCTGGATTTGAGGAGTTTATAAGCTTGCAGAGTAGAAGTGGGAGAGGGCAGACAAATGTTTTATATGAGTATCAGAAAGCATAGTCTATTTAAGCATTTTTATGCAGTTGATGTCCAATCAGCATTTCACCAGTTTCTTGATTAATATTTATGTTATGGCCTTTTCTTACAGCTTTCGGGGTTTATTGGGTCAGTGTTAATTAGATTCTCATATATGCTGCTTCTCCCCATCCTCCTCCCTTCCTGCCTCTTTTTCCTTTCTCAAGTATTATGGAGTGCCTAATTATGCCAGCCATACCACTAAATACTTGGATGCATGATCCTATCTTCAGAGTTAAAGTTTAGGTAAGAGGACAGATAAATAAAAATTCATTGTCACAAATGCCATTATAAGGAGGTGCATTCAATGCCATTTGAGGACTGGGGAATCAACGCTGCTTGAGTAAGTCAGAGAATATTTTGCTTCAGAGGTGACAGTTGGGTTAAGTATTGATGCATTAATAGGTGTTTGCCAGGCAAGGAAGGGAGAGAAGTTGATCAAGGTAAGGGGACTTGCTTATAAAGTCAGTCATCATGTCATCATAAGTGAGGTTACAGTATGTAACAACATGTTACCTGTTACTATGCAGGGAGTGTTGTTAGGTAAGGTTGTGAAAGAATTTGTTTTTATCTGTGTCCTCCACACCCAGCACAATGCCTCGTATTTATTGAGAAAGAAGTTCAAAGGTTAGTAAGTGAAGAGTTTCCTTTATACTGGGAAGGAATTAAGCAATAATCACTGCACCTCTATTCCTGAGTAAAAGTGACTCAGTCATTTCCCACATCAGGTGTCCTATGGTTAAGTGTAACACAAGCTCAGTAATAGAAGGGCTATAACAAGTACAGGGTTTGGAGTGAGGCAGACCTGGGTTCGAATCCCAGTTCTGGAGTTACTGCTACCCATGTGATCTTAGGCAAATTGCTTGCACTCTGTACCTCTGTGTCCTCATCTACAGAATAAGGATGTTAACATTTCGGTCTTGATTGGTATATGGTCTCATTAGACAAGGGCGCAGCAAACTTGTTCTGTGAAGGGCCAGATAGTAAATATTTGTGGGTCAGACAACCGCCTGACTGCTGTTGTAGGGTGACAGCAGCCAGAGCACATGTAAAGGATTCCACATGACTGTGTTCCAGTAAAACGTATTAAAGCAAGTGGTGGGATTTGCCTGCAGGTCATGGTTTCTTATTCCTGCACTAGACTGTTTCTTGAGGGCAGGAACTGGTATAAATTCTTTTTTTTTAAAAGATATTTTTATTGATTTCAGAGAGGAGAGGGAGAGATAGAAAGTCAGTAATGAGAGAGAATCATTGATTGGCTGCTTCCTGCATGCCCCACACTGGGGATCGACCCCACAACCCAGGCATATGCCATGACCAGGAATCGAACTGTGACATCCTGGTTCATAGGTCAATACTCAACCACTGAGCCAAGCTGGCCGGGCTGGTATTAATTCTTGTATCTCTGTTACCTAGTGGTATCTGATATGTAGTAGGCACTTACATTGTTTGAAGTGAAGTCATCACACATAGATGAGTACAAATTACTAGATGATTCTGTTAGTTCAGGCCCTCTGAGAACAGAAGAAAATGCCAAAACGGACCTAGGGAATGCAAGTGATTTAATGCTTGGGTTCTGGGCCACCTGGAAAGGATAAAGGGAAAAGGAGCAGGAATTGTGGTGAGCCTTCAGCTTGTGATGCAGGCCTGACCTCTGTGAAATAGAGAGGGAAACAATTGCGTAGGAAGGGCCTCAGACCACAGGGTGCAGTTCTGAGAAAGTCAGGCCAGGTTGATGGGGAGTTCTTGGGCAGAAGCTGCCTGCTAGAGGAGTCCTGTGTCTTCTGTTAGGATTGGTCCGGCTCCAGAACCCCCACTGTGCTCACTTAAGTGCTGAAAGCTTCCTGGGAAAAGTCTGACAGATATAGCAGCTAGAGACTGGTTTCTGTTGGGTTCTTGAAGGGAGATATGGGATGTGCACCTCCATAACCAGCACAGTCCATTTCTTGTGCTGCCCAGAGCTGCTTCTCCACACATGTTCATGGGACTCTTTCTGAGGCGAAGTCTAGGAAATGGAGAATACTAGGAAGAATACAGTCCCTAATGCTGCAGCTGGTTTCCTGGCTACAGCTGGTGCTCATCTTCTTCTCCACTCTCCATTGTAAATTTCCCCACCCTCACCTATCACCTTGGCAGGTTTGGGTTTGCTTACTGGTAGTGTGACCCAAAAGTTCATTTCTGAGAGTAGGAACCCTTGATAACCACGCATTTCTCAGGCTGGTGTTTTTCACATGCCCATTTAAGAGCTGCCACAGGTGCTCCTGTGTTGATGGGTCGGAGAAGCTGCCCTCTTTCTGCTGGTCAGGATCAGTTACTGCTGCTGGGTTAGTAATTCCTCCTCTTGCCTGCTGCTCCCTGCTTAAGAAGACCAAAGTGCCCTATTATGTTTCCTGATCCGAGTACTCTATAGGGGACAGGACCTCTAGTTGTGGAAATGGGTCACTGGGAGGGATGGTGAGTAAGGCTATTCCTGCTCTGCCCCATGGTTTTTGGCCATTTATTCATATGTATATAAGATACAGCATCATATAGAGTCCTATTTTACAGCTTGTCTCCAGTACAACACTGTGTTGATTACAGTGGGTTTATAATACATCTTGAAATCTGGTAGTGTGTCCCCCAACTTAGTTCTTTTTCAAAATTGTTTTGGCTGTTCTAGTTCTTTTGTTTTTTTATATAAATTTAGAATCAACTTGATTATTTCCACAAAAATTTCTGTTGAGATTTGAGTGAAATTGTGTGGAATATGTAAATCAGTATGCAGAGATTTGAAAAATTAACAAAATTGAGCCTTCCAAATCATGAACATGGTATATCTCTCAGTTTATTTGGGTTTTAAATTTCTCAGCAGTGTTTTGTAGCTTTAAGTACACAGACTCTACACAAGTTTTGTTAGATTTAGATTTAAGTAGCTCATGGTTTTTGGTGCTATTGTAAATGCTATTTCCCTGTAAATCATATTTCTCCCCTCCTTAAAAATACTCATTTCATCTTTTACTTGTAATGGAATCTTTATTCACTTGGAATAAGGAATAAAGAATGGTTTCTGAGCTGGGAGCTCAAAGGTTTCCTTAGTTTGACAACTAATTATTTCTCACCTCTCATTATTATTCTTTTTTTTGTTTTGTTAATCTTCACCCAAGGATATTTTTTCCATTGATTTTCTTTTAGAGAGAATGGAAAGGAGGGGGAGAGACAGAGAGAGAAAAACATCGATGTGAGAAAGACACATTGACTGATTGCCTCCCTCACGTGCCCCAGTTGGGTACCTGCAACAAAGGTACGTGCCCTTGACCAGAATCGAACCTGAGACCCTTCAGTCCACAGGCCGACGCTCTAACTACTAAGCAAAATAAGCCAGGGCATCTCTCATTCTGCCCTCAAATGCTTTATGTTTCTGATATACCTTTAAGCAAAACTGTGAAATGTAATCATTAGCAGTTTTCAGCATTTAAATGGCATATTATTATATAGCACTACTGGGCTAGAAGAATGTGTTGAATGGGTACAGCGTACATTTGAAACCCAGCAAATTGCTATGGGTTTGCCATGGGTGTCTGGGAAATGTCAGTCTTAGAGTAGTCAACTCCTATGATAATCACTGCCCAGCTAGCTTTTTTATACCAAGGGCTTAGGTTACTTCTGAAGGCAAAGAGGCAGGCTCAGGCTGACAAAAGCTGTAGATGCTGCAAATTTCTGCTGATGGTAATGGAATAATTTCAGTATATATTATGGTAAGGAGTTTAAGACATTGTGTCCTCTATCATTTAATGGTCAAATTTATTAAAATATAAACTGTGTTTTTCTTGTGGTTAGATGCCCTCGTTGATTAGGTAATGAATTCTAATTTGTTTCAAGTAAATTCATCAAAGGATACTAGTTGTAGTATAGATTATTTTCTAATTATTATTATTACTAGAGGCCCAGTGCACAAATTAGTGCACAGGTGGGGTCCCTTGGGGTGGCCTACGGGGATCAGGCCCCAGCTCACTCCTCTAGGCTCGCAGCCCTGCAGCCCCGCCTGGTACCCCGCCGTTGCCTGGTGCCGCCTCCTCACCTACTCCACCATCCCGCCTCAGGGCGATTGGCGGGGCAATCAGGCCCCTACTCACACCTGCCTTGGCCTGGCGCTGCATCTCACCTGCTTCACCATCCCGCTGCAGTCCTGCTCTTGTGGGGGCCCACTGGGGCCGGCAGCGCCTCCACTGCCGCCCTCTACCAGAGCCGCGTCGCCAATGCCCGCCATGTTCCACGCCGCCCCCTGGTGGTCAGCACACGTCATAGCAAGCGGTCGAATTCCCGATCGAACAATTTGCATATTAGGCTTTTATTATATAGGATTATTTTTTGCAGTCAATATTTGGCAATGGAGGTAGCAGTAGGAAACCTGAGTTTTTTTGTTGGATGATAACTGTGGTCAGTACCTTTTCTAGCCTCAGTGTACAAATGTGGAGTCTGTACTAGATCATTTCTAAGGAACTTGAAATTCTGGAATCCATGATCATGTTAGTATTAAATTTATAATTTATAAAGCAGAAACAAATGTAGCCCACTAGAGGGCGCACTGTTCTTTTTTAATGTTCTCAATTTTATTGAAAAATAGATCTTTCATATAAGAATGTATAACTCGTAGCTGAACAATTTATATAATAATGATAAAATGAACATCTGTTTACCCACAATTTGCATATTTTCCTCAGAGGTCATCAATATCTTGATTTCTGTCTTAATCATGCCCTTGCTTCTCTTTAGTGTTTTAACACTTAAATCCTTAAACAGTATATTGATTTGTTTCTGAAATATTTTTGTTTTGAACTTTATATAAAGGATATTAATGTTTGTGCTTCTCAGATTTGTTCTTATATTTCTCATGATTTTTGAAATTCATCCATGTTGATATATTTAATTATAGTTCCCGGGTTTTCTCATTTATATTCTAGTTTGTTATATCAATATATCTGTTTTTCTGTTAGTGGTGATTTGGGTTGCTTTCAGTTTTTTTGCTTTATAAACAGTGCTCCCACAAACATTTATTAACCTGTTTCCTTTTGCACATGTGGAAGTTTCTTTAGGATACCCAGAATTACCTTGGAGTGGAATTATATTAGAGGATATACTAGTATGCATGTTCACCTTTACTAGGTAATGCCAAACTTTTTCATACTGAGTATGCTAATTTTTATTCCAGTAGAAAATATTTAATATTGACTGACTTAAATTTTTGCCAGTCTGATAAATGAAATGCTGTCTCCTTGTGATGTTATTTTGATAGCTTAAAGAGTTTTATTTTTTAAAATATACTTCATTGATTTTTTACAGAAAGGAAGGGAGAGGGATAGAGAGTTAGAAACATCGATGAGCTGCCTCCTGCCCACCCCCTACTGGGGATGTGCCTGCAACCAAGGTACATGCCCTTGACCGGAATCAAACCTGGGACCCTTTAGTCCGCAGGCTGACGCTCTATCCACTGAGCCAAACTGGTGAGGGCTTAAAGTGTTTTATTTTGCTCATTTTTTTTTTTTTTGTCAAAAATTTCAAATAGGTTCATTTGGCAGTTTGCCCTTTACCCATAAGCCATCGGTTGAGCTAGAAAATTCACTTCGAAAATGGCTTCTTTCTCTGCTTACAAACATGGTGCCTTTGTGCTTTTTGGCCTTTCCTTTCTATACAAGGTTTCATCCTCAGAACATCTCTATATGTGTTTTGCTTTTTGTGGCAGGATGCTCTTAGGGTAGTTGCTGTCCTTACATTGTTGCTGGAATTATATGCATTATAGTATGTGAATGTGAGAGTGTATGTGAGTGAGTGTGTATGTATGCATACATGCTATACTTTGGCTGGAAATAGGACTTTCGTTGTGATTGTTGGCATCTAAAAAACAAAAACAAAACAGGACTGGATTTCTATAAGCCATGCTCTACTTATGAACTAGGGTAACTTTTACTGGCTTTAGAGTTCCATTTAATTAGTATTTTGGAATCATTTGGAGATATCTGCCTTGGTAACTTAATACCAAAAATTTAAGTTATCTTTCAGTTTATTTATTTTTAACTTGATTTAATGATTTGCAGACATCATTATTTTCTTACTGACTCAAAACTGAGCTTTCAAATAAAGTGTAGTTATTGGATGTTCTTTTCAGAGAAGATGAAACTTAGCTTCTCTTGGTCAGTCAGCTTTTACCAAGTCTATTGTGACTGCTTTTAAAATGTTTCTCCATAGTACTCTTTATTTGTGATTCTTCTGATTCATCTCGATAAAAGTTTCCTTGTAAACAATAGACATTTAAAAATTATTCTTTTCTGCATTTGTCTTAGGAATAAGATCTTTATAATTTATTTGATTGATTTTTCCAATGGGTATCAAGGACAAAATTTTAAGCCGTTATTTTGGCTTAAATAAGTAAAAAGTCAAACTAAAAAGTTAATTACCACCTGACTGGAGTGGCTCAGTTGATTGAATGTTGTCCTGTATACCAAAGGTTGCCAGTTTGATTCCCGGTCAGGGCACATACCTGGGTTGTGGGTTTGGTCCCTGGAACAGAAGGCAGCCAATCAATATTTCTCATATCAATGTATGTGTTTGCTTTCACCCCCCCCCCTTCCTCTCTCTAATCATGTCCTCTAGTGAGGATTAAAACAAACAAAAAGTTAATTACCTACTGACTTCTATGTCAACATTAAGAACTAGAGTTCTCGCATTAGTTCATCAATGCAATGCAATGCAATACAGTGCAATGCAGTGTGTTGTTTTCTAACAAGCTAACAGAAAAAGCCTTTAAGTAAATTATGTATTACATTTCTGTTGTTCTTTATCAGGTATGGTCTGGACTAGTTCATAAAGAGTTAGATTGTATTTAGGCTTCTATGAGTTAGTTCAGGAGTAATGCTGTTGAAACCTAGGAGGGATAGGAACAGTGGGTTATTGAACATCAGAATAATGACATTGGACAGCTTTTACCTCCTTGGAGATGAATTTCTAGACCAAAGCTTCAATCTCAGTGTGAAGTATTGGATATTTTAGGGAAGGAGGATTAATCTTTATTAGAAGTAGTTATAAAAATGAATGTTAGATCAAATTATTTTTGTTATAATATATGCTTCCTTAGCAAGTATTATGCTTCCTTAGCAAGTATTACCAAGGACTTATCTATCAATTTCTATTTGCATGCTTATCATCTACAAATTTCAGCTGGAGTTATGAGACAGTAAGGATTTTGAGCTAGGTGAAAGGAATGGCTTACTTGGGCATCCCACTAAGAACATATTTAATCATGAAAGTCAAATAATAAGAGAATAAATTCTATTTATTTAAAAATTTGTCATATGCTTGATTCCTGTTTTTCTTCACAAATGTTATTTGATGGGCATGATGAGTGGATTTTTTTAAAATTAGTTTTTATTTATTTTAGAGAGGAAACATCAATATGAGAAACATCAATTGGCTGCCTCCCACACATACCCTGACTGTGGATTGAGCGTGCAACTTGAGGATGTGCCCTGACTGGGAATAGACCCTGTGACCTTTTGGTGTGCGGGATGATGCTCAACCAACTGAGCCACACTGGCCAGGGCTGAATGAATATATTTTTAAAAATATATTTTTACTGATTTCAGAGAGGAAGGAAGAGATAGAAACATCAATGATGAGAATCATTTATCAGCTGCCTCCTGCACGCCCCACACTAGGGACCTAGCCTGCAACCTGGGCATATGCCCTGAACAGGCATCAAATTGTGACCTCCTGGGTCACTGTTCAGTGCTCAACCACTGAGCCACACCAGCTGGCCTGAATGAGTATTTTTAAAAAATATTGTTGGTTATAGTTAGCCATGTATAATGATTTGATTAAGTATGAACTCATTTAGTATATGAAGTTTGCTGTTATATAAATTCTCAAGGATACAAGAAGTGACTATTGTTAAAATATCTGTGTTGTCTTCCACTGACTATAATAATAATGGCTTTCTTCTTGGCTTTTAGATTTCCTCCTTCCTCACCCTTGAAACCATATCCAAAGAGGCTCCCATACCAAAAGGATGCTATTAAATTTCCAGAATGGAATGACTCCCCACCAGGCGTGTCACAAGAAAACATCCCAGTGAGGCCACTTGTGATGGTAAGTGCCATTACTAAAAGACTGATGGCTAGCAGCAGGAAGAATAAGTAGTAGTCTGTGAACCACCAGGCTTAGTCCAGTTCTTTCTGTCAGTTCCTTATGAACTATGGTCTGAAAGTACTTTAAAACAATACCTTACGTGACAATAGTTGAGAAACCAATAACAAAGACTGAGTTTTGCATTTTATCATTCTTACCCATTGAGATTTTGACTGAAGATATGGTAGCTGTTTTCATATGTTCAGACCAAAAAGTTTTTTGTTAAAACTCCTTTATTCTTTTCCTTTCAGTTCTATAATTTGTTCTTTTCCCTCTTTGTCTCTTCCTCCTGAATTTTATCACCAGTTGAGAGTGAGAAGGTTGAGGCATGGAGTATTGTGGACTGAGCCCTACACAAAATATGAAAAAAGGTAGAATCTGCTAATCTTAGAAAACCTATGCTGATTATGCAATGAACTTTTTTTGAGACCTACTTTTTCTTTAAAGTATCCCCATTAAAGACTACCAAGATTGAAATAATGCTTAAAAAATAAAACGCAGAGACAAATTTTGTATGGCAGTTTTTAAGACTTCTCGTAACACAAATGTGTTTAATTAATCTAGTCTTATATGACTTGATGTCCAGTTCATGCTTTTGTTTGCAAAGATTTTTTTTTAAATAAATCTTTATTCAGATTATTACAATTATTTCTCCTTTTTCCCCCCATAGCTCCCCTCCACCCATTTCCCACCCCACCTTCTGCCCTTACCTCCCCCCCACTGTCCTCATCCATAGGTGTATGATTTTTGTCCATTCTCTTCATGAACCCCCCATACCCCTTTCCCCCTGAGAATTATCAGTCCACTCCCTTTCTATGCCCCTGATTCTATTATATTCACCAGATTATTCTGTTCTTCAGGTTTTTAATTCACTTGATTTTTAGGTTCGCTTGTTGATAGATATGTATTTGTTGTTCATAATTTTTCTCTTTACTTTTTTCTTCTTCCTCTTCTTTAAGAATACCTTTCAGCATTTCATATAATACTGGTTTGGTGGTGATGAACTCCTTCAGCTTTTTCTTATCTGTGAAGCTCTTTATCTGCCCTTCAATTCTGAATGATAGCTTTGCTGGGTAGAGTAATCTTGGTTGTAGGTTCTTGCTATTCATCACATTGAAAATTTCTTGCCACTCCCATCTGGCCTGCATAGTTTCTGTTGAGAAGTCAGCTGACAGTCGTATGGGTGCTCCCTTGTAGGTAATTAACTGTTTTTCTCTTGCTGCTTTTAATATTCTCTCTTTGTCTTTTGCTCTTGGCATTTTAATTATGATGTGTCTTGGTGTGGTCCTCTTTGGATTCCTTTTGTTTGGGGTTCTGTGGGCTTCCTGGACTTGTAAGTCTATTTCTTTCACCAGGTGGGGGAAGTTTTCTGTCATTATTTCTTCAAATAGGTTTTCAGTATCTTGCTCTCTCTCTTCTTCTGGCACCCCCATAATTCTGATGTTGGTACGCTTGAAGTTGTCCCAGAGTCTTCTTACATTATCTTCAACTTTTTGGATTTTTTTTTTTTGCTTTTTGCTTTTTCGGTTGAGTGTTTTTTGCTTCTTTGTATTTCAATTCTTTGACTTGATTCTTGGGTTCCTCTATTCTGTTTCTGGGTCTCTGTATAATATTTTTTATTTCAGTCAGTGTATGTTTAATTTCTAGTTGGTCCTTTTTCATATCTTCGAGGGTCTCGTTATATTTATTGGCCTTTTCTAGGATATTCTTAAAAAGTCTTATAACCGTGGTTTTGAATTCTATATCCAGTCGTTTGTTTTCCTCCATTTCTTTCGTTTGTGATCTGATTCTTTGACCCCGCATTTTCACTGATTCCCTGAGTTGGTAAGGTAGATATTTGTGCTAGGTTTCCTTTATGGCCCAGTGGGTCTGCTTCCCTAGTTAACCTGAGGTGGACACTCTTGGTGCACCCCTTTGTGGACTGTGTGTACAGCCTTGTTGTAATTAAGTCTTTATTGTTGTTGGTATCACTGGGAAGAATTGACCTCCGGGCCAGTTGGCTGTAAGGATCAGCTGTGTCTATGCTGGGAGAAGTTCGGTGCTGGAGACAGCCTTATAGGATTAGACTTGCCAAATTGCAATAGCCTCTGTGCTCAGCTTGGATGGGGTGGAGTCTCAGTTTTGGCTTCCTGTCAGCCTTGCCCTTGCGCGCATGTGCGCTTTCAGTCCTCCGCCTTCCCCAGCTCGAGTCTCCGCCTGAGAGTCCAGACTCCCCCCACAAGAGCGTGGGTCCCCAGGGGCTCGCCTGGAACTGGGGTTCACTGCGGTCAGAACTGGGGCTCAGTGCCGTCAGGAGCCTCTGACTCCCTTTCACTAGGGAAAGCCTGTGGCAACCTCCGCAGCCTTTGTGTGCACTGGCACGCGCGCGCGCGCTTTCAGTCCTCCGCCTTCCCCGGCTCCCGAGTCTCCGCCCGAGAGTCCAGACTCCCCCACAAGAGCGTGGGTCCCCAGGGGCTCGCCTGGAACTGGGGTTCACTGCAGTCCCAACTGGGCCTAGTGCAGTCAGAATCCTCTGACTCCCTTCCACTAGGGAAAGCCTGTGGCAACTTCCGCAGCCTTTGTGCGCACTGGCGCGCGCGCGCGGGCACTTTCAGTCCTCCGCCTTCCCCGGCTCCCGAGTCTCCGCCCGAGAGTCCAGACTCCCCCCACAAGAGCGTGGGTCCCCAGGGGCTCGCCTGGAACTGGGGTTCACTGCAGTCAGAACTGGGGCTCAGTGCCGTCAGGAGCCTCTGACTCCCTTTCACTAGGGAAAGCCTGTGGCAACCTCCGCAGCCTTTGTGCGCACTGGCGTGCGCGCGCGGGCACTTTCAGTCCTCACCTTCCCTGGCTCCCGAGTCTCCGCCTGAGAGTCCAGACTCCCCCCGTAAGAGCGTGGGTCCCCAGGTGTTCGCCCGGAACTGGGATTCAGTGCTGTCAGAACTGGGGTTCAGTGCGGTCGGAAGCTTCCTTCCCCCTTCCGCCAGAGAAAGTCAGCCAGGCTCTCAGCCGCCCTTCCTCTCTGCGCGCACAAAGCCCCTTTGCCGTACCTCCAATTCTCTGTGAGCTTTCCTCTTTCCTTCTAGTTGTAGAATTTTCACTCAGCCAGCTTTCCTGTGGTTCTGGATGGTGTCCATTCTGTCTTTTAGTTGTAGTTTTGAAATTGTTGTGCGAGGCAGCAGTTTAGGTGTTTACCTATGCCGCCATCTTGGTTTCTCTTGTTTGCAAAGATTTGATGTAAACATTTTTCGGCAATGTAATGAAAAGAAAAAATATCTGAAGAAGTTGTATTATCTCAGTTTGGAGAGTATAGTTAAGCAACTTAGGCTGTATCAAAGATAATTCAAGAAAAAATAACACTGGTGACAGAAATGGGGACTCTATAGGGCTTACAGATATGTCAGGGATAGTGATGAATTTGGTTTTAAATATGTTTGATGATAAAGTTGGGTTGTATTAAATGACGTGTCTAATAGGCAGATGGAGATAATGGCGCTGGAACTTAGGGGAGCAGTCATATTTGGAAGTCATTAACTTATTCACTCAAAAAAGATTTATTGAGTGTCTACTGTGTGTCTTGCATTGTACTAGGCTCTACGGATACAGTAATATGTGATAAAGTTTTGTTCTAAAAAGATTCAAAGTCTAGTGAAGCATAACAATACAAACATAGCCAAAACCGGTTTGGCTCAGTGGATAGAGCATCGGTTTGTGGACTGAAAGGCCCCAGGTTCGATTCCGGTCAAGGGCATGTACCTTGGTTGCAGGCATATCCCCAGTAGGGGGTGTGCAGGAGGCAGCTGATCGATGTTTCTCTCTCATCGATGTTTCTAACTCTCTATCCCTCTCCCTTCCTCTCTGTAAAAAATCAATAAAATATATTAAAAAAACAAAACAATACAAACATAGATTAATAGAAAACATAGTAGAACTATTCTGAAAGAGTGAGCAAAAGGGTATTTGAGGACTATTTAATCCCTAATAAGGAACACTTAATTAAGGTCTGCTTGCTAGTCTCAATCCTAGAGAAAATTAAAATATAAGTTCTGTGAGATAAGGTATATTATTTTTGCACATTCACATTTAAACATCTAATATGACCCCATCTTTAGAATAGTTATTCAACAAAAGAGATAGAATCCCGTATTAAATTAATGTGTGTTTATGCCATCAATAATAACTTCCCTTTTCTGTTCTATTTGGTTCTTCAAAGTCAAAATATTCCTGGTATTACCTCTAGGAAAACCAACTGCTCGTTAGCATACTTTAATGCACCAATGACAGTGACTTCTATCTTCCATTCAGTTTCAAATCTTTCAGAATCCCTGAAGTGGTATACCAGTGTCTCGATTCATCCACCTCCCTGCCCCCAGTGTATCATTTTCCTGGTCATCTGAATCTACATTTGTTTTGATAACTGTTGTCTTGCCTTTTCTCATACTCCCCCCTTAAATGGAGTGGTAGAAGTTTGAAAGCTCCCTGCTTGTTAGAATTCCGCTAAAGCCTAGACTGCTGTTTCTTGAGAATTGTCCAAAGAAGAAATGGCAGAGCAGGATCTGTTTCCCTTGATACAGGTGTTAGAATGATGGTGTTAATCAATAAAGAAACACTTCATCATCTTGAAGAACTTGAGCTTATTATTCATTTTTTATTTCTTACTTTACCTCTTTCTGTTTCTGCCTCCACTTTGCTTGTTGGTTTTTGTTTTGTCCTATCTTCTCTCTTGCCTAGCCATTATATCAAATAAAATGAAATACATAAATTTATTTCTTGTGTTTGCTGAGTGGGGGCAGTATAATGTGAAAAGTAAGTGTGGGCTCTTGAATCTTGGCTCCTCCATTTACTACTTATTTGAGCTGTGTCTGTTTCGTTCATTGTGTTTCTGTCTCAGTGTTCTTCTGGGTGGAACTGGGATGATAATACCCCTCTGGGGTAGGGTTGTTTCGAGAATCAAGTGAGTTCACACAGGTACTTAGTAATGTATTTAAAAGAATTGTTTACAGGCAGAGACAAAAGAAAAAATACCCATAATATCATCCAGAGAGAATTAATATTAACATTTTTCTCCTTGCCATCTCCAGCTGTTCTCTGTGGAGGTTTGTTTTACCTGCCTTTTACACATGCCTATGGTCTGGGGCAGGGGTGGGCAAACTTTTTGACTCGAGGGCCACAATGGGTTCTTAAACTGGACCGGAGGGCCGGAACAAAAGCATGGATGGAATGTTTGTGTGAACTAATATAAATTCAAAGTAAAGGAGCGGAGGGTAGAGCAAGAGAACCGGTTAGAACAGCCGGATCCGGCCCGCGGGCCGTAGTTTGCCCACGGCTGGTCTGGGGGCTGCTATTCAACACTGTACTTATTTGATCTTTGCTTACAAAAATGAGAGAACTCTTGAATGTAATATAATTTTATTTTAAATAATCATTCAATTTGGACACTGTATAAACTTGGATAGGTATTGTACTTAATTTTGAAATAATAAAATTTTATTTCATTGCTACTTGATTATTTGGAACTCCCACAGGAAATGTCATGCTTATCATCATAGCTCTTTTGTAATTCCTGAATTTTAATTTATAATATGACCTGGTTTTTAATAGCCATACTTTATTTCTCTGCACTGCATGCAAAGAAAATTAGTTTATTTCTTTTTATTTTAAATCAAATTACAAATAACAAAATTAAAGAATTTCTTATTAAACAATACCGCTGTCCATTGAAATATTCTCTTTCTTTCTACTCCCCTCCCTGCCATCAGAATTCTGAGATGTGGTACAAGCGTCACAGTATTGCTATTGGAGAGGTGCCGGCTTGCCGCCTTGTCTACCGCAGACAGCTGACAGAGGCCAATGTAGAAGAGATATGGAAGTCTATGACATTGTCACAGTATGTGCGTTTGATATTAATGAGACTTTTTAGTGGTTTTTTTTCTAATTTGCTTCTTCATTAATCTCTGAATATTTAATTTTCTGAAATTATGTATAAAAATCTCAACTTTGCATTGTTTGCAGCTGTGCTGCTTATCAAACACAATTTAACTGGATTCTGTTTAATTTTCTATGTAATTTATATAATAGTTAAGAGTAGACATTTGAAAGTTCTTTAACTTTCTAGTAATACTGAACTCTTAATGAAATACAATGAGAAATTTGGTCTTTTTAATATTTTATGTACTATATAATTAAAGTTAATAGCAGGTTTTTTTCTCACCAAGATGTGCTAGTAGCTGTTTCTCATCATTGGATAAGCTAATTCTTGTTTTTATAATATCTTATTAGAGTCCCGGTGCATGAAATTTGTGCACGGGGGGCGGGGTGTCCCTCAGCCCAGCCTGCACCCTCTCCAATCTGGGACCCCTCCAGGGATGTCCGACTGCCCGTTTAGGCCCGATCCCAGTAGGATCGGGTCTAAACGGGCAGTCGGACATCCCTCTCACAATCCAGGACTGCTGACTCCCAACTGCTCGCCTGCCTGCCTTCTTGATTGCCCCTAACCGCTTCTGCCTGTCAGCCTGATAACCCCCTAACCACTCCCCTGCCAGCCTGATTGATGCCTAACTGCTCCCCTGCCAGCCTGTTTGCCCCTGCAGGCCTGGTCCCCCCCAACTGCCCTTCCCTGCAGGCCCAGTCACCCCCAACTTCCCTCCTCTGTCAGGCTGGTCACCCCTAACTGCCCTCCCCTGCAGGCTTGATCGCCCCCAACAGCCCTCCTTTGCAGGCCTAGTCCCTCCCAACTGCCCTACCCTGCTGGCCTGATCGCGCACAACTGCCCTCCTTTGCAGGCCTGGTCCCTCCCAACTACCCTCCCCTGCTTGCCATCTTGTGGCGGCCATCTTGTGTCCACATGGGGGCAGTCATCTTTGACCACATAGGGGCAGCCATCTTGTGTGTTGGAGTGATGGTCAATTTGCATATTACTCTTTTATTAGATAGGATAGAGGCCTGTTGCACCGGTGGGGGCCAGCTGGTTTGCCCTGAAGGGTGTCCCGGATCAGGATGGGGGTTTCCTTGGGGCGTGGGGTGGCCTGGGCGAGGGGCCTGTGGTGGTTTGCAGGCTGGTCACGCGCCCCGGCGGAGGCCCTGGTATCTGGGATTTATTTATCTTCTATAATTGAAACTTCGTAGCCTTCAGCGGAGCCAAGCCTCCTGCTCGCTCCGTGGCTGCAGCCATTTTTGTTGGGGTTTATTTATCCTCTATAATTGAAACTTTGTAGCCTGTAGTGGAGCCAAGCCTCCTGCTCACTCTGTGGCTGCTGCCATTTTTGTTGGGATTTATTTATCTTCTATAATTGAAACTTTGTAGCCTTGAGTGGAGGCCTGGGTCCGCCAGGGTGTGTGGAAACCTTGGCTTCCTCCATAGCCGGGGAAACCCAAGCCTCCTGCTCGCTCCATGGCCGTAGCCATCTTGGTTGGGGTTAATTTGCATACTCGCTCCTGATTGGCTGGTGGGCATGGCTTGTGGGTGTAGCGGAGTGATGGTTAATTTGTATATTAGTCTTTTATTAGATAGGATGACATTTTCTTGGCATTTAAGGTGTTACGTCATTAAATTACTAAAGCAATATGTTAATGGCAAAAGGATATTTTTCAGTGTGTTCTATCATAATCATTTTCTAGCCTTTTGCCCCACAAGAATTGGGTGAAATGCAAGAAAACAACACAGTTTAAAGATTGATATTTTACAGTGCTGGGATTTGGGGTAGATAATAACCTTAAAAATTTTAACTAAATAATGTAATTATCATCTTTCATTTTAGTTTACAGAAAATCCTTGGCCTAGATTCCTTAGAAGAAGTTTTAGACATTAAACTTGTGAAGTCCAAGTTCATCATACATAATGTATATAGTGTGAGCAAGCAGGGAGTTGTTATCCTTGATGACAAATCAAGTAAGTGCATAGAAACCATTTTGTTTCTGGTTGAGCCATATGTTGGCTGCTTGATCTATCACCTTCTATTTGATGCTTCTGTAAATCCTAACTAAATTTATACTCCCTCATCTCGTATCCTGATACCTTTTAACTAATTGTTTGGATTAAAGGAATGTCATAGAATGATGAATACTCAGGAGTGAAAACGTCAGCAAAATCCATCCAGAGGCCAGTTCAGTTAGCCTCAATGGGCATTAAGAGGTTCTGTATTATCCTCAGAAAATCCCCCAAAAGTGAGTAGGTTTAAGACCTACCTTAGAGCTTGATCAGTTTTCAGGTGGATCCTGGGGTCTGATTGATTTTAGGTTCTCATTGACCTTTTTGTTATATTTCCATGTCAGTGTTTCTGGGATACTTTTGGTTTATGTCCTTTTTTTCTTTTTATAAAGGTAGCTTTTTTTAGAGGTTGAAGGTGTTTCAATTTTGTATACGTTTTTTTTTTTTTTTTTTTTCAAGCCAGTTTACAAATCAGGAAAAAAACAAACATTTAGCAGTTATCCTGTTTTGTTTCAAATATATTTTTATTGATTTCAGAGAGGAAGGGAGAGGGATAGAGAGCTAGAAACATCAATGATGAGAGAGAATCATTGATCAGCTGCCTCCTGCATGTCCCCTACTGGGGATGGAGCCTGCAACCTGGGCATGTGCCCTTGACCAGAATTGAACCCGTGGCCTTTTAGTCCGAAGGCTGATGCTCTATCCACTAAGGCAAACTAGGTAGGGCCCTGATTTTTGAAAAATACTCTCACAGTACATATAGTGGGCCAGAATCTCCAAACTGAGTTTACAACTTCCTTCCCCTGGATAAGGGATGGGCTAGAATTAAACAGGCTCTTTGATTGGGTCTTCCTTTACTTCAAACACTTAATCCTGGGATTTAGCTGGAACTAGAATGACCTTTGGATGTGGGAAGGTGGTACAGTACTTTTGGGTTTTATTAGAGTTTAGGCTGGAGGCTCCTGGCAGCAGACAGAGCTGTACCAGAAGGAGTCCGAGCAGTGGTGAGAGGGAAGATGTTGCTCAAGGCAAAGTTTCATGACAGGAACAGAATGTGTCTTTGAAACTTGAAATACTCCCCCTTTTTAGCCCCTGTATCAGTAATGAAGGACACCAGGAAACAGAAATAGATTTGTGAATTTATGAGTTGTCTGGTTAATACCAACATATAAAATTAAGTTATATAGAATGAGGGGGTGTTGCCTTTGAAGTAGATCTAAAATACTTTCACATTCGCTGATTATAGCAAACATTAATAATTTTAGCTACTTGTTGGATGACCAGTCATTTTTTTTTTTTTTTTTTGGTCTTATTAAGTAAGTTCTTCAGCAAGGAGAGCACTCACAAGTCTCAAGTTCATTAGGTCTAACAATTCAACCAGTGTCTTTTCAATTTTACCGAAAGTAGAGAAGATAAAGAAGTGGAAGCGTGAGTGCCAGCCCATCTCATCAGATGTCTGTAACAGGGCCAGGAAGGAGGAAAAGACTACCAAATTGGCTCACCTAGGAATTTTTTGTAGCAGTGTTAACCATTATTATGTAAAGTGATACCTATATTGGACCTTGGACATACAGAATTCACCTTTATTTTTTTATTTTTTGGTGAACTGGTTTCACAAATGCATTTCATGACTAATCTTTTTGCTTTTCCTCTTTTTTTCATTTCCTGATACAATTCTTTTTTTTTTTTTAATATATTTTTTTATTGATTTTTTACAGAGAGGAAGGGAGAGGGATAAAGAGTTAGAAACATTGGTGAGAGAGAAACATTGATCAGCTGCCTCCTGCACACTCCCTACTGGGTATGTGCCCGCAACCACGGTACATGCCCTTGACCGGAATCGAACCTGGGACCCTTGAGTCCGCAGGCTGACGCTCTATCCACCGAGCCAAACCGGTTAGGGCGCCTGATATAATTCTTAGGATAATTGATTTGTTTGTTAGTTTGTTTCCCTGGAACAAATGATCAAATTTATTCTTGTCATGAAAGCTTTAAAAAGTTCATCTTGTCCTTAGAGAATTTTGCAGGCATGATTTATACAAGCAAATGTACCATTGCTGCTAAGGAAAAATTTTCATCTTTTAAAGTTCTAATACATAAATAGGTGGTTTTGATTAGCAGATATGTTCCATACTACTTAGGCAAGTACTACATTCTTATGATATCAATTATCTATGTAATTTCTAGAGTTCTATGCAATTGAATAAAATATCTTTTTATTTTTCTGCAGAAGAACTTCCTCATTGGGTACTGTCAGCAATGAAGTGTTTGGCAAATTGTAAGTACTTACTGTCTGCCAATTTTATGAAATTAACAGAAATTGGCACCCTGAATTAGAATATATTTTTGCTAATGATCTGAACCTGTGTGACTGGTAGTTAATAATTTTGAGATTACTGTACTTTTACTGATAAATGTGTGACTTGGTGAAAGGGCTGATTATAGAATGCGTTTAAAGGGAATTGTGTTTTCATTTTCTGTTGTCTGATTTTTATTCCTAAAACATGTGTTCCTAGGTATGTCCTATATTTACATCATCAGTTTGCTTAGCAGATCCTGTCTACTATTGGCTTTTTACAGGGCAGTAGTTTAAGTGGGAGAGAAATGTTTTAGAAGACTAATCTCATTGGAATGCAGGATGGTTTGGAAGGAGAAGAACCTGCATGCAGAGAAGCAAGAAAGACTTTCAGTAATTTGGACGTACGATGAAGGCACCTGTATCAGGGTGGTCCCTTTGAGGTTTTCATAGGCATACAAAATCCATTTCATAGGCAGTTGATATCTACTTTATTCAATTGTCCTAATAATTATATCTCTTTATCAGATTATATCACTTTATTGGATATCACAGGCACTGTGAAATGATAAATAATTGAAGTATCACTTTTTTTTAAAAAAATATATATTTTATTGATTTTTTACAGAGAGGAGGGTTGAGGGATAGAGAGTTAGAAACATCGATCAGAGAGAAACATCGATCAGCTGCCTCCTGCACACCCCCTACCGGGGATGTGCCCGCAACCGAGATACATGCCTTTGACCGGAATCGAACCTGGGACTTTTCAGTCGGCAGGCCGACACTCTATCCACTGAGCCAAACCGGTTAGGGCTGAAGTATCTCTTTTAACATTACTATTTTGGGGGGGATTTTCAGAAGGCTTGACCCAAAGAAGGAATTTTAATGGTTAATGGCTTAACTCAAACCAATGGTTTTAACAAGAAGAATTCTAGTTATTGGCTGACTGATAGTGGTGATATTCTCTGGGTCTTTTGAAGCCTCATAGATCACTGCAGAGAGGTAGTTTCTTTCTTCCTTTTTGGGTGAGACTAGTATGAGCAGAGATAGGTGTATAAATTCTTGAATTAATAGACTCTGAATTACTTAACTGAAGTTAGTTTTGTTTGAGTATAGAATGAAATTAAAATAACTATTCAGATGATAGTGGGTGATCTCAGTGGTAATATACAAAAAATGATTATATATTATCATTCTGAGTGTGAATAGCAATATTAGTGTATGTGAAGCCCAAAGTTCTCCATGTTTAACTATTAAAATTATTGTCCATTTTTGGATAATATTTTGGAACCTCTGAGATGTAGAGTTCTATGGTTTTAACTTGGGAGAGTGATTTTTATTCTTGCTCAATCATTTGAAATCACTTAAGTTTAAATTATATATTTGGCCAGAGTTGGCAGTGACAAGATAGAAGGTGTAAATGGGAGGTTAAATGGCCCATTTCTGAATTCCTGGCAAACTTAGGACTTGGAGGTTGAGGAAGCCAGAATAACAAATCTGGACTATAGTATGTTGTAAAGTGTATATTAAGGTGTATCTATAATGTTGAATTTTCAGTGATGATCAAAACTTAGTGAAGGGTATAGTTTTCCCTCAAGAAAGATGTATATATAAATCCACCAAACTTCTGCAGAAAAGGTTAGAATAACTGGAATTGCTCATCAATGGAGAGGAAAGATGTGAGGAGCGACTCAGTAATGTTCTCCATGTGTGTCAGGTGGTGTTACATTAGGTGGAAATTCTTGGGACAGGAACATGTCTCATAAGTAGCAAGTGCAGTGGATGGTTGGCATATTCATAAAGATGCTTGTTTATGTGTCAAAACAATGTGGTGAAAGGGCAATGTCAGCCTTTTGATTAGTTTTATAAAATAATTAATTTTTCCAAATTCTCATTGGTCTCCAAAATTTATTTTGAATCTGTTAAAGTTATGAACTATTTCTTACACTTTTTATTTTTAATGAGTCTAGATTCCCGTTGTAATCATCTAAAAGGGAGCAGAAAGGATAGACTGATTATATAATACTATAGGCCCGGTGCATGAAATTCGTGCACGGGGGTGTGTGTCCCTCAGCCCAGCCTGCACCCTCTCCAATCTGGGACCCCTCCAGGGATGTCCGACTGCCCGTTTAGGCCCGATCCCAGTAGGATCGGACCTAAACGGGCAGTCGGACATTCCTCTCACAATCCAGGACTGCTGGCTCCCAATTGCTCGCCTGCCTGCCTTCCTGATTGCCCCTAATCGATTCTGCCTGCCAGCCTGATCACCCCCTAACCACTCCCCTGCCAGCCTGATTGACGCCTAACTGCTCCCCTGCCAGCCTGTTTGCCCCTAACTGCCCTCCCCTGCAGGCCTGGTCACCCCCAACTTCCCTCCTCTGCCAGCCTGGTCCCTCCCAACTGCCCTCCCCTGCTGGCCATCTTGTGGCGGCCATCTTGTGTCCACCTGGGGGCAGCCATCTTTGACCAATGGGGGCAGCCATCTTGTGTGTTGGAGAGATGGTCAATTTGCATATTACTCTTTTATTAGATAGGATTTTGAAGGCCTGGCGCCTTCTTTTCTATAAATCTGCTGCTCCCTTCTTTAAGCCTGTCTGCATTTATTGTAGACCGTGCGCACATAGGCCTGTGTACTTTCATTGGTGACTAGCCTTGTGGTTGACCGCAGAATGAAGAACTAATGCCAGATAAATACAAAATCAGGTTAACTGATTTTTTTTCTTCTTTGTGCATGTAGATTGCAAGAATTCAATCAGAAATGGATACAAACAACTCTTCCAAAATCTGCCATGAATAACATTTATAAAAAAACTAGTTTTAAAAAATATTCTGAAGTTCAGGATAATTAAGAAATGAAAGATCTTAGAAATATGGCCTCTTCTCATAGAGTTCACTATGCAGTTTTATTTTTAGGAAACTCCCCCCCCCCCCTTTTTTGCATATTTTTAACAAGAATGATGGAATGTTGAATGTTCACAAAGGGATACAATTGCTTAGAATGAACTGCATATTTATCCTGGGAGGGAGTAAGCCAAGGCAATGTGTATTGCTTGCTGAGACATATCAAACTAATGACAGCATTTCACTTGACTTAGCCTGCAATATTTTGGAGGAGGAAGCAAGCAAAAAATGGTGGTTGTTTGCTGCTAGGTTAATGTGGTACCACATATAAAGATCCTTCAAAATTTTTGTTATTTTAACCAAATTATTTTATAAGAAATGTACAGAATATTAAGAGGTAAGAAGAGGTTTTTAGAGAGACCAACAAAAAGCCATATTCACTGTGTCCCAATTGCGTTGAAATGTGAAGGCCCAGAATGCTTGTCTTTTTCAGATTGATCCTTTCTAGTTATAGCAGTTCTATAGTTAGAAGTTCCTTTCAGTTTTTATTGGCTTCATCTTTCATTCTCCTGAGGTAAGAGATCTCTTTGGATACAGTTGTTGAGTCTTGTGTTCTGCTGGCCCGGAACTGGCCATGCAATTGCACTTCTTTCTTCCACGTGGTGATGGAAATAGAGAAGGCTGGCCAAACTGTTCCTCATGGGACTATTTGCCATTTCCCTGAAGACATGGGCAGCTCTAGTTTGTCCCTCCACTTAACAGTGTAAATCTGTGGTCTCTGTAGGTATTGTTGGGGGCATTTGCTGCCAACTCTGAAGAGAGCTAAGCATTTCTTATTCCTCTTTGGTCCCAGATACAAGTGGATCTTTGCCTTGCTGCTGGCATAGGGTAGGGCTAGAAGGAGGTTGTTCCAGGCTTCTTATAGTTACTCCAACTTTGCAATATCTGCTTGATAAACTATCTTTTGATGGTTGGTTGGGGATTGAGTAGAGAGTTTTATAATCAGAATGAAAGACATAATGTAAAATCCCCTTTTCAAAATATCTTTAAGAAAGAATGTATAAATTTTATTCAGTCTGAAATAATTTAGAGGCAGAACTTGATAATATCACTCAACTCTGACTCTAGAATATTATAATATAGCAATGATAAAATAATGAAAAGCTTTAAGATTGTTTTGTAACTTATCTATTAAATGTGTGAGCTAATTGTTATCATGAGCTAATTGTTATGGTCAACTGTGTCAAGACTAGGAAAATATTGAATATTTCAAAGAAAATTATCATTGTTTACATTTAATAAAAATGCCTTTCGGAAGGACATGAAAGAAAGTGGGTTTTTAAAAAAAAAATGGAAGTAAGTCAGTGATTTTTCTCATTGTGTTAGATTTCAATGTAGACATAAATCATATTTGTGTAAGCAAAATGTATAATGTCAATATTTAATGTCAATTTCCCCCATGAAAATGTTTCTGTCATATTTGTTTAATCAAAATATATAACGTCAATTTATTTGATGTAAGTTTTTCCCATGAAAACTTTTCTGATCTTGAATATCTGTACAGAACATACATATACACAGAGGTTAGTACTTAATGGGTGCCTTGTTAATGTTTCTCTTTCTATCTCATTCTCTTTTTTCAATAGGGCCTAATTGTTCAGATTTGAAACAGCCTATGTACGTGGGATTTGAGAAAGATGTCTTTAAGACCATAGCAGATTACTATGGTCACTTGAAAGAGCCTCTGCTTACATTTCATCTTTTTGATGCCTTTGTCAGTGTTTTAGGTAAGTTGGAATATAATGAGCATTTATCTGCACTACTGATATTGAATCATTTCATTTTCATTAGCCAAACTTCCATAGTGTTTTTGAAATAAAAACTAAAAGGTACTTGCCTAGTTGGTGTCCTGTCCTTAAAGGAGGAAATGAAAATGGTTAAGCTCTATTATGAAAATCAAAGCAAGGACAACTAATTATTTCTTAAGAAAGAATAATATGTTGTATGTCATTTTTGTATAAAAAAGTATGAGTTAGTTGATAGAGAAGAATGTAAATTTGACATTTACTGTTCATGAGTAAATCTGCTACTCTGGTTGTGATGTCATAAATAGGTATGGAAGGTGTATTTTCATTTAGAAATCTAATTTATTTTTATGGAAGAATCAGATTTTATAGAGCTATTTGTTATTTGTGGCATGCAAAATATAATAACTTTATCATTTTGTAAAACTTGTTGCTATTCCTCACGTAGATTTGTACTTCAGAATTTACACTGTCAAGAAAACATGGTGAGCCCTAGCCAGTTTTGCTCAGTGGATAGAGCATCGGCCTATGGACTGAAGGGTCCCCGTTTGATTCCGGTCAAGGGCACAGGCCCGGGTTGCAGGCTTGATCCCTAGTAGGGGCTGTGCAGAAGGCAGCCAATCAGTGATTCTCTCTCATCATTGATGTCTCTATCTCTCTCTTCCTCTCCCTTCTTCTCTGAAATCAATAAAAATGTATTTTAAAAAATAACTTAAATAAAAAAGAAAACATGGTTAAAAGGAAAAAAAATCAACATTTGCTATGGTTCTTTCTGAAACTGTTTATTTTTCTAGGAAATCAGATTTTCCTCTTGCTTTATGATTGTTCAAAAATACTACTGTTTTATTGTCAAAAGGTTTGCTTTAATAACCAGACCATTGTATGGGTATCATCCTCTATTATGTAAATTTATACCAATTAGAATACTCTTGCATTTGAGTATTGTGGGGTTAGCAATCTTCCCATTTTCTTTTATCCCCTTTCTCCTCCTTTTTGTCTTCCTTCCTTCTTAGAAAGTATAGATGTCGCCATAGTATCCTAGCAAAATAAAGTCTTAACAATATGTGAATAATTTCTGATCTCATAGCACAGTACTTTAAATTTTAAGATTTTGTAGGTTTTTTGATAATAAGAAACAAAAACAACAATTATAAATCATGTACATAAGGGTGAGTCTGTTTTCAGAGAGACATTATTGGGAACAGATGAAGGGATTTGTCTTGTTACTGAGTTTTGAAGCCACTGGGTCATCATTTTGTTTACAACCAAGGAGGACTTGGGGCTTATGTACTGGTGAATATCATGCCTAATGATGAGTACTTGCTATTGTTGAGTGTGCATATGGACTGACTGAGTAGATTCTCATTATAGCTACTTAATTCCCATTATGCTACTGGTAAAAGAATTCTAAAAACTGGATTAAAATCACTTCTAAGATATTTTTTCTCATTTTCCATTTTCATAATGTCTTACTGTAAAATTATCTGATTTAGAAACAAAAGAACTTGGAACTTTTAAAAATGAATTCTAATTTGAATCAGTTATATTTATGATGTCTCTGGTCTATTCTACGACAATTGTCCATTTTTAACTCAGCTAGGAATTACAGCTGATTATTTCCAAATTGATGTCAGAGGCAGCCACCCTCTAAAATATCATCAATAGAGGGTTTATTGTGGAGAAGGATAGATAGAATAGAGAATTTATCACACTTGGGTATCTGCAAGACTAGACTAATGTGTGTAAATGGTCATGATATAGTAACCTTCCCTGATCCAATCCTTCTCTTTAAAAATATATATATATAAAATTGATTTCAGAGTGGGAGGGAGACTGAGAGAGATATAGAAACATCAATGATGAGAGGGAATTATTGATTGGCTGCCTTCTGCACACCCCACACTGAGGTGGGGGAATCAAGCCTGCAACCCAGGCATATGCCTTGACTGGGAATCTACCATGACCTCCTGGTTCATAGGTCAACACTCAACCATTGGGCCCTGCCAGCACGACTAATACAGTCCTTCTCAAGTGAATATGTTTGAGACACCCTGCATTAAAAACCATATCCTTATGTAGTAAAAGAAGAAAGTCTTCTAGATTATGAAAGACTATAATTTGTTTATATGATCAACAAAGTTTATTTAATACTAGAGGCCCAGTACATGAAATTCATGCATGGTTAGGGTCCCTAGGCCTGGCTGCCGATCAGGGCCGATCAGGGCCTTCCGGCTGCTGGCCGGGGCCTTCCTTCCCCCCGGCTTCCGGTTCCAGCTGGGGCCTTCCTTCGTTCCATGCTGCCCCCTGGTAGTCAGCGCATGTCATAGTGAGCTGTCGAACTCCTGGTCAGCCAAACTCTCGGTCGGTAGAACTCCCGAGGGGACAATTTGCATATTAGCCTTTTATTATATAGGATAGAAATCCTGTTACAGCCTGTGGAACAAGATCTAGAAACTGTGTATCTACAAACTAGATATATAGGTTGAATCCCAGGAGGGTTAACTCATTCCTTAAACCTTTTGACTTACATTGATTGGAATAGGATGCCATTAGGTAAACGTATTTTAAAGTAGGTAGTCAATTTTGTGTAGAAGCTAAAAGTCCTACAGCATTTTCAATGGAAATGATTTTCAGTTTTGTTAATGAATTTCTTTTGAGGTCTATTCTTTGATCTCTAGCATGAAATAATGCCAAAGCTGTGACCCTGAGAGCAGTTAATCATTTTTGATATATGAAACAAGATATCTAAGAGTTCTTAAAAGAAAAAAAAAGGACTTTTCAGAGATGTAAGACTTGTTCTTTACTTATAATTTTAAAAAAATGATTTAATTTGGCTCAGTAGTCTGACCTAACATAACTGTCCATAATAATTAATTTTTATTTCATAATAATTAATTTTTATTTCCAAAATGGCAGTTCCTTGTATTAAGATCAGAGTTCATCTGAACCTTGAATTGGGTGAATGAGGTAGTATAACATCCTTTACTCACACTCCACACACACCCTAGATTCTGTGAAGCTTGCAATAATTTGGCATATTGAGGAAAGGGCAGCAGATAGGAAGGAAGCACATAGGGCATGGGAGCAAGGTAGAGTACTTTTGAAAATTGGGTGACTTATGGGTTGCATGTGTAATCTGAGATTCTACAGTAGTGTTCTGTGGGCCAATCTGGCTCATACATACATGTGGCCTGTATGTTTTAAAAAGAAACTTAGTTAGTTGCCAAACTCCAAGAAACAAGAAATTTATGTAAGAATTTATAATGGATTCTTTAGAAAAATGGATCTGGCAATTCTGTGCTTGAATTTTGAGTGGCACAAACTGCAGCAGCTGTGTAGTGTCTCCACTAGAAGGAGCAAGTGTTTCAGAGACATGAATTCTAATTTGCCAAGTCTCCAATGCTCCCCATTGCTTTTCAGAATCTAAAGCCCAGTTCACTTGATACCCTTTGCTCATTTATTCCATTTATCTGTTCCTGTAGGCAGTTGAACCCAAGACTCCTGGTTTATTTGCTAGTAGACTGGAAGACTGAGAAAGTAGCTCTTTGCTGTTCCCTTCTTTTTAAATGTTAAGTTTATAAAATGCTTTTGAAATTCAATAGACTGATTGTACACTGGATCATCTTACTCAAAGGTTGAGATCTCCTCCTGTATTTTTAACCTAGAAGTATCCATAAGGATAGTTTTCTATTCTTTGGCTCTCTTTTTTTTTTTTTCTTCTTCAGAGAGTGCCCAGGTAGTGTGCTTGATCAAACAGAGGGCTCTTGTCTATGTTAGTCCAAAGTTCTTGCTGGTGATGCTCTCTGCTCTCAGGGCTCTGGTCTTGCTTATGACTGGAGCTTTTAAAGATGCAGATGGGCCAAGGTAGAGATATTGAATCACCTCCAAATGTAGGGACTACTGTTATATGTTAAGATTGTTGGCAAAAGCGGCATTAGGTACTTCTTAAAAGGTGGAAATTCAGAGAAATGCCTAGGTATTCCCTGGTTATAACTAAATGCACAAGATATTTATAAGCATACTGTTAGTCACTAGGATGATTGAAAAAACTTTTGGAAAAAAATATCTTTCTACCACCATTCAGCAGGATAAATTCCAGCTGTGTTAGAGAATTAAATGTAAAAAATTCAAATTCTAAAACATAGTTGATATTTATCCGATGTTGGGGTAGATGAAGGACTTTCTAAGCATAAAAGCAAAAGAAGTCATAAATACGCTAAAGCACTGGGACTCTTCCTGTAGAAAGGGCATCATCTTGTGCGTGGGTGAATCTATATCTACTTTTAAGCAATTCACAAAGGCATCTTGTTTGCCTTTGTTTAAAAGCCTCTAGTCTCTCTTGCTGTGTCTTTCTTTAGGCAGGGTGTTCTTTCCAATTGATGTGTAGTCTGAATTCTTTAGGCTTAGTATAAACCTTTTCCTTTTTATATCTCTTTTCAGTGAAAATGAAACCTGACATGTTTTTTTATTCCTTTGGTTGTTCAAAACTGCAACAAACCCTTTTTGAATCTCTTGTTCCCTGGCTGAACAGACATGTGTCCAGTGCCTTTCTGGGAACTCCAGGCCCTCTAAAAGTCTCATATTTCACTTCTTTTTTGAAGCTTCCATAAGGAATAGCTTATTGTTAACATTACACATGTTAGTGGAATGATTGGGTCTACTTTACAAAAATGAAAATTTGTTTTCCTAATTATTTGAAAATAAAAATCTGATATAACCATTGGGGAATGGGAGGGAGTACAACAAGGGAAGGTCATCATGGCCAAAGTGTCACCTAACCACTAATGATATAGAATATTATAAATTTTCATTGATTTCATTTATTTATTTCTTAAGGGACAGTTGGGTTTCTTTGAGTATTGAATTATTTACACTTACTATTCCTTAATACAGCTAAATAATGAAATGTTTTCATGACTGAAAAAACTCACAGATGATTTGGTGGATTTTTAATTATCTTTTTATTATTTTATTCTTATTTCTTCATTGAAAACATTGCCAAACTCAGGTAACTTGGTTTGTTGACCTAGTTGTATTGACTTTGGGCCCCAGTTTTCTCATTGATAAGTGGCAGTAATGCCTGTCATACTAATAGATATAAAACTTAGTGCAATGGGCAACACTTATTTTCCTACTAGAGTATCTCTTTAAAAAAATATATTTTTTATTGATTTCAAAAAGGAAGGGAGAGGGAGAGAGAGAGATAGAAACATCAATGATGAAAGAGAATCATTGCTCTGCCGCCTCCTGCACGTCCCCCACTGGGGATCGAGCCTGCAAACTGGGTATGTATTCTGACTGGGAATTGAACTGTGACCTCCTAGTTCATAGGTCAACACTCAATCCATGAGCCACCTAAACAGGCAGCCAGGCCCCAAAATAAATACCTTTTATGTTTATTTTGAAAACCACAAAAAATTGGAACAATGTATAAACTAAGATAGGATAATCATATGTTGCTATCTAGTCATTTCTTCTTTCAAATGATAGGATGATTTTTATGTAAAAAGTCTGTGATTTAAATAAACACTATTATATCATTCTGAAAAGGAAACAAGTTACCTATGGGCTACAGAAGGCCCATTTTCTCAAGAGAAAGAAGATTCAGTATTTTTATGATGACATTGAGATTGTAGAAATGGTGAAAGATGAGAAAGTTACTCTTTTAGCTTCCGTTTTAGGAAAATGAAATGAATCGAAATAATAAAATAGTTACAACATTAAAACACTTTGGCTGTAAAATGAGAATAGAATGCTAATGTTCTTCAGAAGTTCTTAAAACTGAACCTAAAAAACCAAGACACTCTTTAATATCAGTAATACTTTATGATCTTGAAGAACCCGAAAATACTTGCTGAAGATGTTTGTTATACAAGTCTCAGTTCAAACTCAGTAGTTCCCTAAGCCATTATTTCAGAAAGTGGGTGTTGGATGTGAAATCTATGTTGTAGAACAGCATCAAAAAATAAACAAAAGACATTCTGTATAATAAAAGCCTAATATGCTAAGTGTCTGGTCGACCGGTCAGCCAGTCAACAAATCAAAGCGTAATATGCTAATGATATGCTAAGGCCACTCAACCGCTCGCTATGACATGCACTGACCACCAGGGGGCCGACAGTTGACCGGTTGACCAGTTGCTATGACATGCAACAGCCACCAGGGGGCAGACAGTCGACTGGTCGACCAGGCACTATGATCTGCACTGACCACCAGGGGGCAGACGCTCCAACCGGTAGGTTAGCTTGCTGCTGGGGTCTGGCTGATCGGGACTGAGCGAGACAGGCCGGACATGCCCTGGAGCCCTCCCACGGTCTCTCCCCGGCTGGCCAACCTCCCATGTCTCTCCCTGGCCCTGATCGTGCACCAGTGGGGTCCCTCAGCCTGGCCTGTGCCCTCTCACAATCCGGGACCCTTTGCGGGGGGGTGGGGGGGACGGTGTCGGAGAGCCAGTTTCGGCCTGATCCTGCAGGCCAGGCCAAGGGACCCCACTGGTGCACACCTTCGTGCACCGGGCCTTTAGTAGAATAATAACAAAATATCAGAGTGTATAATATGTAGTAAAAGTAGGTATTTTTATAAACATTTTTATTTTATATACCTATGAATATGCATATGTGTTGTTATGATGTAAAATATATTTCTTAATTTTAGTTGTAAACAACTTAAAAAAAAAACAACCTCTAAATTTTATCTCTACCTACCTACATAGTAAGGTGATTGTGAGGATTTAATGAATGTGAAAGCTTCTCAGAAAGTATAATATTGCTCAAGTATTACTAGTATTAATAGTTCATTATGACAGGTGCTTATATTATGCATGGTTTGTCCTTTATGCTTAGCTAACACAACACATGGTTTGTTCTTTACACTTAGATTAAAAATTCCTTTTAACTGTGGTTCATATAGAGTTATATTCAGTTTTTCATTTCTATTATAGTGAAATTAGCATTTTAAAGTCGTGTGTGTTTCTTCAGGCATAAACTACATTCCATTTTTTACTTTATGAGAGAAAACTAGCAGTAGTTATCACTTGGCTTTCATTTTTGAACTCTCAAGGAAATTGTTTTGAAGTGCCCTCCTTAGTATAAAAGAGTCAGCTTCAGATTTAGCTATGTTCAGAAATTCTTCGTGCTTTTTACTGTCTCTAATCCTTGCCCCCAGGTTGAATGTAGAATGGTATTTTCTTTGACTGCCTGCTTATTAAATGCTTGTGGTACTCTTTGAACCAGCATTTCTACTTCTAGGCACTTATCCTTAGGAAATAATTGACCACATGGAAAAAGTGGCACAGTATTTAGGAGTCCATGCCCTAGACCAGTGGTCGGCAAACTCATTGGTCAACAGAGCCAAATACCAGCAGTACAACGATTGAAATTTCTTTTGAGAGCCAAATTTTTTAAACTTAAACTCCTTCTAACGCCACTTCTTCAAAATAGACTAGCCCAGGCCATGGTATTTTGTGGAAGAGCCACACTCAAGGGGCCAAAGAGTCGCATGTGGCTCGAGAGCTGCAGTTTGCCGACCACGGCCCTAGACTATATGGGCTCAGAACCACTAATTAGCTGTGTATTTGGGCAAATGACCTAATCTCTCCTTTTTAAAAAATCTTTGTTGTTGAGAGTATTAGGAATGTAAAACAGCACAGCCATTTTGTAAACTTTTGGCAGTTCCTTAAAAAGTTAAATACAGAAGGTCCTCGGGTTATATTGGAGATCTGTTCCTATGGTGCGACGTAACATGATTTTCGCCATAAGTCGGAACCCACCTACATAAGCACCTACATCACTCACATGGAGCACATACACAGCAGTAATGAAGTGAAACAGTAAAAAAAATTTAAAAGAAAGATAACAATTCCTGACCTTGTGGTAAATAAATAATAAAAAACATAAAACACATATGTACATATGTCAAAATGACAGAACTTTTTTTAAAATAAATAAACTAGAGGCCTGGTGCACAAATTTCGTGCACAGGTTGGGGATCCTCTCAGCCCAGCCTGCACCCCCTCCAATCCAGACCTCTCGGGGGATGTCCGACTGCAGGTTTAGGCCCAATCCCGGGGATCGGACCTAAGCAGGCAGTCAGATATCCCTCTCACAATCCGGGACCGCTGGCTCCTAACTGCTCACCTGCCTGCCTGCCTGATTGCCCCTAACTGACCCCCCCCCAGCCTGATCACCCCTAACTGCCCCACTCTGCCAGCCTGGTCGCCCCTCACTGCCCCCCCGCCGGCTTGGTCGCCCCACACAGCTTTCTGTTCGGTTGTTTGGTCACCCCTCACTGCTCCCGCTGCCGGCTTGGTCGCCCCACGCAGCCTGCTGTTTAGTCGTTTAGTCTTCCCTCACTAAACCCCCTGCCAGCCTCATCACCCCACGCAGCCTGCTGTTCAGTCGTTTGATCATCCCTCACTAACCCCCCTGCCAGCCTTGTTGCCCCACGCAGCCTGTTGTTCAGTCATTTGGTCTTCCCTCACTAACACCACCCCTGTCCTCCCCGCTGGCCTGGTCGCCCCACACAGCCTGCTGTTCAGTCAGTTTGGTCGTCCCTCACTAACCCCCCTGCTGACCTTGTCACCGCACGCAGCCTGCTGTTCGGTCATTACTGTGAGGGCGTCTTGACCAATTTGCAGATTACCCTTTTATTAGTATAGATGGGAGATGGTGACGTAACCACAAAACAATGTATGTCGAGTGCGACGTAACCCGAGGACTGTCTGTATGGAGTTAACATGCGATTTGGCAATTCCACTTTGGGTTTTATACCGAAAATAATTGAAAACATATGCCTACACAACTTGTACATGAATGTTCATAGCAGCATTACTCAAAATAGCCAAAACGTAGAAACAACTGAAATGCCCATCAAATGATGAATGAATAAAATGTAGTATATCCACACAAAGGAATATTATTCAGCCATAAAAGGAGTAAAATACTGTTACATACTATAACATGGATGAATTGTGAAGACATTATTCTAGGTGAAAGAAGCCAGACTCAAAATTACATATTGTATGCTTTCATTATATGAAATGTTCAGAATAGATAGATCTATAGAGACAGAAATTATTGGTTTCCAGGGGCAGGAGAGAAGATTATAGGAATTAACTGCTAATATGAATGGAGATTTCTCTTTGGAATGACAAAAATGTTTTTTGAATGAAATAGTGTTTAGGTGCATAGCTTCATGAATATACTAAAACCCCACACACAAACTCACATAGAGAACAAACCCACTGAATTGTACAAAAGATAGTCTCATATAAAAAAAAAGAACAAAGAAATAAGAACCAAATTGAACTTTAGGGGTTAAAAAATACAGTATTGCAAAGGAAAATCTCATTGGATGGGATTAGGAGCAGATTGGACAATGCAAAAAAACATATGTTAAATACTAACATAGCAATAAAAGCTAGCCTGAACAAAGTATGGAGAGAAAAAAAGACCTGTGAGTGGGGACTAAACTGAACAGCCTCAGTGACATATAGGACAGTAAATATCAAGCAGTCTGTTATACATAAAATCCCTGAAGGAGGCTCCTCAAACTGGCTCACATCCTTTTGCCACATCCCCATCATTCTTACAGCACTGGCACTACAGGCTCATCTTGTACTTCCTTTTCCAAGCCTTGGAACCAGCCATTTCTTCAAGGATTCTTGGTTTCTTTTAGTAAAGTGATATTTAGAAGCCAAGACCTAGTGCTAGATGTGCTCATTATTATTGGAGGTATTGCTCATAAAAAGAAAATGTTCTTAAATAGCACGTAAAAAAGGAACCCTGCAATTTGATTTCCATCAAAATACTATTTGAGAGGTGGTGGTGGTGGTGGTGGTGGTGGTGTTAAATTGGCAGAACAGAGACTAATATAAGAGACATCCATATGCCCATCCTCCCCAATTTAACACTAGATTTTGCTTCTATATGTAGAAGCAAAATCTCTAGCAAATTGCTTTCCAGAATGGTTCCAGCAATTTACAAACCCCATCATACTTCTATTTGACCATTTCCTTACTGATATTTGGTTTCATCAGGTTTTTTAATTTTTCTAATCTGGAAAGGAATCTTATTGCTATTTATTGGCTATGTGGGTTTCTTCTTGGGTGAAAGACTTTTTCTATCCTTTACCTGTTTCTCTCTCTCTCTCTCTCTCTCTCTCTCTCTCTCTCTCTCTCTCTCTCTCCTCTCTCTCTCTCTCTCTCTCTCTCTCTCTCTCTCTCTCTCTCTCTCTCTCTCTCTCGTCATTCTAAAATATATATTCTGAATACTAGTAGTCTTTTTTTACCTTCAGTGTAGTCTGTGACTTGTCTTTAATTTTAATCACAAGATAAAGAGCTTTTGTGTTTTACTTTGTCAAATTAATTTTTGTGTCTCATGAAGTCTTTCCTTTTTTTTTCACAAAGAGCTTCTATACTTCTAAGATTTTTAAAAATATGTTTTTATTGATTTTTTCAGAGAGAGAGGAAGGGAGAGGGACAGAGCTTGAACCTCAGTGGAGGGCAGGCAGGAGGCAGCCAATCAGTGATTCTCTCTCATGTTTCTATCTCTTTTTCCTTCTCCCTTCCACTCTGAAATATAAAAATATTTATTAGAAGTAATAAATATAGCCCTAACCGGTTTGGCTCAGTGGATAGAACATCGGCCTGCGGACTGAAGGGTCCCAGGTTCGATTCTGGTCAAGGGCATGTACCTTGGTTGCGGGCACATCCCCAGTGCAGGGCACGCAGGAGGCAGCTGATCTATGTTTCTCCCTCATTGATGTTTCTAACTTTCTATCCCTCTCCCTTCCTCTCTATAAAAAATCAATAAAATATATATATTTTTAAAAGTAATAAATATAAAGCAAAAACTTTGATTTTGATGAAATACATTTCATAATTTTCTTTTATGGTTCATGCTTTTTGTGTCTCAAGAAATCTTTGCCTACCTTTAAATATTATATTATTTCACATATAATGTTACTACGTTGCAATATTTTTTTCATTTTTCCCTTTGTACTATTGTTTCATACATTATAATCCTACATATGTTTTTTAATAACACTTTATAAATCCTACTACACATTGTTATTTTTTCTTTAAACAGATATTTTTCCTTCAAAGGAATTAAGAAACATAAAGCAAGTTTTATCTTCCCACATATTTAGTATTCTTCATTTCTTTGTGTAGATCCAGGTTTTCATCTGATATCATTTTTCTTTTGCTTGGAAAGTGTTCTTAACATTTTTTATAGTATAGGCCTATTGTGAAATAAATTCTGTGCTTTTTTGGAGGGGGTACAAGGGGCTCCTTTGAAAAGTACTTGTTTTGACTTATTTCTGAAAGATACTTTTAATGGATATAAAATTCTATGTTAAAAGTTTTTGTCCTTCCAGCACTTTAAAGTTGTCTAGGGTAATTTCTTATTTTTGTTCCTCTGGGCATAATGTGTCCTTTTTTCCTCTGACCACTTTTGAGGTTTCATCTATCATGAGTTCTATGATTTTTAGGAATTTAATTACGATGCGCCTTTATGTGATTTTCTTTGTGTTTATTATACTTTGATTCGTTGAATTTTTTTTATCTGTTCATTTATAGATTTCATCAAATTTGGAAACTTTGGGGCCATTATTTCTTCAAATATTTTTCTACACCTCCTTCCCCTTTTCTAATTATACATGTGTTAGATCATTTGATATTTTTCCACAGGTTGCTGCAGCTCTGTTCATTGCCCCCTTCCCCCCCCCCCCTGCCATCCCCCCACCCCCCACCCCCACACACACTTTTTTCTCTCCCTGTTTCTATTTTGGCTAAAGTTTATATTACTGTGTGTCTAAGTTTTTTGATTTTTTTTTCACAGTATGTAATCTGTAATTGTTTTCATCTAGTGAATGTATGAGGCTTAGTATATTTCATCTCTAGAAGATCCATTTGGTTCTCTTTTATATTTTCCATTTCTCTCCTCACTATGTTCATATTTCTTTTAAATATATTGACATAGTTAGAAAACCTATGAATATATAGCATATTTTTCTGCTAATTCCTTTATCTGTCACTAGTGGCCCGGTGCATGAAATTCGTGCACTGGGGGTTGGGGGTGGGGTGGAGAAGTGTGTCCCTCAGCCCGGCCTGCACCCTCTCCAATCTGGGACCGCTCAGGGGATAACCGGCAGTCAGACATCCCTCTTACAATCCAGAACTGCTGGCTCCTAACCACTCGCCTGCCTGCCTGATTGCCCCTATCTGCTTCTGCCTGCCAGCCTGATTGTCCCTAACTGCTCCCCTGCTGGCTTGATTGCCCCTAACCACCTCTGCCTTGGCCCCGCATCTGGGACTAAGGATTCCCTCCTCCAGCCGACCACAGGCACCCGGAATCCAGGCTTCCCTCCCTCTGGTCAGCCATAGGCACCCAGGCCAGCTGCAGCCGCAGGGGATGGTGGGCAGGTGGCTTCGCCTGGGCTGCAGCTGCAAGTGCTGGCGCCTAGAACCGTGGGGTGGGCGGCTTCTCCGTCTACCAGGCTGTAGCCAGCCGCAGGTGCTAGTGCATGGACCGCAGGCGGGCAGCTTCTCTGTCTTCCCTGGGATGCAGTGTGGGCGACTTCTCCAGCTGGCTGCGGCCTGGGATCATGGGGCAGGCGGCTTCTTCGTCTCCCGGGCTGCACCCAGCCTCAGGCACTGGGGCCCGGTTTCTCCATCTCCCCCAGGATGTGGGGCTTCTGCTATTGGCTGCAGCCTGGGATCACGAGGCAGGTGGCTTCTTGGTCTCTCTGGCTGCAGCCAACCTCAGGCGCTGGGGCCCGGTTTCTCCCCCAGGACGTGGGGCAGGTGGATGTGAGGCTTCTGCTGCTGGCTGTGGCCTGGGATCACGGGGCAGGCAGCTTCTTCATCTCCCAGGCTGTAGCCAGCCTCAGGTGCTGGTGCCCGATTTCTCCGACTCCCACGGGCCAGGAGCGGCTGGGGGGCGGGGCTGCCACCATCTTTTCAGGTTAATTTGCATACTCACTCTGATTGGCTGTTGGGCGTAGTGGAGTGACGGTAATTTGCATGTTTCTCTTTTATTAGTGTAGATTCCTGAATTACTTTTTATTCTGGCAGCTGTAGATTGTAAGCGAGTAACAAGGAGGAAGGAACATGCAAGTTTTAGATAAAGTAGCAGTTGGAACTGGTAAGAATTAATTAAATTCTAGATCTGTTTCTCCACAAAGCCTTCCACTTTTTCCATGAAGCCTTCTATCACATTAGCCCACAAATCCCTGTTGTTTTTTTCAATTATACAGAGAGTCAAATTTCACCTTATCTTACGTTTCTGAAAAGTATTTGTACATACAGGGTGGGGCAAAAGTAAGTTTACAGTTATTCCTATGTAAAATAATATAGTAATCTATAATAATAAAAGGGTAATATGCTAATTAGACAGGATGTCTTCCCGATGTCCTTCCTGACGAAGCTGGGGGCTGGAGGGAAGCTAGCCGGGGTCCCGGGTGCCTGCGAGCAGCCCGGGAGAAGCCAGCCCGGATCCCAGGTGCCTGCGGGTGGCCCGGGGGAAGCCTGCCTGGGTCCTGGGTCCTGGAGGGAAGCCGGTGCTGGCAGCCAGGGGAAGGAAGGCCTACTCTTGCATGAATTTTCATGCATCGGGCCTCTAGTCCTATATAATAAAAGGCTGATATGCAAATTGTCCCCTTGACCGGGAGTTCAACCAGGGGCCAGGGCCAGCCCGCCAACTGCCCGTGGCCCCTCTCCCAGCCGGGCCAGCTGGACCCTATCTATGTATGATTTTATGCACCAGACCTCTAGGATAATACAAGGATAAACTGTTTCGCATACTCAAAACTGTAAACCTCCTTTTTGCCCCACCCTTATATTACCCATAATTCTCCAGTGGCTTCTCAGATCACTTACAATAAAACCCAAAGTCATTAATGATAGTCTACAAGGTTCTGTGTATCTCTTGGCTTCCTCTCTAACCTCATTTCTAATTTGAATATTTATTACACACTACTCTCCTTACACTGGCCTCATTGCTGTTCCTCAAATTATTCAAGCATACTCACACATTGAAATCTTTATTGATATTTCCTCCACCTTGAAAATTTGTCTCTTTGATATTTCCCTGGCTTACTGTTATTCCTTCAGATGACTGCTCAAATGTCACCTCCTTAGAAAGAGACCTTTCCCAAAACACTAGTAGTGTTTTCCCATCACTCCCCAGCTTCTTTTCTTCTTTATTTTTCTTCACGGCATTTTTCTTCCTCACATCATATTTATATACTAGAGGCCCAGTGCCTATACCGGCAGTCAGACATCTCTTTCACAATCCTGGACCACTGGCTCCTTATTGCTCACCTGCCTGCCTGCCTGGTCACCCATAACTGCCCCCCACTGCCGGCCAGGTTGCCCCCAACTGCCCCCCTGCCAGTCTGGTCACCCCTTACTGCCCCCCCTGCCAGCCCGGTTGCCCCTAACTGCCCCTCTCTGCCAGCCTGGTCACCCCTAACTGCTCCCCCCACCAACCTGGTTGCCTCTTACTGCCCCCCCTGCTGGCCTGGTTGCCCCCAACTGCCCCCCTCTGCCAGCCTGGTTGCCCCTAACTGCCCTCCCCGCCCCCACTGGCCTAGTTGCCCTCAACTGCCACTCCTGCTGGCCCGATTGCACCCAACTGACACCCCTGCCAGCCTGGTCGCCCCTCACAGGCCCCCCCCCCCCCAGCCACGTCACCCCTGCTATTCAGTCGTTTGGCCGTCCCTCACTAACGCACCTGCTGGCCTGGTCGTCCCATGCAGCCTGCTTGTTCAGTCATTTGGCTGTCCCTCACTAACCCCCCTGCCATCCTGGTCGCCCCATGCAGCCTGCTTATTCAGTCGTTTGGTCATCCCTCACTAACGCCCCTGCCCGCCTGGTCATAGGCAGCCATCTTGTGAGGGCATGAGGGTTAATTTGCATATTACCTCTTTATTATTTTATTATATAGGAGGTTGTCTGTGCTCATTATCTGCTGGGAGGGGAGTTCCATGAGGTCAGACAGGATTTTATTTTATTCCCCAGTGTATCCTTTCTAAAACAGTTCCTGGGATATATGCAGGGCTTAAATAAATTTCTTATCTAGTAATAGACAAACATGTAAATTGAACGTACCTCCACTATGCCCACAGCCAATCAGAGTGAGTATGCAAATTAGAAGACCAAAGATGGCGGCCGCCCAGCTGCTCTAGGCGCAGAGTGGCCGGGAGGGCAGGACGCCTGCTATGAGAGGGAGGGCAGCGGGGGTGGGAGGAAGGGATCTACAAGAGCGGAGTGCCACAGTAAAGACAAGACTGCAGACTCCAGAGTCTGCAGCGAAGACGAAGACAGCAGTCTGTAGCGAAGATGGCAGACTCTGGCTGAAACCGGTTTGGCTCAGTGGATAGAGCATCGGCCTGTGGACTGAAGGGTCCCGGGTTCGATTCCGGTCAAGGGTATGTACCTTGGTTGCGGGCACATCTCCAGTGGGAGGTGTGCAGGAGGCAGCTGATCGATGTTTCTCTCTCATCGATGTTTCTAACTCTCTATCCCTCTCCCGTCCTCTCTGTAAAAAATCAATAAAATATATTTAAAAAAAAAAAAAAAGATGGCAGACTCTGGCCGCAGTCTGCAGCAAAAACGAAGAAGGCAGACTCTGGCTGGAGCGAAGGCCTGGGTCCCGGGTACTGAAGGAAAACTGGTGCTGGAAGCCAAGGGAAGGAAGGCCTATTACACGAATCTCTTTGTGCAATGAGCCTCTAGTTTATTAGATAAATGAAAGAATAAATTAAAACATGGTCATAAACCTTTTTTTCTTTATTTTCTTTTTTCTTTAATAAATCTTTATTGTTCAGATTATTACAATTGTTCCTCTTTTTTTCCCCCCATAGCTCCACTCCACCCGGTTCCCACCCCACCCTCTGCCCTTACCTCCCCACAACTGTCCTCATCCATAGGTGTACAATTTTTGTCCAGTCTCTTCCTGCATCCCCAACGCTCCTTTCCCCCTGAGAATTGTCAGTCCACTCCCTTTCTATGCCCCTGATTCTCTTATATTCACCAGTTTATTCTGTTCATCAGATTTTTTATTCACTTGATTTTTAGATTCACTTATTGATAGACTTGTATTTGTTGTTCATAATTTTTATCTTTACCTTTTTCTTCTTCTTCCTCTTCTTAAAGAATACCTTTCAGCATTTCATATAATACTGGTTTGGCGGTGATGAACTCCTTTAGCTTTTTCTTATCTGTGAAGCTCTTTGTCTGAACTTCAATTCTGAATGATAGCTTTGCTGGGTAGAGTAATCTTGGTTGTAGGTTCTTGCCATTCATCACTTTGAATATTTCTTGCCACTCCCTTCTGGCCTGCATAGTTTCTGTTGAGAAATCAGCTGACAATCTTATGGGTGCTCCCTTGTAGGTAATTAACTGTTTTTCTCTTGCTGCTTAATATTCTCTCTTTGTCTTTTGCTCTTGGCATTTTAATTATGATGTGACTTGGTGTGGTCCTCTTTGGATTCCTTTTGTTTGGGGTTCTCTGCGCTTCCTGGACTTGTAAGTCTATTTCTTTCACCAGGTGAGGGAAGTTTTCAGTCATTATTTCTTCCAATAGGTTTTCAGTATCTTGCTCTCTCTCTTCTTCTGGCACCCCCATAATTCGGATGTTGGTACGCTTGAGGTTGTCCCAGAGGCTCCTTACACTATGTTCAAGTTTTTGGATTCTTTTTTCTTTTTGCTTTTTCGGTTGAGTGTTTTTTGCTTCTTTGTATTTCAAATCTTTGACTTGATTCTTGCGGTCCTCTAGTCTGCTGTTAGGTCTCTGTATAATATTTTTCATTTCAGTCAGTGTATGTTTAATTTCTAGTTGGTCCTTTTTCATATCCTCAAGGGTCTCACTAAATTTATCGGTGGTTTCTAGAAAATTCTTGAAAAACCTTATAACCGTGGTTTTGAACTCTATATCCAGTTGTTTGCTTTTCTCCATTTCTTTCATTTGTAATCTGTTTCTTTGTCTCCGCATTTTTGCTGATTCCCTGAGTTGGTAGAGTAGCTTTGTGTGGTAGGTGTCCTATAGGGCCCAGTGGCTCAGCCTCCCCAGTTAACTGAGGTGGACACTCTTCGTGAACCCCTTTGTGGACTGTGTCCACAGCCTTGTTGTAGTTAAGTCTTGATTGTTGTTGGTATCACTGGGAGGAATTGACCTCCAGGTCAATTGGCTGTGAGGATCAGCTGTGTCTATGCTGGGAGAAGTTCTGTGCTGGAGACACCCTTATGAGACAAGACTTGCAAAATTGCAAATACCTCTGTGCTCAGCTTGGATGGGGCAGAGTCTCAGGGCAGAGCAGGCAGCCTTGGCTTCCCGTCAGCCCTGCCCTATGAGGCTCCTGGGTCTCAGTGTCCCTCGGTAATCACTGCAAGCACCTCTGAGAGAAAGCCGCCCTCGAGTTTTGCCCACTGCCAGACAGTCCAGTTTCTCCCCGAATGAGTCTGGGTTCCCAGAATCTCGCCCGGAACTGGAGTTCATCGCAGTCGGGAGCTTCCGTCTCCCTCCTGCTTGAGAAAGCCAGCCGCGCACTCAGCAGTCAGTCCTCTCTGCACACGAGCGCACGGCTCTGGACCTCTGCCTCTGCAGCTCCCCTGAGTCTCAGTGTGCTTTCTCTTTTCCTGACAGTCCAGATTCCCCCAAATGAGTCTGGCTTCCCAGAGTCTCGCCTGGGACTGGAGTTCAGCGCAGTCGGGAGCTTCCATCTCCCTCCCACTGGGAAAGCCAGCCACGCACTCAGCCGCCCGTGTACTCAGCTGCCCGTCCTCTCTGCGCACACGCATCTCTGTACCTCAGCCTTTTGCAGCTCCTCTGAGTCTCAATGTGCTTTCCTCTTTCCTTCTAGTTGTAGCATTTCCACTCAGCTAGCCTTCTTGTAGTTCTGGATGGTGTCTGTTTTGTCTTTTAGTTGTAGTTTTGATATTGTTGTGCGAGGCAGCAGTTTAGGTGTTGGCTTCTCCCCAGGCTATTGGTTTTTAAGTTTAAAATTTTTTTTTTCTAAATCAGGTTTGTTACAGGAGGAGAAAATGGCCATTGAAGCATTTCAGATTTGCTGCCTCCTCCTGCCACCTGAAAATAGGAGAAAGTTACAGCTGTTAATGAAGATGATGACAAGGATCTGCTCAAATAAGGAGATGCCACCACTTTGTGATGGCCTTGGCACCCGAACACTGGTAGGTTGAGCTATAACATCTAACATGACTTGAGTTTTTGGAATAAAATTAACCTGAGTAAAGTGTACTAGCTTGGCAAGCTGAGGAAGATACTAGTACATGGCAGACTTGCTTACGGAGCCATGGCTTGGAATCCACCCAGACTGGTATTGTGCTTTTGGTCTTAGTGTCTTAAAGAACATAATAAAAGTGAGTAGGGTAGACTCTGAGTGTAGAGATACCTGCTGTATCCTATGTACTGTCAACACAAAGAGAAGGAAAGTGGACAGAAAGGGTAAGTGATTTCTGAAGAAAACAACACTCTCCTCCAGGCCAAAAGGGTTGCAGAGCCATTATTACTATAACCAGTAGGAGAGATGCAGCATATAAAGGGATTAATGAGGGAAGAAGTAAAATGTGGAATTTGACCAGATAACTGAGAAGGAGAAAGAGAACTTGTATCTCCTGAGTAGGACCTAAGGGTCCATGAATGAGGGTTTTTCTTAAAATATGCTCTGTTTTGCTTAAAATCGAGTAATTTTAAATTCTACTTTGTATTGTCAGCATGTGTTTTAAAATGGGGTTTATGTTTGGAATTGCTAATTAGCTAAATTTCTTAATTTATCTAAAAAAAAAGTCTTGGAGTGAAATTGATGCTTCATTGGTATGTATATGTTATTCCCATATCCTGGTGAACCCTGTGTACCCCTGAGGGTCCACTGGCCCAGTTTTAGAAGTGTGGAGTAAGGTAAGAGGAGTCCTCAGTGCCCAGGGGAGTGATTCCTGTCCTTTTTGGGGAAGGAGTTGGTAGGGAGGCTAGTGGACCTTTCTGAAAAGCTGAAGAAAAGTTTGCACCTATTCTCCCAGAAGAACACATGTGTAAAATTTTGCATACAATTTCAAGGCATTCATGGGTACCCTGGGGTCTGTAGTCTCCCAGTACAGAGTCTCTGTGCACAGAAATGTGAATGAATATCAAGTGTCATCTGCAGTGTTGATAAAGTGATGCCTTATTAGACAGAATTACATGTTTATAGGTCTTGAAATACGATCATCAGCAATAAAATTACTAAGAAAATCAATCCATTACAAATGAAAATTAACTTTGTAAAGTAAAAATTTTCTAGATGTAATTTACTTACAGGATATTTTTCCTTACATGATATTACCCTACTATCCCCCCTTTTTTTGATTAATGGAGGCTTTTGTAAATTTTATAATGCAGTCTTAATAACTTTAAATTTTAATTTTTTGCACAAAAATATGACTGCTTTAGTTTCATTGCATGTTCAGGAATTTTACCATGAGATGAACTACCAATAGAACTTTTAGTTACCACTTTAGAAACAGCTTTTTGTCCAGTACAATTAAATTTTCTTGAATATTCACTTATTTCAATTAGCCTATTTAAATTAATCTGAAAACTTGATTATTATTTTACTGTCAAATTTAATATTCTACCAACAATCTTAGTTTACCCTGTAAATATTAGTGGAAAGGATTATTTGCATTCTTGAGTAGGCCCTGAGCATTCCTGGTGCTAGGCTGGATTTAGATATAGGGCAGATACTGTCGGCCAAGTCTCTGTCTGTTACCTGGGTCCCACTCTGAGCTGGGCCAATACTTCAAACAATTAAAAAAATAAAATTAAATTAAAAAAAATAAAAAAAAAAAAGAAGAAGAAGAAGGAGCCGCAGGCTGAGAGCCCCAGGCTGGCCCAGTCTACCCAGAATTAAAAAAAAAAAAAAAAAAGAAATAGAAAATCAATCCAAAGGATAGCATTAAGAATGAAGTAGTTAATATGAATTCTGTTTATATTTCTGCTTACCGTAAAGGGTCTCATCACTTAATGCACTTCTTGTAAAGTCTCATGGTTTTCTTCAAGGTCACTGTCAAATATACATTCAAAATCCTAGAGAAAATAACAGTTAACTAGGAAAATATATAGTGTTTGAGACCCATAAAACTGTGCTAGTAGATTGAAAAAAAAAATCAATGATTAAAAAAAAAAATCAATGATGTAATTAGGATATTATCAGACTAATTGGCTATAAAGTACACTGAACTTAAAAGTGCTACATGATCTAGGTCATGGTGGTAATGATAAGTTACAGAATTTGTTTAAATATATATATTTAAAACCATCTGTGAAAGGGGTTTAAAAGCCCTCAGACAAGCATTTCTGCTAAGTCTCTGAGATGCGATGCACATTCTGCTCATGCTGATTAATGAGAAAATCAACACATCTGAGATGACCAGGTGTGGCCAAGTGCCAGGTAGGATGTTCACCCTGTGCTGTGGGCCATTTCTCACTGACTAGTCACATTTGGTTTTTGCAAATTAAGATTGTACTCAATTCAGAGTAGGGAAAAGAAATTCATTTGTATCGAACAATCTCCCCCACCTTTTTTTTTCTTCTTTTAGATGATTCAGACATTTTCCCGTTGCATCTTGTGCTCCAAGGATGAAGTGGACTTGGATGAGTTATTAGCTGCTAGGTTGGTAACATTTCTGATGGACAATTACCAAGATATTCTGAAAGTCCCTTTGGCCTTGCAGACCTCCATAGAGGAGCGTGTGGCTCACCTACGAAGAGTGCAGGTAAAGGAAGGGATATTCTCAAATCCTATGAAATTGTCAGCTAGGCTTCTTGGGAGTTTATGTTATGAGGACTAAGTGAATTAATATGTACAAGGTGCTTACAGCAAGGTTTGGCACATAGTAAGCATACAAGTTTGTTATCACTGAAAATTTGTGGGTTGCCTACTGGTTTTGTTATGTCAATCAAAACTGCATACTTGTGATTGCCAACTCCTTAAGTGAATTTGTTCAGAGTCTGTATATACTTCCTGATGGAAATTATTTATATGAAATACATGTCTTCATTCTTAATAGCCCTGCAGCCTATGTACTGTTATTATATTTTTTGGATGAGAAAGCTTTGGCCCAGAGAACTTAAGCAACTAGTCCAAGGTCACAGTGCCAGGATTCAAACAGATGAGATCAGTCTCCAGAATCAGTGCCCCTAACTCCTATGCCATACTGCCTCACTTCAAAACATGGTGTGGTAGGCGAACAAGAGCCATAAAGACCTGGGTCAAACTCCTGGCTCCCCTCTTCCCTAGTTGTGTGGCTCTGGGCAAATCCATTAACCTCTCTTGATTTTAGTTTCTTCAATTGTTAAAATGGGCCACACATGCTGTATAAAGTGGTTGTGAAGCATTTCATAGTATAATACTAAATTATGGATTACTGTAAAACCCCTTGCACAACTGTCTGACATGGTAGGTACCTCTTTGAAAGGGAGTGCTGTTATCGTTGTTATTGCTATAGTATGTGGACCCTAAAATGGGGTTTGTATGTAAGCCTGTAGGAGCAGAAACTATTGGTAAAAAGTCTTGGCAGAAATTCTGCTTGGTTCCTTCAGAATGATTCGACTTCTTCTTCACTAACGTGCTTTTTGAGGTTCCTCAATTTTGGGGCAGTCTGGGGCTGATCTGGGGTAGATCAGTTGTGAGGCAGGCATTGTTTTTTTTTTTTTTTTTTTTTTTTTTTTTTTTTTTTTTTTTTTCAAATTTTTATTAAGGTATTATATGTGTACATATCTTACCATTGCCCCCCACCCCCACCTCACTCCCATACATGCCCTCACCCCCCAATGTTTTGTATCCGTTGCTTACTCTTATATACATGCATATAAGTCCTTCAGTTGATCTCTTATTTCCCCCACCTCTCCCTAACCTTACCACTGTAATTTGACAGTCTGTTTGATGCTTTACTGCCTCTGTAACTATTTTTTTGTTCATCAGTTTATAATGTTTTTCATTATCCCCAAATGAGTGGGATCATGTGGTATTTTTCTTTCATTGACTGGCTTATTTCACTTAGCATAATGTTCTCTAATTCCATCCAAGTGCCTACAAATGGTAGTAATTCCTTCTTTTTTACGGCAGCATAGTATTCCATTGTGTAGATGTACCATAGTTTTCTGATCCAGTCATCTGCTGATGGGCACCTAGGCTGTTTCCAAATCTTAGCTATTGTAAATTGTGCTGCTATGAACATAGGGGTGCATATATCCTTTCTGATTGGTGTTTCTGGTTTCTTAGGATATATTCCTAGGAGTGGGATTACTGGGTCAAATGGGAGTTCCATTTTCAGTTTTTTGAGGAAACTCCATACTGTTCTCCACAGTGGCTGCACCAGTCTGCATTCCCACCAGCAGTGCACGAGGGTTCCTTTTTCTCCGCATCCTCGCCAACACTTGTCGTTTGTTGATTTGTTGATGATAGCCATTCTGACAGGTGTGAGATGGTATCGCATTGTTGTTTTGATTTGCATCTCTCGGATAATTAGTGACTTTGAGCATGTTTTCATGTGTCTCTTGGCCTTCCTTCTGTCTTCTTTCGAAAAGATTCTATTTAGGTCCGTTGCCCATTTTTTTATTGGATCCTTTATCTTCCTTTTATTAAGTTGTATAAGCTGCCTGTAGATGTTGGAAATTAAACCTTTATCAGTGATACCATTTGCAAATATGTTCTCCCATACAGTGGGGTTTCTTGTTGTTTTGTTGATGGTTTCTTTTGCTGTGCAAAAGCTTTTTATTTTGATGTAGTCCCATTTGTTTATTTTCTGTTTGGCTTCCATTGCCCTAGGGGCAGTATCACTGAAAAAGTTCTTTTGGCATATGTCTGAGATTTTGCTGCCTGTGGATTCCTCTAGTATTTTTATGGTTTCCCGTCTTATATTTAAGTCCTGTACCCATTTTGAGTTTATTTTTGTGTATGGTGTAAGTTGGTGATCTAGTTTCATTTTTTTGCATGTATCTGTCCAATTTTCCCAACACCATTTATTAAAGAGACTGTCTTGACTCCATTGTATGCTCATGCCTCCTTTGTCAAATATTAAATGCGCATATTGGTTTGGGTCGATATCTGGATTCTCTATTCTGTTCCATTGATCTATATGTCTGTTCTTGTGCCAGTACCAGGCTGTTTTGAGGACAGTGGCTTTGTAGTACAGCTTGAAATCTGGTATTGAGATCCCTCCTACTTTATTCTTCTTTCTCAGGATTGCTGTGGCTATTCGGGGTCTTTTTTTATTCCAGATGAATTTTTGGAGAGTTCTTTCTAGGTCTGTGAAATACGCCGTTGGTATTTTAATGGGGAGTGCATTGAATCTATAGATTGCTTTGGGTAGTATGGACATTTTAATGATGTTGATTCTACCAATCCATGAACATGGTATGTTCTTCCATCTGTTTACATCTTCCTCTATCTCTTTTTTCAGGGTCCTGTAGTTTTCCGCATATAGGTCTTTTACCTCCTTGGTTAGGTTTATTCCTAAGTATCTTAATTTTTTTGGTGCAATGGAAAATGGGATTGCTTTTTTAGTCTCTCTTTCTGTAAGTTCATTGTTGGTGTATAGAAATGCCATAGATTTCTTGGCATTAATTTTGTATCCTGCTACATTGCCGAATTCATTTATTAAGTCTGTTAGTTTTTTTATGGAGTCTTTCGGGTTTTTTATGTACAATATCATGTCATCTGCAAATAAGGACAGCTTTACTTCTTCTTTTCCAATTTGGATGCCTTTTATTTCTTCTTCTTGTCTAATTGCAGTGGCTAATACTTCCAGTACTATGTCAAACAGGAGTGGTGAGAGTGGGCATCCCTGTCTTGTTCCTGTTCTTAGGGGAAATGGTTTTAGTTTTTGCCCATTGAGTATGATGTTAGCTGTGGGTTTATCATATATAGCTTTTATTATGTTGAGGTATGATCCTTCTATTCCCACCTTGTTGAGAGTTTTTATCAAGAAAGGGTGTTGGATTTTGTCAAATGCTTTTTCTGCATCAATTGATATGACTATGTGATTTTTATCTCTCAATTTGTTTATGTGATGTATCACATTTATTGATTTGCGGATATTGAACCATCCTTGCATTCCTGGGATAAATCCTACTTGGTCATGGTGTATGATCTTTCTGATGTACTGCTGGATCCTATTTGCTAGAATTTTATTGAGGATTTTGGCATCTACATTCATGAGGGATATTGGCCTGTAATTCTCCTTCATTGTGTTGTCTTTATCTGGTTTTGGTATTAGGGTGATGCTGGCTTCATAGAAGGAGCTTGGAAGTGTTCCTTCCTCTTGAATTTTTTGGAATAGTCTGAGGAGGATAGGTTTTAGTTCTTCCTTGAATGTTTGGTAGAACTCTCCTGTGAAGCCGTCTGGCCCCGGGCTTTTGTTTGCCGGAAGCTCTTTGATGACTGCTTCAATTTCTTCCATAGTTACTGGCATGTTGAGCTGTTTAGATTCTTCCTGATTGAGTTTTGGAAGGTTATATTTTTCTAGGAATATGTCCATTTCCTCCAGGTTGTCCAGTTTGTTGGAATAGAGTTGTTCGTAGTATTTTTTAACAATCCTTTGTATTTCAGCGGGATCTGTTGTTATTTCACCTCTTTCATTTCTGATCTTGTTTATTTGGGTCCTCTCTCTTTGCTTCTTGGTGAGCCTGGCTAGAGGTTCATCAATCTTGTTTATCCTTTCAAAGAACCAGCTCTTGGTCTTGTTGATCTTTTGAATTGTTTCTTTGGTCTCTATGTCGTTTATCTGTGCTCTGATCTTTATTATTTCCTTCCTTCTGCTTACACTGGGCTTTTCTTGTTGCTCTTTTTCTAACTCTTTGAGTTGTTGGGTTAGGTAATTTATTACCCCTGTTTCTTGTTTTTTGCAGTAGGCTTGTAGAGCTATGAACTTCCCTCTCAAGACTGCTTTCGCTGTGTCCCATAGATTTTGGATTGTAGTGTTTTCATTGTCATTTGTTGTCATGATGTTTTTTATTTCTTCTTTGATCTCTCTGGTAACCCAGTCATGGTTTAATAGCATGCTGTTTAGTCTCCATGTGTTTGATTTCTTTGGGTTGTTTTTATTGTAGTTGATTTCCAGTTTTATGCCACTGTGGTCTGAGAAGATGCTTGATATGATTTCTATCTTCTTGAATTTGAAGAGACTTTGCCTGTGACCCAACATATGGTCTATCTTTGAAAATGACCCATGTGCACTTGAGAAGAATGTATATTCTGTGGCTTTGGGGTGAAATGTTCTGAAGATGTCAATTAATTCCATCTGGTCTAGTGAGTCATTTAGGATTGATGTTTCTTTGCTGATGTTTTGTTTAGAGGATTTGTCCAATGGTGATAGTGGGGTATTAAAGTCTCCTACTATGATTGTATTGCTGTCAATCTCTCCCTTGATATCCTCCAGGAGTTTTTTTATGTATTTGGGTGCTCCTGTATTGGGTGCATATATGTTTACCAGAGTTATTTCTTCTTGTTGGATTGCTCCCTTTAGTATTATGAAATGGCCTTCCTTATCTCTTGTTATGTCCTTCAGTTTGAGATCTAATTTGTCAGAAATAAGTATTGCTACCCCAGCTTTTTTTTCAGTTCCATTTGCCTGGAAAACCTTTTTCCATCCCTTCACCCTCAGTCTGTGTGCGTCTTTTTTTCTGAGGTGGGTTTCTTGTAGACAGCAGATATATGGGTCGTGTTTTCTTATCCAATCCGTTACCCTATGTCTTTTGATTGGGGCATTTAATCCATTTACATTTAAAGTTATTATTGATAGGTACTTATTTGTCGCCATTCCTATTCTTTACCCCTGTGTTACTTCTTCACTTCCTATTTCTTTTTTTTTACAGCAGACCCTTTAGCATTTCTTGCATTGCTGGTTTGGTGGTAATAAATTCCCTTAGTCCTTTTTTGTCTGTGAAGCTCCTGATTTCACCTTCAATTTTGATTGACAGCCTTGCTGGGTACAGTATTCTTGGATTCAGCCCCTTCCTTTGCATGACTTTGTATATTTCATTCCATTCCCTTCTGGCTTGATGAGTTTCTGTTGAGAAATCAGTTGCTAGTCTGATGGGGGTTCCTTTGTATGTAACTTTCTGTCTCTCTCTTGCTGCTTTTAAGATTCTTACTTTGTCGTTGTTGTTTGCCAATTTAATTATAATGTGCCTTGGCGTCGGTCTTTTGGGGTTCATTTTGCTTGGGACTCTGTGAGCTTCTTGGATTTGTGTGTGTTTTTTCTTCCCTATATCTGGGAAATTTTCTGTCATTATTTCTTCAAAGAGTTTTTCTATTCCTTGCTCAGCTTCCTTTCCTTCTGGAACCCCTATTATGCGGATGTTGTTTTGTTTCGTGTTGTCCCAAAGTTCCCTTAGACTCTCCTCTTGCCTTTTAATTTTTTTTTCTAGAAGTTGCTTTTCTTGGGTATTTTTTTCCATCTTGTCTTCTAGCTCACTGATGCGGTCCTCTGCTTCTTCTAGTCTACTCTTGATGCTTTCTATTGAGTTCTTTACGGCAGCGATGTCATTTTTCATTTCTTCTTGGTTCTTCTTCATTTCCTCTTGGTTCTTGCTCATATTGTCGAATTTGTCTTCCATTCTTTTCAGCCACCTTATGACCATTTCTCTGAATTCTTTTTCTGGAAGGTTGCTTGCCTCCATTTCGTTTACTTCCTTTTCTGGTGATGCCTGCTTTTCTTTCATATGCGGGCTGCCTCTTTGTCTCCCCATGGTCTCTCTTCTCTGGGTGTCTGGTTATGTAGTTCTTTCTCTCCTGGGTTGATTTAAAGGCACAAAATACAGCACTACCAGGTACAACTCACAAGGCACTGAACAGGAATGTATTCACGATATTAATAACCTCCAATAAAGGTGACCACCAGAAAAAGGCAAATTAGGTGATAGGAGAGAAAGAAGAAGAGGAAAAAAGAAAGAAAGAAAGAAAAAAAGAAAAAAGGAGTGTGAAAATGAAATTGGGAAAAGGGAAAGTAAAGAGAAGAAAAAAAAGAAAAAAAAAGTAAGAGAGACAAGAAAGTGACTAAGAGAGATAGGGGAACAGACTATATATATTGGGGATAAAACTCCAATAGAACAATCACTAATCCCATCAAATGCCAGCAACAAGTGCCTGGGGATTAGTACAAACTACAACACCAACTAATATGGAGTGAGGCAAGGGAAAGCTGAAGCACAAAACAAACAAAAAAAATAAACAAAAGAAGAATAAGCAAAACAATCTCACAAAAAAGCATAAAAATTGGATATAATCTACATTCAAGCAAACAACAACAAAAGGACAGAGAGAAGGACAAGTTTATGGATAGCTCAGACAGCGAAGGGAGAGGTGTATGTGGACTTGGAGCAGGGGATTGGAGATTAGATATGTAAGTAGGGTGAGATTTTAACAAGGGGTAAACAGAAAGAATAGGGAGAATCTAAAGCAGTAAAAGGGTAAGATAAACAGGACACTGAAAAGGGGGAGGTTAGGAGGGGAGTGATGGCCTAAAGGTAGAGTTGAGATAGAGTAAAACGATGCTAAAGGAAAGATAGAAATAGAATGTAGAACCCTAATCCCAAAATAAAATGAAGAGAAAATAAAATGACACTTAAAAAAAAAAAAAAAAGATAAAATAGCAGTAGTAATAATACGGATTGAAAATAAAAATGTAATAATTAAAAAGGTAAAATCAAGTGATGAAAAAAGAGAAAAAAAAGTTTCTTGATTAAAAGATGCAAAAAATGAAAATAAAAAAGAATAAAAAAATAAAAGGTAAAAATAAAATGTGAAGTAGTGAAGGTCATTCACTTCCTCTGTTTTTCTGTTTGGCACGCCTGTTTCTCAGTCCAGACAGTATTGCAGTTCCCTGCGATCCACTGCTCTTCGGTGTTGTAAGCCAGTCCTGATTTTAAGCAGGCGGTGTGTCTTAATTTCTCGTATTCCTTTATTTTTGATTACACAAGAGTCAATTTGTGATTCAGCCCCTGGGTGGCAGTGTTTCTGGATTAACTTCCGGGTCTATCTATGGCCTCTCTAGGCAGTGTTAGAGCCTTCTTTCCCGCACTCGCCACTGGCCTGTGGGCGTGGTCTGCCTCAGCGCTGACTCTCTGATGGTCACGCCCAGCTCCGATCCCCAGGTTCCAGAAAAACAACCTTCCCCTGCAGTCTCCCAGGGTGTCCCCAACTGGGTGATCCTATGTATTGGGCTTAGTAATCAGAGGCCAGAATTTCAAGAGGAAAAAGCTCAGTTGTGCGTACTCCGGGACTCCGCGTAAGCCCAGGCACCCAGGGATCGCAGGGGCTGCGCGTAAGTCTGGACTGCCTGAAATTCTTAGGGTGTCCCTGCACTTCAGATCAAAATGGGTTGCTTTTTAGAGTGCCCTTCTCTTAGCAGCTCTGAGGACCCCTTTCCACAATCACAGATCACGCCAGCCCCTACAGCCACGGATTTTTCTAGGCACAGACTTCCCTGGTCCTCCAGCTCCCGCAAAACGCGCGTTCCTCTCTCCCGCCGGGACCAGAGACCTCACCTTATCCCAGGCGAAATCTGACCTTTCCGTGGTGGAGTGTAGAGCTCCTCTGAACCCGTGTGCTTGCGCCAGTTGGGGAGCGTTGTTCTGGGGCTCGCAGCTGTTCCTGGGGTGCCGCCGTTGTGGATTCTCAGGCTTCAGATAAGCTCCACTTTCCGGATCAAGATGGCGCAGACTCCGCGTCCAAGCCCGCAGCTCCGGGAGGGGACCCAGCCGCAGTTGGTGCTGCCAGGTCAGGGGAACCCCGTTCAGCAGTCCCCCACCTCCTTCTGGAATTCAGCTGTCTCCCAACCGGCCAACAAACACTCCTTGTGCGACCCTCAGCTGTTCTTTCTTTCTGCTCCGGGACAAGGCTCGGAACACGTCTGTCTATTCCGCCGCCATTATTCCCTTCCTTTCCAGGCATTGTTTTTTACACTAGCCTTCTATCAACCTTATTTGCAACCCTCTTCTCCCTATTGTGCCCTTTAATGATAGATATCTGGTGTTTTTCTCCTTTTACCTAGGACTCGCTCTTTATTCCGGCCCTTTCCTGGTTTTACTGGCCAGAATAAAGGGTGAGTCCTAGGTAAATAAAAAGGAAGTGTCCTTTCCCTTCTGGTTCTGGTCTGTCTCTCTTAGGTTATCGCTAACTGATTTGGTAAACGAATGTTGAGGCATGGACTATACCTAATGTACTAACTCTTCTTGGCAACACTTATTTTTAACTGTGACTTCTGGAAAACTATCTTAAGCCAAAGAAGTGGATAGTTGCAATTTTATCCACTGCAGAAGATCAATAGATGTTCTATTTTTGAGAAGATGACCCTCTTGGACTCTGAAGTTAAGAATTTTTCATGGATGCTCATTTATTCACAGGCTTCCTTTGCCCTGTACAGTGTCTGCACATTTGTTGTTTTCACCTGATTCTCACTATTCACATGTTTGACGATGGTTGTAGGACTTCCCTCTCCATGACAGCTGGGCTAAGGTGTGCAAGGAAGGGAACACAAGACTCTTCAGATGTGGAAGGAACCTGATAATTCACTGTGTGTCCAACGTTGGTTTTTGTTTTGAATCGTTTTAGAATCAACTTGTTAAGTTTATGTTTCAATTTCAGACATTATTAAGAGTTTTCCCCAGTTAAAATTGAGGAATGACATGGCATTCCTAGTAAGAAATATGCTGTGTTTAATCTAAACAAATTTTTGTAATTTATTTGAAAATACACTTTTCTTTCTATGCTAATCCTTTTGCTTCAGATAAAATATCCAGGAGCGGACATGGATATCACTTTATCTGCTCCATCATTTTGTCGTCAAATTAGTCCAGAGGAATTTGAATACCAAAGAGCATACGGCTCTCAGGAACCTCTGGCAGCTTTATTGGAGGAGGTTATAACAGATGCCAAGCTCTCCAGAAAAGAGAAGAAGAAAAAATTGAAGCAGGTAAAAGGGATATTCTTTTCTCTCTCTCTCTCTTTATTGATTAAGGTATTACATATGTGTCTTTATCCCCCATTGCCCCACCACCACCACTCATGCCCTCACCCCCCTGTGTCCATTGGTTAGGCTTATATGCATGCATACAAGTCCTTTGGTTGATCTCTCTCCCTTACCCCCACCCTTCCCTGCCTTCCCTCTGAGGTTTGACGGTCTGATCGATGCTTCTCTGCCTCTGGATCTGTTTTTGTTCATCAGTTTATGTTGTTCATTATATTCCACAAATGAGTGATATCATGTGATACCTATCTTTCTCTGACTGTCTTATTTCGCTTAGCATAATGTTCTCCAGTTCCATCCATGCTGTTGCAAATGGTAACAATTCCTTCTTTTTTTTACCTCAGCGTAGTATTCCATTGTGTAGATGTATCAGTTTTCTAATCCACTCATCTGCTGCTGGGTACTTAGGCTGTTTACAAATCTTAGCTATGGTAAATTGTGCTGCTATGAACATAGGGGTGCATATATCCTTTCTGATTGGTGTTTCTGTTTTCTTGGGATATATTCCTAGAAGTGGTATTACTGGGTCAAATGGCAGTTCCATTTTTAAATTTTTGAGGAAACGCCATACTGTTTTCCACAATGACTGCACCAGTCTGCATTCCCACCAGCAATGAAGGAGGGTTCCTTTTTCTCCGCATCCTCTCCAGCACTTGTCATTTGTTGATTTGTTGATGATAGCCATTCTGACAGGTGTGAGATGGTACCACATTGTCGTTTTGATTTGCATCTCTCGGATGATTAGTGACTTTGAGCATGTTTTCATGTGTCTCTTGGCTTTCTGAATGTCCTCTTTGGAAAAGTGTCTATTTAGGTCCTTTCCCATTTTTTGATTGGATTGTTTATCTTCCTTTTGTTAAGTTGTACGAGGTCCCTATAAATGTTGGAGATTAAACCCTTATCAGAGATAACATTGGCAGATATGTTCTTCCATGCAGGGGGCTTTCTTGTTGTTTTGTTGATGGTTTCTTTTGCTGTGCAGAAGCTTTTTATTTTGATGTAGTCCCATTTATTTATTTTCTCTTTAGTTTCCATTGCCCTAGGACAGGGGTGGGCAAACTTTTTGAGTCAAGGGCCACAATGGGTTCTTAAACTGGACCGGAGGGCCGGAACAAAAGCATGGATGAAGTGTTTGTGTGAACTAATATAAATTCAAAGTAAACATCATTACATAAAAGGGTACGGTCTTTTTTTTTATTTCAATAGTTTTATTCATTTCAAACATTTTTAACAAGAAGAATGTAAACACTAATTATTATAATTTGAAACTTCAAAAAATGGAGGAATCATAGCACAATAACATACCTTATATTGAAGATGGCAAAGGCAAAATAAAATTGCCTAACAAAGGAAAGGTACAAAAGCCTTTCAAATTAAACTTAAATATAATAAAATAATTTAAAACTAAAACAAATAGAAAAGAACAAAATGTGTAAATAGTAAATTAAACATTTTCTTTAGTGCAACTTTCAAATTATGCCCGGGACGTAGATGTAGATGGCAATGTAGACTGGGTTGAAAGGTTTTTGGTCTTTAAAACATCAACTTCAGTGGGAACAGTGTTGTTGGTCTCCTTTTTAGCTAATGCTCTGATACTGTGCTCTCCAGGGGCGTGTCTCCCTACATCACCACGATAACGTGTCTACACATTCCCAGGGTGATGTCGGGGGATGCGTCCTCGGGCATTACAAGGAGCCTCTGGAAGATTGAGAGGTTGTTCCTTCTACTGAATGGGCGGATATAAATCTGCCCACTCAGAAGAAGGAGCTGCGGCTGTGTTTCCCGACGTTGCCATGTTAACACTGCTGCTGGTGAAGGAGCGGAGGGGAGAGCAAGAGAACCCTCCGCTCTTTCGGCTCCGCGGGCGGATAGAACAGCCAAACGGGCCGGATCCGGCCTGCGGGCCGTAGTTTGCCCACGGCTGCCCTAGGAGCTGTATTGGTGAAGAAACTGCTTCGGCATATGTCTGAGATTTCTCTGCCTGTGGATTCCTCTAGTATTTTTATGGTTTCTCGTCTTATGTTTAAGTCCTTTATCCATTTTGAGTTTATTTTTGTGTATGGTGTAAGTTGGTCGTCTTGTTTCATTTTTCTTGCATATATCTGTCCAATTTTCCCAACACCATTTATTGAAGAGACTGTCTTGACTCCACTGTATGTTCTTGCCTCCTTTGTGAAATACTAATTGAGCATAGTGGGTTGGGTCGATTTCTGGGTTCTCTATTCTATTCCATTGGTCTATATGTCTGTTCTTGTGCCAGTACCAGGCTGTTTTGAGAACAGTGGCTTTGTAATACAGCTTGATATCTGGTATTGAGATCCCTCCTACTTTGTTCTTCTTTCTCGGGATTGCTGCAGCTATTCAGGGTCTTCTTTTTATTAAATATGAATTTTTGGAGAGTTCATTCTAGGTCTGTAAAATATGCCTTTGTTTTTTAATGGGGAGTTCATTGAATCTATAGATTTTTTGGGTAGTATGGACATTTTAATGATGTTGATTCTACCAATCCATGAACAAGGTATGCTCTTCCATCTGTTTATGTCTTCCTCCATATCTTTTTTCAGTCTCCTGTAGTTTTCTGAGTAAAAAGGGATATTCTTTATTAGTAATTTATTCTCCCTATAGTCCTTATGGTTTTTTAATTCTCTATTTTAATAGTTTCATGCAAATCTCGTCTTCTGGGATAGCAGTTTTGAAAGTATATTGTTTAGTTCATGTATTCCAGAAGTCTCAGTGATTATACATGTAGGTTGTGGTCAATTTCCCACACCTGTATTCTACAAAGTACATCTTTTACCATTTATTCTCTAATATTTGTCTTATTTTGATATGTGGCATATGATATGAGTTAGTAGAGAAATTACTTTAAATTTAGAGAAGCTATTAAATGAGGACAGATTTCTTTGAAATTAGACTGAATTTACAAACATAAAATGACTAGAAATTGAAAGCCTTTGGTTTTAGATAGCCAGTGTCAAATTGGTTTCTTGCCTCAGGCATCACTAAGTTTCCTATTAAACAACATGGCTTAGGGTATCAGACAATAGTTTTTCAACTCAAAATATGTTTACTATGACCATTCTTAAAATATTGATCCAAGGTTAAATGAATGGTTTTTATTTTTAAAGACCGAATCCTGTATAGCTTGATTCCTGATCACACCATACATATAGGATTATACACAGAGCACTGGAGTTCTGGATTCCCAATCGTATTTTTCCTCAGTCATTTTGGAGAAGAGTGGTGAGGAGAAGAGGAAAAACTTATAGCCTCTCTTTAAGCTTTTCATAATATAATATATACTACACTAGAGGCCCGGTGCACGAAATTCATGCACGGGGTGGGGAGGTTGTCCCTGAGCCCAGCCTGCACCTTCTCCAATCTGGGACCCCTCCAGGGATGTCCGACTGCCTGTTTAAATGGGCAGTCGGACATCCCTCTCACAATCCAGGACTGCTGGCTCCCAACTGCTCGCCTGCCTGCCTTCCTGATTGCCCCTAACCGCTTCTGCCTGCTAGCCTGATCACCCCCTAACCACTCCCCTGCCAGCCTGATTGATGCCTAACTGCTCCCCTGCCAGCCTGTTTTCCCCCAACTTCCCTCCTCTGCTGGCCTGGTCACCCCTAACTGCCCTCCCCTGCAGGCTTGATTGCCCACAACTGCTCTCCCTTGCAGACCTGGCCCCTCCCAACTGCCCTCCCTTGCTGGCCATCTTGTGGCGGCCATCTTGTGTCCACATTGGGGCAGGATCTTTGACCACATGGGGGCAGCCATCTTGTGTGTTGGATATTACTCTTTTATTAGATAGGATAGAGGCCTGGTGCATGGGTGGGGCCAGCTGGTTTGCCCTGAAGGGTGTCCTGGATCAGGGTGGGGGTTCCCTTGGGACATGGGGCGGCCTGGGCGAGGGGCCTGTGGTGGTTTGCAGGTCGGCCACGCCCCCCGGCGACCCAAGTGGAGGGCCTGGTATCTGGGGTTTATCTTCTACAATTGAAACTTTGTAGCCTGGAGCGGAGCCAAGCCTTCTGCTCACTCTGTGGCGGCAGCCATTTCTATTGGGATTTATGTATCTTCTATAATTGAAACTTTGTAGCCTTAAGCAGAGGCCTGGGCCGGCCAGGGTGTGTGGAAAGTTTGGCTTCCTCCATCACCAGGGGCAACCCTAGCCTCCTGCTCTTTCCAGCTCCATGGCTGCTGCCATTTCTGTTTGGATTTATGTATCTTCTATCATTGAAACTTTGTAGCCTTGAGTGGAGGCCTAGGCCGGCAAGGGCAGGCGGAAAGCTTGGCTTCCTCCATTGCCAGGGAAACTCAAGCCTCCCTCCTGCTCTCTGTGGCCGTAGCCATCTTGGTTGGGTTTATTTGCATATTAGCTCCTGATTGGCTGGTGGGCGTGGCTTGTGTGTAGCGGAGTGAGGTTAATTTGCGTATTACTCTTTTATTAGATAGGATTGTTTTCAATTTGGGCAGAAGCAGGTGGGCTGAGAAACGGTGAAAGTAGTTTGACCAAAATTTTAATTATTTAGAACATGTTATTTTCAAGTCAGAGTCAATTATGATTATTTTTAAAGTAAGGTTTATTTACAGTTGGCATTGGGGGAAATATAAGACGTGACTTAAATGAGAAGTTTATTTGAAAGTTGGGTCAAATTAAAGATGAATTAGATATATAGAAAGTGGAATCAAATGATTCAACATAAAAAATGGATTTGTGTTCAAGTAAAATTGACTGTGATCTGTTTTCCTCTGTTCTTTTTTTTTTCTGTATGGAAAACAGCATTAAAACAAAACAAGAACAGGAAAATATGGGGTCAGAAACTCTTATTATAAAATTAGATTGCTCAATTTTATTGACTCTTACCTGTTTTCTGGTTTCATTGTAGATCTCACTCTCTCTCTCTTTTTTTTTTTTTTTTTTTAGTTTCAAAAATCCTACCCTGAAGTCTACCAAGAACGATTTCCCACACCAGAAAGTGAAGCACTTTTGTTTCCCGAAAAACCAAAACCAAAACCACAGATGCTGATGTGGGCACTAAAAAACCCTTTCCAACCATTTCAAAGAACTAGAAGTTTTCGGATGTAATACTTTCACAGCCAGTGGCGATCTCTGACGTTGTTTTGAGTAAATGGGTGGTTAAAGAGGATGGTGGTGGAAGAAAGAGGAGCAGAAAATACAGACTAGTGAAATATAAATATGGTCTGACTTCAAAACATGTTGAGTTGCCCAGCCGGCATAGCTCAATGGTTGAGCGTCAAACTATGAACCATGAGGTCATGGTTCAATTCCCGGTCAGGGGATATGCCTGGGTTGCCAGCTTGATCCCCAGTGTGGGGGCATGTAGGAGGCAGCCGATCAATAATTCTCTCTCATCATTAATGTTTCTATCTCTGTCTGAAATTAATAAAAAGATATTAAAAAGACACACACAAAAAACCATGTTGAGCCATTATCAGTATTTTTCTAAAACTCATTGCTAGATTTAAAGTATACAAATCAGTTAAACATTATGAAATATGTAGTAATGTTAACATGTTTGTAATTATTCAAAAATTCAAGGCTATTTTTATTTGTTGTTTTTCATGGTGTTTATGAAGTAATTACATCCTATTACTGATGTCTTTGTTATAACCAAGTCTTAGAAATAGTGTATATACTTGAATAAGAAGACACTGGGTACCGTTACTGTGATGCTGTTGACTTAATAGCCAATTATGATAGCTCCTGTGTAAATTCTGATTTTCACTGTTTCACAAAGAGTTTTAAATGTCCTGTGTTATGATATCTGTATCTTTTATTGAAGGTTTGTTGGCTGTTATGACAGATTTTACTAAAGCTGGTTCTTTTATAACATATACTAGTGGCCCGGTGCATGAAATTTGTACACATTAAAAGGGAATTAATTAGAGGAAATATTTTAATATTGCTATTTGCCCTTTCTCCATAATAGAAGTGTCAGAGATGAAAGAAAATGAGTAAAATGTATATGAAAATCTCCCTCCTGTCAGAGTCTGGGGCGCGCCACGGGACCCAGAGTCAAGTCCCCACCCACCTGCACAGCTCGAAATCACGCAAGACCCAGATCCAGCTGGCCCCACCCCTGTCAAGCCCCACAGGGCGGGGAGGGGAAGGCGCAGCCTCAGGTCCCCCGTCAAGCCCTGCCGGACAGGGGGCACAGCTCAGGTCCCCCATCAAGCCCCACTGGGAGTCGGGCACAGCCTCAGGTCCCCCAGTGTGAGGGTGTGATGACCATTTGCATATTAGCTCTTTATTATATAGGATATTAGTTGGTGCTAATTAGAAGTGGAGTAGATTTTCATCTGACTGCAGTGGTATAATTTCAGTCATGGCTAGAGATGGAAAACTGAACAGGATAAAAGCTTTCATTCCCTTTAGACATGTGATTCTAAGTCAAATCTTTGTTGTTTCATGAAAAACAAAAATGGGTTAAGTAAAATGAAACTACCTTCTTTATAAATATGTTTCCCCCAGCTTCCTCATTCTTTTGAAAGTAAATAGAATATAAATAAATACTGTTTGGTTTTTTAAAAATACTGTACATGGTGTTTTATGGGGGGTTTTTTTTTGGTATTTATTTAAGTATCCTCAAATGCTTAACATCATTGCCTTGGCCGCTGTTTTCATATTAGTCATTTATTTCTATGATAGAATAAGAAGTGAGATTTGGGCTTTTGTACTAGCCTTTAGGAGGGTGCTTTGTCCTTATTATTATTATTATTATTATTATTATTATTATTATTTTGCTTACTTTATGCTTTTGCAAATAGTGGTACACTTGGATTATGAACTATCTGGAAGGCTTCTGAGAACAACTACCCCAAAAGTTCAAGTAACACTCATTAATGGGCATGCTTTGCTCTTTGTTCTGATTTCCCCCTGCACTTGAGATCTGCCCGGTTCTTTTGTAGCAGAATGCCTCCAACAATCAACTCAGATGTTGCTTACTTAAAATGGATAAAAGTATTTATACTAGCTTGGGTACCATCTTACTTTGAAAATATGTAAAGTAATGGGAGTGTTTAGTGTTTCAGGATTTATTCACAAACCTTGAAATTCTGTGTAGAGCAAAGAATGTCTACTTTTTACTCAATTTGCTCTCCAAAGTAGAGTTTACTTTCCAGAGCCTCCTCTCCTATTGTTTATCTTTGGAAATATATGTTAATTTTTCTTTTTTCCTCGTACTGTTACTTTTAAGTATTGAGAGATCATAAAACATCCCTATCACCTAAGTGTAAAATTGATGAATGGATAATGCCAGTTTTTCAAAGTTCTAACAATTCACACTCCCATCAGCAGTGTATGAGTTACTTTTGCTCAACATCCTCACCAAAACTTGCTGTTGTCAAGAGTTTGAAATGTCAATGTGGTGGGTGTATGATGGTATCTCATTATGATTTTACTTTGCATTAATATGGTTAAAGACTATTTCAAAATATATGTATATTTTTGGACAGAGAGGAAGGGAGAGGGAGAGAGAAAAATAGACATCGATGTGAGAGCGGGACATTAGTCAGTTGCTTCCTGCATGCCCCTCACATGGGGATCAAGCTTGCAACCTGGTCATGTGCCCTGAACAGAAATCAAACCAGCAACCTTTTGATGCACAGGATGACACCCAACCAACTGAGCCACACCGACCAGGGCTCCAAATATTATTTTTAATCCTCACCAGAAGATATTTTTTCTATTGATTTTTAGAGAATGGAAGGGAGGGAGAGAGAGAGAGACCCTTCAGTCTGCAGGCTGATGCTCTATCCACTGAGCAACACTGGCTAGGGCCATTTTAATAATTTTTAAGTGTAAGGAACATCCTAATTCTTTAAGGATATTTCTGTTGTGTATAGAATTCTGAATTGATAGCTATTTTATTTCAGTACATTGTAGTTACCATTCTTTTGTTAGTTGACCTCCATTGTTACTATTGAGAAGTCAGCTGACACTCTAATTGTCACTTATTTATAGACTAGAGGCCCAGTGCACAAATTCGTGCACGGGTGGAGTCCAGCTGGCCTGTCCTGATCAGGGCCGATTGGGCTGGGCCGGCTGAGGGGAGGGGCCTTGGGCGGTTGGCTGGCCGGCCCCCCCTGGTCAAACTCCCGGTTGAACTCCCAGTCAAGGGGACAATTTGCATATTAGCCTTTTATTATATAGGATAATATTCTTTTTTTTTTTTTTTCCTGACTGGTTTTTAGGATTTCCTGTGTCTGGTTGTCTTCACTTTATTTATTTATTTATTTATTTATTTATTTATTTATTTATTTATTTATTTAATATATATTTTACTGAATTTTTACAGAGAGGAAGGGAAAGGGATAGAGAGCCAGAAACATCGATGAGAGAGAAACATCGACCAGCTGCCTCCTGCACACCCCCTACTGGGGATGTGCCCGCAACCAGGGTACATGCCCTTGACCAGAATCGAACCCGAACCCTTCAGTCCGCAGGCTGACCCTCTATCCACTGAGCCAAACCGGATAGGGCTGTCTTCACTTTATGTGATACGCTTTTTAAACAATTATTCTTGGGATTTGTGTTTTTTTTTTAAATAAGAGGATTGAAGCCTTTCATCACTTTAAATATTGTCTTTGTAACAGTCTCTGCCTTTGAATAAACGTATTTCTCACTCTATCCTCTCTTACTCTCTGAAGTAACTTTTTCTGTGCTGCATTTCTTCCATTTCAGCACTTCTTTCTTCAGGTAAGTCTAGTCTCCTATTAAATTCTTATATTCACTATTATGGAAGTTGTATCCACTCTACAGCTCAGGAAACTGAGACTTGGTGAGGTTGGGTTACTTCCCTAAGATTACCAGCTTGTGAGTAACAGTGGGCAGTCATAGTCAGCTCTGACTGACTGCAGAGCCCAGGCTCCTGACTAACATGTCTTATTGTCTCCCAGTGAACACTAATCTATGGTTTTTCTGAATACTTTTTAGATAGTTACATACAAGCTCACATGTTATTTTTTCAGCCTATACTTCCTAAAACTTGAGATCTCTGATTTCTTTTTGATTTGCAGTGTTTTCATTGTTCTAGCCTAGCTTTGCCAAATTCATTTCCAGTTTCTTTTGGTCACTTTCTACAGATACCTGCTGACAGTTTTTCACTGAGTTTCCCACAAATTCCCATTAAAAAAAAAATACTGCAACAGTGATTTAAACAAAGTGTTCTTTTGGAGCTCTGTGAATGCAATCATGTATTTGTTTTATTTGTAGGTATGTTTTTTAAAGTATTTTTATTTTTATAATTGCTTTTATTTTTAGGTATGATAAGTAGAAAATGCCATGGTGATTATCATTCATCTCAGAAACTATAATAAGGAATTTATCAAATGAGTGTTCTGTATGGAAAATTTGAGAGTGCTGCAGCACATTTTTAAGGTTGAAATACCTCCTGCGTGAGCACGATGATGGAATTCAGCCATTCATCATTCTGACTTCTCACACATCTCCTGGATCTGCCTTCAGGGAATCCTGTCTGGGGTCTAGCAAATGTAATAGACATATGGTCCATGACTCAATGTTTGTGTTATCCAGGAGCTTGATTCTGATTCTTAATCTAGAAGAGAGTTTCTATACATTTTTATAGGAAATGTAGCTTTTTTAAAAAGCCAGTATTTGTGAACTGCTTATGTACTAGAGGAGGAAACTAGGCCTGGCCAGCATTCGAAGTGCGAGCATCTGGGGTGGAAGGGCAGGTCCCAGCTGACCTCTGGGCCCTGGAAGCACCTAGGCCCCCACCCAGCTCCCTCAGCACCTGGTGGCCGCCTGCCGCCGCCACTGGTTGCCGTCTGCAGGGCGATTGGCAGGGCGATCAGGCCCCGCTCGCACCCACCTTCGCCTGGCGCCAGCCCTTTCACCTGCTCCACCATCCCTCTGCGGTCCCGCTCTCGTTGGGGCCCATCAGGGCCAGCAGCGCCTCCACTGCCACCCGCTGCCAGCGCCACATCACTGACACCTGCCGTGTTCCGTGCTGCCCCCTGGTGGTCAGCGCATGTCATAGCGAGCGGTCGAACTCCCGGTTGAGGGGACAATTTTTTGCATATTAGGCTTTTATTATATAGGATTTCTTTACTTTCATACCCAAGAACCTAACCCCTCAAACTTTAAAGGACTGGAGAAAAGTAAGACTATTACCTACTAAAAGCCATACCAAGAGGCAATTCAACTATTTCTGTGCATCATAGTAGTTGCCTAAATTTGAAGTACTCACTTAAAAATGAGACATTAGAAATTCTAATCTTAGGGCATTGGAATCATTCTAGGATTTCCTTAAGACAAAAAAGTATAATATCTTGACATCATTGCATATTGGGTCTCACAGGCAAACAAATTAACACATATGATTATTGGGCCTTTAAGAAATTATTTGCTCCTGGGTACTCAAGTGATTTGAAAGTTGGGATCTGGACCACATTAGTAAACAGAATTTGCTTATTTGTATCAACTTGGAAATACATTAATTTTGTAGAACAAATATACACCCTGGGATAGGTGGAGGATATATTCTCTAACAGTATAATGAATAACTTCTGATAATCTTCATATTCAAGCTTTCAATTTGAGGAAATAAAATGCGAACAATAATGGGAAAATAGGGTAGCCCAATTTTTAAAAATATCATTTTCGGTTTTGTGCATATCTGTGTTGCTATGTAAGCTTTAGAATTTCCTAATGAATGTAAGGTTTAATTAAAAATTATTAAAAATGTACAGTTTCTGCAAATTCCACCTCAGAGAATTGTTAAGTGAATTGCTTCATTTGGGGATCTAGAATATGTTTTCCATAAACCATGCCTATTTCAAAACAAAATAATATATGTTTTTGGCTAGGTCTGTTCACTCTGTAATATCTCCTTTGGGGGCTCTTCTGTCAAAACTGAGAACACTTATAGTATCCAAAGCCTTTTCTGTGAGATATAGCAAAAGTTATTCTCCCTTCTTCTGACTCCCACAAATTTTACACGTTGCTGTTAACATCTCTCTAATAGTAAAAGCAAGGTAGTATTCTAGTGAAACAAATGCAACCTTATTTAATTAAAAACAAAACAACATACCAGAGGACTAAAGAATTTAATTTTTGTGAAAAATAAGTAAACTATGATTGATATTTAAAATTGAAGTACTTTTGATTAGTTGTAGGCTAATCCAGAATGGGAATAAAAGAGGCCTTTTGCTCACTGTTTCCACTAAGAACTTGTGACCTTTTCAAGAGTGCTGGCAACAAACATTTCAGTGATAATTTACCAAGATAGCAAGCAGTTTTGCTGCTAAACATAGTTATGCCAGGATAAAATGCAATTTCTGATTTTCTGAGAGCACATGATTCCAATTTACCTGGAGTTACTGGTATTTATTCTGATATTTTAAAATCGGGTGTGTTTTAGAGTTCCCTTTTAAAAAAAAGCAAAGTCAAATGGGAAACCTGTTTTGAAGATTGGAATCAATGTGGCTGAAATCAACTGCACACAAGATCTTAAATCAGATCATAATATGAGTCACAGAGGAAAATAACTGAATTCAGTCATATACCTAGTAGGATATATATATATCCTACTAGGTATAGGTATATATATATATATATCCTACTAGGTATAGGTATGTGTGTGTATATATATATATATATATATATATATATATATATATATATATGTTTGTGTGTGTGTGTGTGTGTGTGTGTGTGTGTGTGTGTGTGTGTGTATTAGAGGCCTGGTGCATGAAATTCGTGCACGGGGTGGGTGTCCCTCAGCCCACCCTGCACCCTCTCCAATCTGGGACCCCTTGAGGGATATCTGACTGCCTGTTTAGGCCCTATCCCGGTAGGATCGGGTCTAAATGGGCAGTCGGACATCCCTCTCACAATCCAGGACTGCTGGCTCCCAATTGCTCGCCTGCCTGCCTTCCTGATTGCCCCTAACCGTTTCTCCCTGCCAGCCTGATCACCCTCTAACCACTCCCTGCCAGCCTGATTGATGCCTAACTGCTCCCCTGCAAGCCTGTTTGCCCCTAACTGCCCTCCCCCGCAGGTCTGGTCACCCCTAACTACCATCCCCTGCAGGCCTGGTCCCTCCCAACTGCCCTCCCCTGCTGGCCATCTTTTGTCTACATTGGGGCAGCCATCTTGTGTGTTGGAGTGATGGTCAATCTGCATATTACTGTTTTATTAGATAGGATAGAGGTCTGGTGCATAGGTGGGGGCCAGCTGGTTTGCCCTGAAGGGTGTCCCAGATCAGGGTGGGGGTTCCCTTGGGGTGTGGGGTGGCCTGGGCGAGGGTCCTGTGGTGGTTTGCAGACCAGCCACGCCCCCCAGCGACCCAAGCGGAGGTCTGGTATCTGGGATTTATTTATCTTCTATAGTTGAAACTTTGTAGCCTTCAGCAGAGCCAAGCCTCCTGCTCATTTCGTGGCTGCATCCATTTTTGTTGGGATTTATTTATCTTCTATAATTGAAACTTTGTAGCCTTGAGTGGAGGCCTAGGCTGGCCAGGGTGTGCGGAAAGCGTGGCTTCCTCCATTACCAGGGAAACCCAAGCCTTCTGCTGGTTCCATGGCCGCAGCTATCTTGGTTGGGTTAATTTGCATACTCGCTCCTGATTGGCTGGTGGGCATGGCTTGTGGGTGTAGCAGAGTGATGGTTAATTTGCATGTTAGTCTTTTATTAGATAGGATATACTAATAAAAGAGAAACATACACATTGACCATCACTCTGCTACACCCACCAGCCAATCATAACAAGTATGCAAATTAACCCAACCAAGATGGTGGCAGCCACAGAGCTAGAGCGAGCAGGAGGCTTGGGTTGCCCCCAGCGATGGAAGAAGCCAAGCTTCTCGCCCGCCCTGGCCTCTGCTCAAGGCTACAAAGTTTCAATTATAGAAGATACATAAATCCCAGATACCAGGGCCTCCGCTTGGGTCGCTGGGGGGCGTGGCCAGCCTGTAAACCACCACAGGCCCCTCGCCCAGGCCGCTCCACACCCCAAGGGAACCCCCACCCTGATCCGGGACACCCTTCAGGGCAAACCAGCCGGACCCCACCTGTGCAACAGGCATCTATCCTATCTAATAAAAGAGTAATATGCAAATTGACCACCACTCCAACACACAAGATGGCTGCCTCCATGTGGACACAAGATGGCCACCACAAGATGGCCAGCAGGGGAGGGCAGCTGGGAGGGACCAGGCCTGCAGAGGAGGGAAGTTGGGGGCAACCGGGACTGCAGGGAAGGGCAGTTGGGGGGGACCATGCCTGCAGGGGAGGGCAGTTAGGGATGACCAGGCCTGCAGGCTGGGGCAATCAGGCTGGCAGGGGAGTGGTTAGGGGGTGATCAGGCTGGCAGGCAGAAGTGGTTAGGGGCAATCAGGAAGGCAGGCAGGCGAGCAGTTGGGAGCCAGCAGTCCTGGATTGTGAGAGGGATGTCTGACTGCCCATTTAGGCCCAATCCTACTGTGATTGGGCCTAAACGGGTAGTCGGACATCCCTGGAGGGGTCCCAGATTGGAGAGGGTGCAGGCTGGGCTGAGGGACACACCCCCCTGTGCACAAATTTCATGCATGGGGCCTCTGGTATATATATGTATATAATTAAACCTGGTTTTTGTCCATATGCAAGTGTGTCCTAAAGATTCCAAACTTTGAAAAGATTTTTTATATGTATGTACAGGGTAGACACATCTGATTGGATAATACTGCTTTAGTGTTCTCTTAATTATCTGAAGCAATAATTATAATTTAAAACCTACAATGACATCATTTGTAAATTTATTTTTCTACTTCTCAAAATACCAAGTATAATTAGACACAATTACTGCTTAAAGATGGTGAAGGCTTTGATTTCAGAAAGTTCCTTTTACCTCTTCACAGAGAATTAAATGATCTGTTAAGGCTATTGGAGACATCTGGTTTAGGCTATTTGACTTTTCACACGTCATATCTATCTAACAAGGACAGATGCTCCCAGTAGGGGTTAGTCTTGTGTTGGCAATTATTGTACCATCAAGGAAAAGCTAGGGCTTTTATTTTAAAGTCATTAATTATGGAAGAATAAACTTAAAAATCAATTATTGTAACAAAACTAACTGGGTAATATTTGTCCCCTCTGTTATATTTCCCCTCCAAACCTCAGAAGGCTAAATTGCTTGCTAAATACCCTCCAAAAGTGGACTATAAGTGGTAAAAATGAGCAATTATCTAAGTTCAGTTGCATATGATTTGGGGAAAATGTCATATTATTAGGTTTTAAAGTGAAAAACATTGCCTGCAAAATTCAGTTTGAGGGGAAAAAAACAGGTAAGATAATTTTGTGCCAATCAGCCCCTTGCCTTACCTGTGTTCTGCATTGTGGGGATAACTGCCTGCTCTCTTGACTTAAAAATAAGTTTTACTCTCATTCCTCAGACTGAGCTAATCTTTCACTCTCTAAACCAAGCACTTTATAATAAATGCAGACATGGAAATAAGATAAAACAGGAATTTACAAAGAATACCTTTGGCCTTGTTGACTTACAGTTGTCAACCTACTATAAGCAGTCAAACAAGCATAGCCCAGAAGACATGGACCTCCTTTTGGAGGTGGACAGGGCCCTGGAAAGAGCTGTCTGTGAGCAGCAGCAGAGAAGCCACCGGGCAGTGCGGGGAGCTTTCATCTCCCACACCTTAAACAAATGATTAGGTAAACGCTATGTAATTGCTACTCAAATGCAACCTCAAGGCAAGACTCTCAGACCCTTCTTCCCAACTAAATTGCTATCCGAGGTTCCTTTCTATTAGAATTTGTAGCACCAGTTTTGGTTAGAAATCAGACTGTTTGGATTTTAAATTGTAGCACTACCTACCAGTAAAGTGTTGGACAAGTGGCCTTGACCAGGTCACAATCTGTCTGGGCTTTGGTGTTCTCCTCAGTAAAGTGAAGGGGCTGGATTTCGGAGGTCACAAAGTCCACCCAGTAGGGACAAGAAGAGGGAAGTTGCTGTGCATAGTGGGGTCTACAGCAAAGTATTTGATCCAAAAATATGTCCAAGGCCCCATGTTGGCCGAACTAATCCTATGTGTAGAGATGACGATCTTTGGCTTAGATGATTTGTAAGGTCACTTCCAGTGCTAATGTTTCATAATTTGTTTTTAACCATTTTGCACATTTAGCCCCTTATTGCCTTGTGCTTATTTTTCTATATGCATTTTTCTCCTCTGCTTCTGAGGGAAACACTGGTATCAGCAAGTTTAGTTCTGTATCAGAGAGAATAAAGCTGATCAGGGTGAGTTTAAAGTCAATGTTATGCACTGTGAAATGCTTTGTTTTCTGAAAGAAATTTTATCCTCATCCTTTGGCTTGTCATAATGTGCCTAACTTAACTTGAATTAGCATTTGTGTCTGTTTATATTAGTATGCCAGTTGATTTAATCCACAACAGCTAGCAAAAGTTTTCCTTCATTAGTATCAAGACTTGTGTTATATGTCTGTACCTGTTTCATCAAAGCTGTTGATAAAATACTCAAGAATTTTTGGTAGTCATTGTGCCAACCTAAGTCACTATAGCCAACCTTTAATCTTCTTACATATATGTTTATTTTCATTAACAGGTGGTTTTTTAACTTCATTGTCTTGGTTAGACCAAAACAAATAATACATTTCAATCCTAAGGGACTTTGTACAGTGATTTCAGGTACATTTTCTCTGATTTAATCCCTTCAAATCCCAGTAGGCAAACAGAGTAAGAGAAGGAAACAGATTCAGAGAGGTACCCAGTTACAAATGCAGAACTTCCTTTCTTGTCTTTTCCCTGATCTCACTTCATTCACTCCTCACGTCATCCCACCAAATCCACACTCACGGGGAGTAGGTGGGCTTGATCCAAGCAGATCTCTGTAGAGGGCTTAATGTTGTTTCCCTGTATCCTCCATCTGTGCCCTTTCTTTCTTATGGCGGTCTTTTTCTCTTCACCTGCACCCCCTCAGCTCTGCTCACATGTTTATTGTTTTGTATGAGACACCTTTCAGGAACTGGCAAGATAGCCGGTGCCCTCATGGAATTGCCCTCTTGCTTCAGGACCACCACTCTGATGCTGACTCTTGCCCTCAGCATAATTCATCCAGGCTGCACTATGTTTCGTCACGAAGACCAGTTCGCTTTCCAAATGTTAGAGCCCTTTCACTCATTCATTTTTTCTTTTAGAGCCTACAATGTCAGCCTCTTGGCTGGGCAATGATTAAGAAAGACAGCTCTAACTCCCAAGGGCCCTTAGCCACTGAGGAAAACGAACATGTCTCCATGTAACTATGGATGATGCCCTTGGTGCCACAGAATCCTTTAGAGTGCTGGGGACACAGAGGAGAGGAAGGAAATTTTCCCAGGGTGGACAAAGGGGTATGGAAGGTGTCACTAAGGAACTGATATTTAAGCTGAGCCCTGGAGAATGTGTCTACCAGTGAGGGAGGCCGGGCAAAAGGCATTTCTTCAGCAGGACCAGGATGAAATAAGGCTCTAGTAGTGGCGGCTACAAATTACTTCATTCTATATTGTCCAGAAACCCAAATAATACTTATATTTTAATACAGAGTCTTAAATGGCTTTAAAGAAGTGAGTAATAAGGGGATTTCATGAACCGTGGCAGGGAATTATTTTAACTAAAGAGTTTTGTAGCATCTCTTGAACAACATCTCCAAGGTGGCTTTCTTTTATTCCAGCTCAGTGGGTCCAGATCCAAGTGCTTTTGGAATTAACTTTTGGATCCTTTTTAGGTTGCTGCCACATCACGGTTTCTATTTCCAAGTTCTCACAGGGCATGCCAGTGTTCATTTGTACCAATACATTTACAAAGCTTGCAAAAATTTGTTGGTGTTGATGAACCTTCCTTGTGCTTTATTTAAAAGAGTGACCCTTTTATTTGCCTGCTTCTATTTTTCCATCAACAGCTATTCCATGCCTCTGGGCCTATACTGTCTCATTTCATGACATTTAATGAATGTTAGAACTGGCTTTGCAAGTGCATTGCCTTTATCTTGTAGCCTGCAGTGAGATGCTTTTTAATATTTTCTCCACATGTGAACTCAGTGTTTTCCTTTAGCTTTTCTTTAATTTCCATGTGGTTAATCCCCTTCTCCTGCAGGGAGCCTCGATATTTATAGATTTTTCCCCTTCTACTCTATCTTCAATAATTTCCTTTTTTACATTCAGTGAACACATCCATCACAATAAATGGTCTTTTCCCTATTAGTATTGATGTGCATTTATATAACCCAGGCTCCCTTTTTATATATTGCTGTTAATGTTCATGGTAATTTTCAGTAGCTTGGGAAGCTGGGTATTAGAGTTGGCACAGAGTTTCAAGTCATGATGCCTGGTTTCAAGTTTATTACTAAGTCAAAACCAAGGTTATCTGGGTTTTTTTTTTCTTAATTGGCCCAATATAAAATGAAAGTATTAAATAAGAATCTCTAAATTATCTCTCATTTCATTAAAATATTCTTGACTTGATAGCCCTTTTACTCACCAAAAGATGCAAAATATTCCCATTACCAGTGCTGAATATTTTCATATTCAAAAGTTCGATTTTATAAATTTTTATAGCCCCTAGTAGATTTAAGTAGGGGGTTGAGTTATAAGCAGTTAGCATTGGTCAAACTTAGATGCTATCTCAACTTATTTTAGCAGAGTCTACAATGATATAGTTTTAAAATTCTTATATTCTTTCTATACTTCATTTATATTCTTTTTCTACAAGGTATTTTTTTTCCTATCTCTATGCATGTCACCAGATGTAGGAAAGGATATAATTGGCAGGACTTGTGCTGCTGTTTATTTTTTGTATTGCTTTTATAGCTTTTGCGGTTTTCTCAGAAAACATCTTTCAAAGTAACACTGTGTGCTTCTGAGAGCCTCCTGAACCAGTCATTTTGCTGAAAGACAGTCCTGCGCCAACCATTTTGGTTGTTCAGCAAGCTTGGCAGATATCAATGGCATTTCCATGATTCCAGTTGTATATGCTTTTTCATTACATAATGAACCACGTGAAGTGGGAGATTTTGATAGCATTTAATATTTGTTTCAAAACCCTACACCTTTGTTATATCTTTCTGTAGTAAATTCTGTATGTTGAAAATACTTCTTTTTTATTATTCCAGAAATTATTGTTTCTATTTATGACTTTTGTAACTGTTTTTGGTAACTCCAATATAATTTTAAATAATCAGTTAATTTTTGTTTTTTAGGATTCAATCATCTTTACGTATTTTGTTAAATTATGGATCTGTAAGCCTAATTTTTTTCTTATCTATTATAAAGTATTCCTAGGGCCTCTGTGACTCCTGTTAGGCCACTGGGTAGGCAATAATGAAACAGATTTTAATCTACAAATTTTAATTCCATCCTTTTAAAGAGTGAGATTAAGAAATGTTAAAATCCACTCATTGTAATTAACAATGTTTCCATTGTTTAAGACATTTTTGGCAGCATTTTCCTTGTCAGGCAGGAAAATGTCAAAACTTGGTAATCACTCCTCATTTGTGTATGTGTCAGGGTGTGTGTCCGTATACAGTGTTGACTAGTTTCATCACTTGATTCCAAATGCCTTTGGCTGTTTCAAAATTCAAATCTACCCTTAAAGGAAAAAAATTCATCTCTACTGAGAATATTCAGAAGAATTGGCTGAGTGGGTCTCAGAACTGGCTGGAAGATTAAAATTGAAGAACTAGGCTTGGGAATTTGGAAGGACCTTGGAAGTACAGGAGGCAAACACAGTGGGGGTCACACCACAAAGCAATGTGGTTTAGGCTGTCCCTTCTAGCTTGGCACCATTAGACTACCCCCACTGGTACCAATTGGCCATGGAGTCTTGTATCACTTCCTTTAGATGCAATAGTCCCAGGTGTGAGTGTTGGTGCAAATTGAGCTGGTGTGCCTTGCACCAAGTGAGGATGTGTGAATCCTTTAGGAAGCAGAACGGTTTCCCAACCAAATTTACACAAGATTTCCCCACAGCTGTCCATCACAAGTTTGTTTACATTAAACACTGATATTATAGGTGCAACATTGAAGTATTTTAATTAGTTAAAATGAGCATGAATTATTTTTGTACTGTTATGCCCAGATTTCGTGATCCCCAAAGACCACCAGGGAGCCGAGTCCGATGCAAAAGCAAATCCCCATCCACCACTCCCCGAGCAGCGGCAGGAGGCAGAGAGAGAGCCCCAGGCGCCAAAAGCGCTGATTTATAGGGGGCCTGGGAGAGGTAGGAGGGGTGAGGTAGTGTGGCCTCCGCTGATTGGTCGGGGTCAGGTTGCACATGGGGGCAGGGCGCGGCTTACTTTCCTCTTGCATTTCTATTGGCTAATTCAAAAGTGTGGGCTGGGCTCTTGGAGAGGTTCTAGGGCGGGAACCTGACTCCACAAGGTGGAGGACATGGAACAAAGGGAACATGGAGTCGGTCTCTCCCCGCCCTTTCAGTACTTTAAAAAGTAGACTACAGAATCATTATAAGAAAGAGACGGCTGTTTTTCTTTCAAGTTCCGGGCACAGAGTTAGCACCTGCGCTATGATCTGGGGAAGCCACCTAGATGCTGCTGCACCCCAGCTCACTGCTCCTCACTCTCCCAGCAGGAGACTTGGTGCGCTAACTTCTATATGGTGTGAGTTGGTGGGAGAAATCAGGGAGAAGGAGAAAGAAATTGTAGTGAAATGTGCACACATTCCTTTTCCCCCTCTAATCATCAGGAGAGCGCCATTCAGACCTTCAGGTTAGCTCATGTCTGATTCGGACAGGAGCAAGTCCGCGAAAATAACCAAAACAAAACAACAGCAACGAAAAAACAAAGCTGGAAAGGCAAGTGCTCTGCTTTGTTAAAAGAAACTCTGGGGGAGCCTCTGGGTGTGCCCAGCGTTAGTTGAAAAGAGTGAGCTTAGGGAAACGAGGAGGAAACATTTTCCCTCATTTTCTTCTCAACATAAAGGGAGGAATAAGGCAAGGGGAAATATAGATGAGTAAGTATAGTCATTGTTTCCTTAGGATAATTGGTGTTAAGGTGCTGATGCATCTTTTTATTCTATCTAATTGGCTGTTATTAAAATAGTGTTCAACCCCTCCACCCCCTCCCGTTTATTCATTCACTTCTATTTTCCTGTTAATGTTCTTTTTAGGGAGGGTCAGCTCTACCCTGGTGAATGATCCAATGTTCAGGCTAGCATATCTTGGTGTTGTACGCTCATTAAATTTCTTGTATTTTCTTGCAGGAAGTGGGGAAATGCTGTTTACACCCATTTTTGCAATTAGAGCCTGTCTTCTGTGAGAGCCAAGGAAGCTCCTCTTTGATAATGAGTCTCCTGTCTTACTCAGAGCCGTTAGCAGTTGCATTAACTGTCCACCCTGGTGAATGTGCAGAGCCCTGGGAGCCCCTGTAGCTGCAGCTGCAGGTGACATTTTGAGATGCTTCTGGAAGTGCTTCTCACCTTACCTTAGAGCAGTGGTTCTCAGACTTCAGCTGTATTACAATCACCTGGAAGGCTTGTTAAACCACAGCTTTTTGGGGGCTGCACTTGGAGAGGGCGATTCAGTATGAGAAGTAGCCTGAGAATTTGCATATCCAACAAGTTCCCAGGTGCTGTTGCTGATGCTGCTGGTCCCATGAACACACTTCCAGAGTCACCGGGGATTTTTTGCTGCAACGGGTATATAAACAAACACTCTAAGTAAAATAGAGAAACGGTGCAGTGAGATATTGAATTAACGTTTGTTAAATATCACAGGGCGCAGAGTATTATGAGGTGTTTGGGAACTATTTCAGGGAAGTGTATACAATTTCTGCTACCTAGGTTCTTAATGTTAACTGTAAGGCAGTGCTTTGGTTTTCCAAGTAATTGGAAAAATCCCATAGAGAATGTTATTTAACAAAATTCTTCCCCCTGTTGTTTAAAATAGTAGCTTTTAAGACCATGGCCTGAGTTTGGTCTAGGGTAGGCCCTAGACCAGCCTTGGGCAAACTACGGCCCGCGGGCCGGATCCAGCTGTTCATCCGGTTCTCTTGCTCTCCCCTCCGCTCCTTTACTTTGAATTTATATTAGTTCACACAAACACTCCATCCATGCTTTTGTTCCAGCCCTCTGGTCCAGTTTAAGAACCCATTGTGGCCCTCAAGTCAAAAAGTTTGCCCACCCCTGCCCTAGACTCTAGGGAACCAAATAACTGGGTTATCTAAGCTCTGTCATTTGGGCAAATTATTTATCCTCTGTGATGACCTAATCTTCAGCTTATTGACGTGTCTCCTGTATATATGTTTTCTATTTCCTTACCTCATGTTCTTTATTTTCTTCACTCTATTTCTTTGACTTTAATTTGCTAATTTTCTTAGAACTTCGTGTGAGATAAAAGCTTAGATTATTGATTATCAGCATTTTGTCTTTTCTAATATATGCAAATAAGTCTATAAATGTTCCTCTAAACACAGCTTTAGTAGCATCCAATGAGTTTTGATGTGTATTATTTTTACTATAAGTTTCAAGTATATTCTATTTCTATAATTTCTTGATTTTATGAGTTATATAGAAGTATACCAGTTAATTTGTAAATACATGGGGGTTATTTAATGTCTTTGAGACTAAGGTTCTTTATCTTTAAAATATAGTAAGTTTCTGGGAGGAATAAATTAGCTAATGTTACCAAAATGCTTAGTACAATGTCTGGCAAAGTTAATTTTCAGCAGATGATATGATAGCTATTACTATTTTTTGTGTTATCCAGGGGTCCAAGGTAGAAAACTTAGAAAATGCTTTGGGTTAGAAAGAATACCTAATTTCTATCCACACTATATCTGAAGCACCCCCAATGTTTGTATTTTACAGATTTACCCTATGGAAAGTTTCTGACTGATGGATTTAGCTATTCTTTTCCAGGGCTCACTTTCCTGCTGATGTTATTGTATAGGAAAGGCCATAAAAATCTGATTCTAGTTTTTATTTAAGTTACTTTATACCCCAGAATCTAAGATTATACATGTTTACTTTTGAAAAATTTAGATGCATTTAAATTCTATGTGTATATTTAATATAGTATTATTTTAACAAAACATTGAGCAATTAATGTTGTATCTTAACATTTGTTAGTGTCTTGTAATTGAGGGACTATAATTATGGTTTTTGTTGTGGTTGCTTTTGACCTACCAAATTGATTTTATGACTTACAAGTGGATCATATTCCATAGCTTTGGAAAATGCTGACTTACATGTATCATGGTTATTTCCTGGGTCTGGCAGGTTCAGTGAGCCAGGAAGGTGGAAATGGTTATTAGAAATGTATTTAACTAGAGTCACAATGTTTGAAATGGCTTGTCTTTGGCCTCTTTGCTTTCCTTCTGGTAAATCTCTCTGACCACCTGTTTCTATTCTATGCCTCCTGCTACAATAAGATCCCCAATATGGATAACATTTGGTAATTATAGTTTTAATTCAAAGGTTTAGGGCACTCCTGGATTTAAATATGTAGACCATAGTGTAGACATGTAATATTTATGTCGCTGAAATTACTACAATGTTTTTTCCAACATATGGCCTATTTGCTAAAGTTTGTGAAAAATAACAGTGAATTAATAACAAAAAATAATCTGTTAATTTAAATATGACACAATCTTGGTTAATTTTCACATTTGACATACAGACTGGAAATTTTGTCCATTAAATCTGAAGTCCATGAAATCAAGGTCTGCAAAATTGAGGATTTGCTGTATTACACATAGTCCAATGCAGAAACTGGTCCCAAAGCAAGGACTTTGTCTGGTTGGTGTAATGCACTCAAACATTTTGGGAGAGATGTTTGGTATAATAATCTGTTTCCCAAGTTTTTTTTTTAAATTAAGTTTTCCCAAAATGTTTAATTACTATTTGAAAAAAAATTACCCAGCTGATTCTTAAGTGCAGCCAGAGTTGCGAGCCACTTGAGAAATTTCGTTTTCCTTTCTTGGCCAGCTTCTCCCCAGAAATGACTCTCCCCTACATGACCATGTTAAGAGACGTTGCTTTTTATTTTAATGTGAAAAGTTGACATGAGTGGAGCCATTTAAAAGTAGCGATAGGGCAGCCATTTCAGAGCAACTCCTTGCTCATCTTATTCCTGAAACCTTTGGAATGTTTGAACAGGCAAAATAACCTTTGGACTGGGCCAAACCAACATTGTATTTCAAACAACTATTTTCAAAGCTAACAGGAAAGCAGACATTCCGACTACCGATCTGAAAATAAAAGACATTCTTTAGAATTAACACCACCATATATAGCTAAAGAATAACTTGGTTTATTTGCACCTACAGAAATTCCTCCCTTTAACTCATGTAAATATTTCCTTTCCCTTTTTCATAAATCCCCCTTGCCTTCACTCCCTAATTTAAATACTATGGGGGTTTGTACTTGAATCAGTGCTTCTGGAATAGTTATTTTTTAAAAATATCAAATAAACACTTGTTGCCTCTCACTTCAGTCTTTTATTTTTAGGTTAATACCACTCTCAGGGACAAGACTTAAATTGCAATGCCCTCTCACATCCCCCCCTCCCCCCGTATGTATATGTTAACATATAGCTATCATATGAACCAGCAATTCTATTCCTGGTTGTATACCCAAATAAATTGAAAATAGGTGTTAAACAAACACTTGCACACTTATGTAATATTGTGATTTATAATAAGAAATGTATATTTGGTCTTCACCCCTGTTTGCGGTACAGAGCTAAAACCTTTGAAATTTCCTAAGTGAGGAGAGCAACAAAGGTGTCTTGTTATGTTAATTAGGTGGCTATTGGAAAGCATCTAAGGATGAGTGCTGGTTTACCGACCACTGATTTAATTGCGAGCCGCGGTTTACGGACCACTGATTTAATCAATCATACCTATGTATTAAAGCTTCCATTAAAAACCCAAAAGGAGAGGGCTGGGAGAGCCTCCAGGTTGGTGAACACGTGGAGATTTGGGGAGATTGGCATGCGGGGAGAGGGCATGGAAGCTCCTGCGCTTTCCCCATACCTTCTCCTATGTATGGGTTCCATCCATCTGGCTATTCCTCAGTTATATTCTTTCATAATAAACTGGTGATTTACTAAGTAAAATGTTTCTCTGAGTTCTGTGAGCTGCGCTGGCAATTTAATCCAACCCAAGGAGAGGATCTTTGGAACCCCCACTCTGTAGTCAGAAGCACAGGTGATATCCTGAACTTTCAATTTTTGTCTGAAGTGTGTGTGTGTGTGCGCGCGCGCGTGTGCGCGTTGGGGGAGGTTAGGGGGGGCAGTGTTCTAAGACTGAATCCTTAACTTATGGAATATGACACTATCCCTGGATAGAGAGTGTCAGAATTGAGTTGAATTGTAGCTCACCCAGCTAGTGTTAGAGAATTGGTTGGTGGTGGGAGGGAAAGAACCCCATATGTTAGAATTGGGTGCAGAACCCTTACAAATATTCATAAGGACAGTAGCCATGGAAACAACTCAAATGTCTGATAAATGGGTAAACAACATGTGCTATATCCATACAATGGAACATTATTCAGCCATAAAAAAGAATGCAGCACTGACACCTGCAACAACATGGATGAACCTTGAAAACATGCTAAGTGAAAAAACAAACACAAGAGGCTGCATATCTTATGATGATTGTGTGAATTTAACCTCAGTTTAAAAAAAGTGAAACAAAGGAAATAGTACTGAAAATCTGTGTAGAGAGGCCCTTGACCACAAATTTAGTCTTTCCTATTTACTACCAAAAATAAAACACCCTGGGAGAGGGAAGCAATGGATTAGAGAAGGATTTACCCAAAACTAGTAAAGCATTAGTTGGAGGGTCTCTCATTTGCATGGCCCCATTTTAAGTTCATTTTTGGGGCCCTTGCAATGTCTTTGAAAATAAGTTACTTCATCTGTGAAACCTAATAGAGTTGTAAGGATTAATTGAGTTAATATAACAAAGTCCTAGATTTTGTAAAATTCACAAAAATAATATATTCCAAATTCAATTTGTTAGGACTGCTCATTCCACTCTGACTTCTATGTTATGGTGGTGAAGGTGTGGCCACAGACATTTTTGGAATCCAGCTGATGGTAGGGTGAATGGGACACATGTGGCAAGCCAGCCTGGCCATGGCATACTCAGCCCCACGTTGGGCGCCTTATGTGACGCGCGCCAGCTTAGCCAGGTTTGGTGAGCCTGAGAGGGGGTGGTGAAGGATTAAGAAAAGGCAGACATGAGAAGAAAGCTGGGTCTGGGTGGGATGCTGTCCTCTCTGATGGAGAGCTAGCGACAGCGCCATGGACTACAAGCTGTGTATTTTATAGCCAGATTCCACGAGGCAAAGTAAGAGTGTGGTCAAGATGTTTACAACATTCTCATGGGTTTCGATCCTACTCAATTACATGCACCTGAACTCTATCAAGCCCACATCACTCAGGCACGTAGGGCCACGTGTTCGGACCATAAGGTCAAGCTTACAACTATAGCTGTTGGCTATAATTGTGTTGGGAGGGCTCTGCCCCCCAAGCTGGGACTTGCACATGGCAATGAGAGGACTTGCCCTCTCATTAGTCCGAGGCTTGAACCTGTTCAAACACTGTAGCCACTCTCCACAGGCACACATTTAGTTTTGGTTCGGTGTGAGACATGTATGTTATATTTATAACTTAGGTACTGGATAGGCTGTCCAGTGGTCCCTACCGATAACCAGGTCCTAATCCCTAGAACCTGTGGATGTCAACCTAGGAGGCAATGGAGACTGCAGATATGATTAATTTAAGAATCTTAAGATGGGGAAATTATCCTGGATTTTCTGGGTAGGCCTTAAATGAATCAGAATTATCTTTGTAAGGAGGAGACAGAGAGAGATTTGACTTAAAAAAAAAAGAGGGCAAAGTGACCATGGAAGCTAGAGACTACATTGCTGGCCTCAGAGAGGAGGAAAGGTGCCAAAAGCCAAAGCATGCTGGCACAGGCAAGGAAAAGGTTTCTCCTCTGTAGCCGCCAGTGGGAGTGTGGCCCTGCAGACACCTTGATTTCAGCCCAGTGAAACTGACTTCACATTTCTGATCTCCAGAACTGGAAGAGAATACATGTGTTGCTTTAAGCCACCAAGTGTGTGGTAATTATTACAGCAGCCACAGGAAACAAATACAGAAAGATAGCAGAGTTATTGCTGGCTATGCTGCTGTTGGAATGGCTTCCAGGAATATTCCCGCTGCCCACTGTGTCCATCCACCCAGCAGAGTGGAGACATGAAAGGACAGAACCAGAGTTTTGTTAAGATCTGAATGTGTCACATAGTCAGTCTAGCAACAGAAGCATGGATGTCGTGTAGCAAGGTTTGAAGTGTAGAGAACCAGAAGTTTATCTGGGAAAACTATTTAATTTCCAGACTTGTAAAATTATTTTCATTGATTTCTAGTCAGAATGGAAATTCTCTCCTATCAGCAATATATTCAATGATAAATACATCATATGCATTCTTTTCTCTTTTAGTGCTATATGTGCAAAATAGAATTTATTAGAACTTCCATGTAAGACCCAAACCTGTTGCTGTACTACAAGCAGTGTGTGTGTGTGTGTGTGTGTGTGAAGTCATTTTTTAAAATGTTTCCCCATAGAATGGATTGTTTCAGCATTTCAGATGCACCTTGTCCTGCTAAAATCCTGTGTTTCCAGGTGAAATGGCACTACAATGCAGTAGAACAGCCAGAATAAGGAAGTGTTCAAATGGCTGAACTCATAACGTTCACTAATAAATCAATGTATGCAGTATAAAAATTGTTATAAGAGTAAGTATGATGAGTAATTGTGTAGCTTAATACACTCCAGCAGCACTTTGAAGAAAGTATTTTAATTGCTCTTGAGCAGGGCTTGGCAAACCATGGCCTGGGGACCCAATCCAGCTAGCTGCCTTATTTGTAAATAACATTTACTGGAATGCAGTCATGTCCATTTATTTACATATTGTCCATAGCTGTTTTAGTCCTATAAAAGCAGAACTCTATAGTTGAGACGCACTTAAGGCTCCCAATACCAAAAGTATTTACTATCTGATCCTTTACCAAAGAGTTTGCCAGCTTCTGCTCTTGTGCATGCCTCAATTTCAGATGAATTATGTTGTATAAGTTATATGACATATTGCATGTTAATTATATATTGTGTAAGCTATTGAATAACTACTCACTACACAAAAATATAGATATGAAAGAAGTATCCCTAGGGAAGCCAAAAATGAGATTGAAAGAAAGAAGGCTAGCAGAAGCTTCAACATAGCAAAAACTCTCTTATTCTATCACAATATAAACAGAAAGCTCTAATGCTCAAAATCATGAAGATATGGGAAAGAATCAAGATAACCAAGAATTATAGTTAATAAAACTGAAGACAGAAGACAGAAAGATGTTTATGAGGGCCAGGACCTTCTCCAGCAGGAAGTGAAAAAGCAGAAGGAAGATGAAAATGACAGCAAAGGAAAACTCAATTTGTACAGTCATCAGAAGGGCACAAAGGTCAGGAATGGCTGCCTGATGACTAGGCCACTGATTTAGATAAATAGCCATCTTTTGTGATCACTTGTGACTTGAGCAATAGTTCATTCAACAATATTTAGTGACTTTTTCAGAATCATGATCTCATAATATTTACAGAGAAGCAAACAGAACATACAATGGACAAAAGAGATGTTTCTTAATTAGATATTTTGAAACATACACACACACAAACATTGTCATATGACAAGGCAACCAAAAAGTATTCAGCTGACATTGTAGGGATAAAAGTATTCTAGAAGTGTGTTAGGCAGCTAATTAATAAAAAATTTTTTTCTCAATTTTGTGACATTTCTGATCTTTATCACCTTTTAAAAGTTTATAAGTTGTTGTAATTTATTTTTTCATTTTAAATATGTATTTTGTATCAAATACTATATATCTGTTGCTAATAGTATATAGTATTCTGTATCAAATATTCTATATATAATTTATAGTCATTTTACATTTTTATAAGAACATAATTTATTTTGTAATTGTGTTCATTTTATATTAATTTATATTTTATATTACTCAGTAAAGGCTAAATCTGTAGTTTCCTTTGTATTTTGTGGGTAGAAGATTCTCAGTCACTGACCATTTACATACCTAGTAAATTAAATGAGGTAAAATTTGAGGTAATAAAATAAAATTTTAAAAATCCTTGAGCAACATCTAGCTTATAATTCATTGAAGTAAACAGAAATTGCTCACACAGTTTCCAAAGCCTTTATAAATGTCATCAACATGATTTAAATGTGAGATCAGCTAATGTAAGTAGCAATTAGAATTAGATTTAACTTGTACATTTGGAGTTACGATGGAAAGCTCTTATGGGGACTCTTTTATTGCACACATAAAGAAATATGAGGAAAAGAAAGGAATTGCATTTTCCTGTATTTTTCCTGAGGTGTATTGTTTGTAAGATCCTCAGGGAGCAAGAGAATAGATGAGTAATGTGAAAGGAAACTAGATAGAGGATTTAATTATTTTAAAATTGGCCCGTTTTATTTTTCAATCAGAAATAACTACAGGAGCCTTTATTAAAAAAAAAAAAAAAAAAAAAAAAAAAAAAAAAAAAAAAAGATTACTTTTCCTAGGGAAAATGGCAACAAATATAGCAAATAACTGTAATAAATAACTTTTTAAGCTCATTCAAAGGTTCTTATTGTGAAGAGTCAGGTTATGTTTTGATTCCCATGTAGCCTCTGATTTGCTGTTTTGTTCCCTAAAGAACAGTAACATGGTGACTTTGGAGAGACTGTATTTCTAGGCAAATTTTATGGTTATGGGGGCCATCACACTTCAGCATTTACTTCCAGGTGCAAAATTTGCTTAGATCTCACCCCCACCTACCTTTGCCTTCTATCATTGATAGAAGAATATGAGCTCTCAGAGCAGAATCTCATTCCCACAGAGAGGAGTGACACGAGATCCTCAGAGTCCATCTCTTTTCAACACCCTCCTTTTACAGATTAGAGGAGAGGCCCAGGGAGGTGAAAGCTTCTTCCAAAGCTCTGGCTTCTGTTTGTAGAGGTGAAACTGGAGGCATCCCCTGGCGTTTCCCATCACACTTTCCTGCTTATTATCTCTCATGAGCTGTTCTTTAACATTGATTTAGAATCCTGGCACTTTAAATCACACCCACAAAGCATGCCCTTCAGGCAGTCTGATGAGATAGCCTATTATAAAACATCTGAGGAAAATCATCCACTGTCCTCTCAGACGTTTCTCAAAACAACATTTGTTGAAAGCAAATAAAATGAAACAGCAAGAAATAGCCAGATCCACTTTTTAAAGTAAAGATTTTGTGATTTACTGGCTTTAATTCTTGGTTTTATTATAACCTCACTTTGATACATTTCATGAACTACAGTGGCAGAACTGAAGCCACTTTTAAAAGACAAATTTCAAAACAGCTTTATTAAGATACTAGAGGCCCGGTGCACAAATTCGTGCATGGGTGGGGTCCAGCCGGCCCGATCCGGATGTTGTTGGGGGGGCGCTATCAGGGGCGGGGCCGGCTGGGTAGAGGGGCTGTGGGTGGTTGGCCAGCCGGCCCCACTCCCTGGTCGAACTCTCGGTCAAGGGGACAATTTGCATATTTGCCTTTTATTATCTATAATAATAAAAGTGTAATATACTAATTAGACCAGACAGCAGAATGACCTTCCGGATGTCCTTCCAGACGACCTTCCGGATGAAGCCAGGGCTGCGAGAGCTAAGGCAGTGGCCGAGGCAAGCCGCTGTGGCTGCGAGGGCAGAGCCCCTTGCACAAATTTTGTGCATCGGGCCTCTAGTATAGGATAATTCACATACATTTAAATTTATCTATTTAAAGTGTATAGTTCACTGTTTTTATTATATTCTCAGAGCTGTGAAAACATCACCACAATCTAATTTTAGAACATTTTCATCAACCCCAAAAGAAATCCCATTTCCATTAGCAGTCATTCTCTATTCCTGCCCATGACCCTCCTCCCAGCCCTAGGCAACCAGTGTCTGTATAGATTTATCTGTTCTAGACATTTAATTCAAATGGAATCATACCATATGTGGTCTTTTATGACTGGCTCTGGTTTCTTTCACTTAGTAAGGCACTTTGAAGGTTCATCTATGTTATAGCAGATATAAATACATCATTCCCTTTTATGGCTATATATTCCATTCTCTTTCTCTGTGTGTGTGTGTGTGTGTGTGTGTGTGTGTATATATATATATATATATATATATATATATATATATATAACATTTTATTTACCCATTTATCAGTTGATGAGTATTTGGATGATTTCCACTATTTGGCTATTAAGAATAATGCTGCTATGAACACTCATGAACAGGTTTTTGTGTGGCATATGTTTTCGTTTCTCTTGGGTATATACCTAGAAGTGGAATTGCTGGATCATAAAGAAACTGTATGTTTACCATTTTGAGGAGCTGACCACCATACTGTTTTCCAACGTGACTGCACTATATCCACATCCTTATCTAATCATCCACCAACCATGTCTTGGCTTTTATCAATAATGCTGCAATGAACATAAGGATACATATAACTTTACAAATAGCTGTTTTCATACTTTTTTTAGTAAATACCCAGAAGAAGGACTGCTGGATCATCTGGTAGTTCTATTTTTAATCTTTTGAGAAACCTCCATAGTTTCCCATTAACATTTACAATTGGTGCCTACAGAGAATCCTGCATTCCAGACACAGTCCTCCTTGCCTCCACTGGGTAGCAGCACTCTAACTTCCCCTTGGTTACCAGAATCAATCACTCCAGCCAACAGAGTCACTCTAAGGAGTGCAAAAGCACCTGATGGCACTCTCACCCTACAATTCAATGGAACAATTTTTAAAAATCCTCGCCCAAGGATATGTTTTTATTGACATTTTTAGAGGGAGAGGAAGGAAGGGAGGGAGAGAGGGAGAGAGAGAAGAGAGAGAGAAATTGGTTGCCTCCCATATCCGCCTGCAACCTAGGTACATACCATGACTGGGAACTGAACCTGCAATCTTTTGGTGCACAGGGTGATGATCCAACCAACTGAGCCACCAGGCCAGGACTCAATGGAACCATTCTTATATCTCTTGGTGGAAGCATTGCCTCTTGATAACCTAGACCTCTAAACCAGCAGAGGTCAAAGTTGCTGGGAAGGGAAGCAAAAATTCGGCAAATGGATTATTTATACAGGGTACAGCAAAGTAGGTTTACAATTGTTCATATGGAAAATAATTCAATAATTATAAATAATAATATAAGAATAAACTGTATTTCATGTACTCACCCTGTATAGTGAGAAGAACCACTTTTATTTCCATCCTTTGATTCCCAGCTCTGTGTTCTCTAGCTCCGGTGAAGATAGCACCATATAAAATCTCTGATTCAAGGCATATACTTTATCCTATAAAACAGAACCTCATCCTTTCAGAGTATTGTCTCCCCACTGGTGTTGTAACTGACTCTTCAGTCAGTCATTCAACATTTTAATGAGCCCAGTTGCTTCTGGGTGATGATTCGTGTGATAAAATTAGTTAATTAGTTGGGCATAAGCTCATTGCTATACTTCATTTGTTTTGAAATCAATTCCTCCATCAGAAGTAGTGCTATATGAAATACCATGATGATCTCACTCACATGTGGAATCTAATGAACAAAATAAACTGATGAACAAAATAGATCGAGACATAGGAACATGGAACAGACTGTGGATTCTCAGAAGGAAGGCGGGAAAGAGATCAACCAAAGAACTTATATGCATATATGCATAACCCATGGACACAGACAATAGGGTGGTGAAGGCGGGGTAGGGGGTGGGAAGAGGTCAATGGGGGGGGGGAAGGACATATTCAATACTTTCAACAATGAAGATTTATTTTAAAAAACCCCCCAAAACTGGAACTTGAAAAAAAATCTGAAAGCACAAGTTAAGTGTGTCTATCTGAATTAAATAAAATTTGACTTCAGTGGGGGGAGGGGGGATTAAAGAGTCTCTTCTGAAGTAGATGCCCTTTGGTAAGCATTCACATGCGACACAAATGTCTTTATACTATGCTCATTCTGAGAATTCTATCCAAATACCTCTTCCCATTCTTTGTTGCAACTCAAATAAGGCATTTGGCCACCAGACCTAGAGTTTTCTTTCCTATTAAACCCCATTTTCATATCACCATTACATCCTTGGTGCCCTTCATGGCAAATGTGTCCATCTGGTGGTCTTTGGTGATAAATTGCTGCCTCATGGCTTCTGTCCCCCTGGAATCCCATCATCTCTTTGAAATCAGAGGTCACATTTCCATAGAAGCTCCTTTCATGGTCATACTTGGCCTACAAAGTGAGCAATCACACAGCTTTTCAAGGATACAGGTGTCCCACCCAATTATGTATGTATCAATGCCACAATGAAGGAAGTATATTATGGGCCTTCATGGGGAATATAATTGGGAGGTGGGTGTGCAGGTCATACATAATAAATACTCCCCAATACTCCTATTTCCCTAAGTATTTATATTTCCTGACATTTTAACCTCATTAAATGTAGACCACTGTTGAGACTAAGTTTCAGTCAACAATCCACATAAATTGTTAGAGCCACTTCTTGCTGCTTAGTCTAACACATTAAATCCAGAATGTCTAGTAAGTATATGCATATCAATGAATTTGGTCCAGTCAAATATTATATTCCATCTTTATTCTATCACCCTTAGAATCTACTTACACATATATTCCCCAGGTTTGTGACAACATATTTAGCAAAATCTTACAATTCTTTCTGAGATTAGCTACTTCCTCCTATGTTATAGTGTGTGCCTGACTCTCTGAGTGTGCCCTAGTTATGGGTCAGGGACCCCTAGAGGTAGTTGTAGTTGTGGTGGGTCTTGAGAAGAATAATCATCCCCTTTCCAGTCATCTTCCCCGGTTTGTTTTTCAAACAAAGGAGGGCTAGTGTCCTCAGACAAAGAGGGCAATCTACTTCCCTAGGTAAGAAGGACTTGGGGATTTCAAATTGTCAACCTCATTTCAATATAACCAGATGTCCTCATTCCACATTTTAGGCTCCATTCTTTCCACCTTCACCTGAGAGACTGAGATTGTAAATTCAACTGATGTTGAATATTCAGCAACCTGCACTATTAAATTTTGTGTTTGAATTTTAGCAATATCAGCCCTGCAGCTACAATAAGTAAGCAAATGTCTCTGGGCTTTCTGATGCTGTATGGTTAAATAATACTTATTTTGGCCATTATGACCTCTTATTAACATATGGTGTCTTATTAACATTATAATGTAGTAGTTAGAATGCTTTCTGAGGACCACAGGATCCATTAAAAAAATGAAACAAAACTACACAGTTCATCTCTAACCTGCTCTGTTTAGATTTTTTTTATTGTTTAAAGTATTACAAATAGTAGTACATATGTCTCCTTCCCCCCCCCCCCATTGTCTGTTTCAATTTTTATGTCTTAGTGTTTTATCTGCAATGTAATGAACTTTTCCTCCTGACCTCCAAGTAGAGGGCACTGTGATTGCAGAAATGTTTGTAGGTTTTAAGCTTCCTCACAATGCACTGGTTTCATAATGCAATAAAAGCAGGTAAGCTCAGTCCCACTGGTATGGCTCAGTGGTTGAGCATTGACCTATGAACCAGGAGATCACAGTTCGATTCCTGGTCAGGGCCCATGCCGGGGTTGCAGGCTGGATCCCCAGTGTGGGGCGTGCAGGAGGCAACCGATCAATGATGTTTCTCTCATCACTGATGTTTCTCCCTCTCTTTCCCTCTCCCTTCTTCTCTGAAATAAATAAAAATATATTTTAAACAAACAAAGAAAGAAAAACAGATAAACTCAATGAAATGAAGACCAGACATGTTTCTGCTTAATTGAAAAGCTTACTATAGAAGATTAAACATTACCCTCATAGTGAGTATGAATCTCAGTCCACAATTATTGGTGTTTTTCCTACAAAGCATAATTCCTATTCTCAATTCCCATTCTGCTAGTGCAGTGCAAATAATCTTGGTCAATCTCTCATTTCATACTTGGAATCCAGTTTTTAGCTGCTGATGTTGAAGATGATTCATCCAGTCCTATACAGCTGTTTGTGACTGTGTTCCTATGTGATGCTGGGGCCCTGGGCCTCATGGGTTGCTGACAAGTCATTCCTGGTGCGTGTCTGCACCCCACGTTCTCTTCCGATGGCTCGTCCCACTCCTTTATGTCCTCCTTCCTGGTGCTGTGTCATCACAGCTTCCAGCTTCTCTGAAGTGCTGGGGGATCCAGAACCCCTGCACAGGTGCGGCCCCTCTCTTTCTGGAGACTTGTTAGCCAGGGACCTTCTTTGTAGGACACCCCTTCCTCCACTCTCTGCTTTCCTCTAGTCCAGGGAAACGTTTTTCTTCTGAGCTGGTGGAAGGGTGAGGTGGGAAATTACTTTCCTTCCTTGTTTGTCTCAGACACTTTATTTTCTTAGCCTTAAATTTAGTTCTCACACCCCTTCTCAGAAATTCCGTACGCCTTATCTGCCTTCTGCATTAGTTTACCCCTTCCCTAAAACAAGAACAAAGAGCTGACATTCTGCTTGGAAAGGGGGAGTATAGTAAAGATGAACAAAATGTAATCTTACAACTTTTTTTTCCCTTGTCTTTTTTGTTGTTGTTAATGTTCACCTGAGGATAATTTTTTCCATTGATTTTTAGAGAGAGTGTAAGAGAGGGAGAGGGAGAGAAAGAGAGAGAGAAACATTGATGTGAGAGACACATTGATTGCTGCCTCCTGCATGTGCCCTGACTAGGGCCGGGTTGGGGATTGAACATGCAACCCAGGTACATGACCTTGACAGGGAATAAAACCCATAACCCTTCAGTGTGAGGGCTGGCGCTCTAACCACTTAGCACACTGGCCAGGGCACAACTCTTTTTCCACCTTTTAATAAATATTTATATTAAAATAGCTGCCTAGTTGAAAGTTTGCCAAATAATTAAAGCCTAGCAAGTATAAATCATATGTTTATATATAATATGCTTCATATATTATAAATGTCCTTATCTGTGGCATAAATATACATTGTAATCACTTCCTTTTAAGCATTTTCTCTTGAACTTTCAACATTTGAATTGGATTCAGAGCAGAGAATAAGCACAACTCTTAAAAGTGTCAGACTTGCCAGATTTCCTTCTCAGCTCCCATGGAAAAAGTAAACACAACATAGAACACCCATCACATTTTAGACGTTAAGAATGTGCTTTATGTAACTTATGCTAAAAAAATTCCAGAGTTATATAAACTTGTAGATTATAAATGAGTTATTGTCTTTGGGAGACGGCAACCGAGCAATTGGCAGATTAAAGAATTTACACAAAAAGGTGAAAGGATTCTTGAACCAACCAGTTTCCTCCTTTCAGGTCAAACTCCCTGAGTAATACATCTGAAAGTTCTTTAAATATGCAGGAAGACTTTCAGAATATGCAAAATTATTCAAATTTCCCCCAATCAATCTGGTTTGATTATGTTGAACTGAAAAACAAGAATATAACAAATGCAGACACAGGAGGAAATGAAGTGAGCTTATTGTGAACAAGGCCTTTTCCCACTTAAAAAAGATGATAGTTCATTATTTTGATTACTGTGGAGTGGGAGAAGCAGATAAGCCTTTCATGCCTCTGCAATAGAATTTTCCTGGTCCATATCTTTCTCACAACTTGCCCCCAATTCTTTAAAAAGAAAAAAACCCTTCCTACCTTTTTCTCTGGAATAATTTTATAGTTGTGTTTGCCAAATCTTTAAGCATGAATGTAACGCGATAAACAGTGCAAATAACTTATTCTGTGGTGGAATGAAATTATTGAGAAAATAGCAGTCTTTTCTAATTCTTTTTTCTATCCTCATCCTATTAGTTGAGGGTGGCTAGAAGGTTCTGTGTGGAAGTCTGGGTTTCTCTTCCTCCAGGAGAGAGTAAAGCTTGGAGGTGTTGCACTGATGCTGAGGCCAGACTAGAAAGTTCAGGGAAGAGGCTGAACCACAGAGGATGTGGAATGCTTAGGCTCCTGGTGGTGGTGCCTGCTGACTGAGTAAGAGAGGGTGTGGCTTTCAGAGGCAGGGCAAAGATTCCAGCAGTAGGCTGGATCCTGCATATAACAGTCACCCACCATGGAATGAGCCACTTGTGTTGGATAATATACTTCAAGATTCTGTGACCAAGATAGATAGACGACCAGACCCCAGATGCCCTTCCTCAAATGGATTACAAAGGCTCCTGCATTCTTATATGCTGCTGCTGGTGGTGGTGGTGGAGGGACGGGGGGGCGGGGTGGTATATGGTGACTTGAAAATGACTGAGATTGGATTTTTCTCTCCATCCCAGTAGGAGAGGGCTCATCTAGTTAGAATTAGATTTGGGAAGGCAAACCAACATGGCATTTTGTAGACCTGGGGGTTGTGGAACCAATCCATACCCATTACATTTGTTTCAAAAGCATAAATAGTAGATCCTGCCTTCTCCCTTTATCTACTTTATACATATAGCCAAGGCAAGACCAATTTAGGTTCCCTCTTAGGCCAGAAGATTAAGTTCTAAAAAGAGTTGCATAAAGCCAATAATTTAACATAGGAAATACTTACTAACTATTCTGTTTTTCAGGTAGGTGCTACCTGTTAGGAACTTTGAATGTGAGGAGGGAAATGTGATATCTGCCCTTGAGAAAGCAGGAACAATCCAAAGAACTCATAAGTTAAACTTGTAATGTATTAAAGACATCATTAAAACATTTGTATGATGGATGTGGCCAGGGCTGGGGCTGGGAAGTCCACCTTAAAAAGAAGTGCCAAAGATCTAGTCTTCAGTCATGTTTCATGGAGGAGAAAAGGACATGTTTGTGCCCAGAGAATTTGAAGGGAATGGATAGAAGTCTTATATCTGTTCATCTGCAATGTAGTTGCCCCTTTCTAAAGCACAGTCATGTAAAAAGCAGTTTAGTAGGCAAGGAATCAGCAAGATTATTTATTATGAAGATTGGAGACTTAGGTACAGATGAGGCTGATATTCTGAAGCTCACAGAATTTGCTAACCTATTACTCTGGAAAAAACCCCAGATCATAACTTGAAGAAAAAAAATGTAAATTACCTTAGGAAGAAAGTGAAATCAGAAATCTTGAGGCCTCCTTTGAGGGAAGTCAGATCTGTAGTTCGTTCCTGGAATCAACTAATATTGGCTGAGAACATTAATATTCTCTAATCTAGAGAGACAAATGAATGTCAATCTTTTCTAAGAAGGTTAGAAGGAATAATTCTCTGATTATCTTCAAATGAAAACAAGTTTAACAACCCACACTACTCTTCAACCACCATGTCAAACCTTACGCCACCTTTCGATTTAATTATATACTTCAAAAAATCCCAAAGAGACATTTTTTTTCCTGAAAGTTTTGTTAATGAATGGACTGTTTTTGATAGAAGTCCAGGCGGGAGCACAGATAATCAGAGAGACCTAATGAACCAGATGTAAAACAGAGACTATGGTGTTCAAGAATTATCTGAAAATGTCATTCCAACACCAGGAGACCAAGAGCAGAACAGCAGGGTGCTCTGTGCAATGCAGTCCCCAGCAGAAGATAGCACTCTGTAAAGCCCAGGCAAGTAGCCTGGAGGAGGGGACAAATGCAGGAAAGAGCCCTATCCCACTGACCGGAGAGCCTGGTCTGGTCCTGCACTGACCACTGTGAGCCCTCGGGCAAATCACGTACCTCTCTGAGCCTTCATTCTCTCATTAAAACTCAGGACATTGGCAAGGCCAGGGGTGGGCAAACTTTTTGACTCAAGGGCCACAATGGGTTCTTAAACTGGACCGGAGGGCCGGAACAAAAGCATGGATGGAGTGTTTGTGTGAACTAATATAAATTCAAAGTAAAGGAGCGGAGGGGAGAGCAAGAGAACCGGATAGAACAGCCGGATCCGGCCCGCGGGCCGTAGTTTGCCCAAAGCTGGGCTAGGCCCTTCTTCAAGTCCTAAGATATTTAAAACTCAGGAGCAGACACATAGTAATATGGTACCAAGTAGCCTTTGTCCTACACTGAATTGTAGATATAATTTATGTATATTTGTGTCCATTCCAGAGGTTTGCATATCCACTAAAGAAGAATCAGTTAAGGGCCAAAAAGGGGAATGTGAGGGGTTCAGCTCTATGGAATTGATTCTTTGTTATGTGATAACTCTTAGCTAGACGATGGAAAAGCTTATCTAAAAACTCTGCCATCAGGTGTTTGCCTGATGTCAGTGTTTTAGGGCACTGGATAGAGGAGGATGTCCCAGGGGACCAGGTGAGGGGGTTGCTGTGATATCTGAACCTACTAAAGAGCCTTTCAAGGCATAAATGCTGACTCCTTTCTCCACGGGGCCATGATTTTTCTCATTTTCTTCAAAAACCATGAATTGGAGCATATTTTTTTTTCTCTGTGAAAAAAGAAAATCCAGTGGAAATGCTTTACAGAATATCTTACAGCAACAAACATCTCAGGACTAATTAATATTTTTAGAAAATAGAGGGAAAGGAGACCTTGCCTCTACAAAGGATTGAAGATACACATGTCATCTTGGGAGAAAAGAGGCTGTTATTCTGTCATGTCCACGTGCACAGTTTTGCTATAAAGATAATTGAAATTTCAAGCCTTTCAACAATAGAATGCATGGGCCCTGGAGATGGGGTCACACACAAGTGGAATCTGAATTTCTGTTCCAGCTCAGATGTCCCTACTGAGGTCCTAGGAGAACCAAGAGGGAATGGTGGGCTGAAAGCCAAACGAATGAAATGTGGACTTTCAAGAAGGGAGTGATCGATCATGTCACATGCTGCTCATGTGACTGGGGATTGACCACTGGATTGAGCAACATGAGGGACATCGTGGCCTCAATGCAAACTTTTTCTGTGGTTGGAGTAGAGTTAAAAGAAAACAGGTTTACAATAGGAGACCAAGTGAATTCAGCTCTTCCAAGGAGATTTGTTGATTATTTATTACACCAGGTAAATTATGAAGGAGAATTTTATGACCAGGGAACAGCTTTCTTTGAGGTCTGAGTGTAATTATTTTTGAGGCCATTGAGAGTCAAGGTCATTTTTTTATTTTATTTAATCATTCAGGAAAGCAGCTTCCTAGAAAGTTTACACTATTTTCATAGGAAATCTCTCATTTAAATGTCTCTCCTTTTCTAACAAAATGCATTTTGGAGTATAATGCAAAGCAACCTAATGAAAATTCTCTCCCCTATGAACTTGAGTTTTGCATATATTGAATATACACAACAAGTGCTTGTTGGCTTGATTTGGTGCTGGGCAGGATCCCACAAAGTCTCCTCCCTTGACTTTGTACCATCAGTTTCCTGAGAGTTTCATGGAATGTCTGGTGACAGCCCCCGCTTCCCCCCTGCCTGTAGTGACCCTCATCTTGGAACAAACTGGCTCACTGGGTCGGAGATGGTGGGCAGGAGGGATGAAATCATTGTTTTGTTTCAGTGTCTGCTTTTCCCAAGAGGACTTGAGCATCAAGCGAGTCTATATTTTTAGAATTAGTATGTTCTGTTTCGATGTTGTGAACATTCATTTAAACCTACTATATTTAGTGAAGGTTTAATTATCCAAGTAGGGAAACTAGTTTCAAGCTGTCACCTTTCATTCCTCGCTCATCAGAACAGCCCCCGCAGCTGAGAATGGCAATTTCAGCTGCACCTGGTGAGGGCAATGGCCGAGGAACAATTCCTTTGCTGGAGTTCCTGTGAGCCGGGCAGCAGGGGAAGCTGGTTCAGCAGCCTCCCACTCCTGTCCACTGGGGCCTCACTGCTGCACACACCCTGTGGCGGGGTGGTGGGACTGTGTGTCTGCTCCAATGGGTGGGGACTGGATTTCCTTCCCACACAGAGATGGTGATCAGATTTTCCAAAATAACACTCAGGTAGCAGGATCTCTGTAGCATTTACAAGTATGTAAGATGTTGGGAAAATGTGCTCTGTGTAATGGGATTTCTTGGATTTTTTTCAGCGAGGCTATTCGTTCCTGGATCTCCTCACTCACTTCTTCTGGCAGAGCCTTCTCCAAAGCCACGCCTGGGGACTAAATTGGGCCAGTCAGAGGGTTGGCTTGAGGAGGTCCAGGCTGATGCAGGTGTGGATGAGTTTGATGCGGGGAGGCCACCGGTGGGAGAATGGGCAGGCACCAGCCGACTGGCACTAAAAAATGCTGAGACACAAATATAATATTGTGCACGTTCATTTACTCCATCCGCAAACATTTATTGATTGGTTGTTGGAGAGCCATGGAGTCTGGCATCAGTTTTGTTGGGGAGATCCAGGTGAATAGAAGAAATTGTCCTAATGTATAATTATAGAATGAGCGCTCAAAAGAAAAGGGACGTTTTGTGAGTGTTTACAGAGAAGTCTGAGGTGACCGGTTAGCGATGGGGAAGTGATGTGTGAGCTGAGATCTACAGCAGACCCTTTCATAATGTTGTTTTGTTATACTGTTGATGAGAAGAAAAAATCGATTCTCAGCCCAGGCCACAATCGGTGTGGAGTTTTCACGTTTTCTCCAGGAACTCTGGTTTCCTCCTACATCCCCAAGATATGCACGTGGAATGAATTAGCGTGTCTACATTGTCCCAGCCCGAGTGAGTGTGGGTGGGTGTGAGTGCACCCTCAATGGAAGGGATCCTGCCCAGGGTGGGTGCCCACCTTGTGCCCTGAGCTGCCGGGATAGGCTCCAGCCACCTATGACCCTGAACTGGAATAAGCAGGTTGGAAACAAATTCTCTTAGTGGTTTTCATTCATTTTCTTAAATGTATATATAGCTCACACTTCTTTTAATGTCTAATATTAGAAGTGTTTTGGGTCTTTATTTAGAAATTTGGTGATGTTTTTGTGACCAGAAATATTCTGTAGGGACTTATTTTGTGCTTATATTATTAGCCTGTGGGAAAATTGGTTTCGATATATGTCATGTTGCTTAAGGTCACAGTTTGAACAACCTATTGATGATGCTAAGTGAGGAACTACTGTACAGTGGTGCTTCCCAGGTGTGCATATGAGTCACCTGGGGATCTTGTAAATGCAGGTTTTATTCTGGCCCTGGGGTCTGGGGAGGAGCCTGAGATTCTGCATCCATGACCAGCTCCCTGTGGTGTTCATGCTTCAGGTCCATCTTGAGTAGCAGGAATTCTAAAGGGAGAGGGTAAGGCAGAACAGTGGGTCTGGGGGGAAATAAGTTTCATGAGAAGGGACCAGAATACACATGGTCTATACTTTTGTCTTCTGACCTCCACTGCGGCCCTGCGGCCCTGCGGCACTGGGAATGTCAGGGTTCCCCTCCCTTCCACGTTCAGGTTTCAGGACACGTGTCCCCCTGCTGGGACCTTTTTTCCCTTTAAGGCTGCTCTTTAAGTTTACTATAAACTTTATTTTACCTTTTGTAAATACTGGGGCTTCCTTTGAAAAGAGTAGATTAAAGAAATATTTTCCCTTCTCCTCAGAATTTGGCAGAAATATGAATTCCACCTTTCATAAAACTTGAAGACTAACCTCCAAAAGATAATATGTAGGGAGGGATGCCAATGTAGTAAAGATCAACTAAGGGTGCAGAAACACCGGGGTGGGGGCGGGAGTGTTTCAGGATACAGACTTCAGACAAAGCTGGCAGGAAATGCTTTTTTTCTTTAAATCTTTATTGTTGAAAGTATTACATATGTCCCCTTTTTCCCCCCATCGGCCCCCTCCAGCCTGCCCCTGCCCACCGCCCCAGGCCCTCACCACCCACTGTCTGTGTCCATGGGTTATGCATATATGCATACAAGGTCTTTGGTTGATTACCTTCCACATACCCACCCTCCCCCACCTTCCCTCCGAGATTCTGCACTCTGTTCCATGCTTCCATGTCTCTGGATCCACTCTATTCATCAGTTTATTTTGTTAATTAGATTTCATATATGAGTGTGATCATGTGACACTAGTCTTTCTCTGACTGACTTATTTCACTTAGCATGATACTCTCCAGGTCCCTCCATGCTGTCTCAAAGGGTAAGAGACCCTTTGTTTTTACAGTTGCATAGTATTCCATGGTATAAATGTACCACAGCTTTTTTATCCACTCATCTACTGATGGGCACTTGGGCTGTTTCCAGATCTTAACTATTGTAAATTGTGCTGCTATGAACATAGGGGTGCATACATTCTTTCTGATTGGTGTTTTAGGTTTCTTACGATATATTCTTAGAAGTGGATCACTGGGTCAAATGGCATTTTCACATTTAATTTTTTGAAGAAATTCCATAGTATTTTCCATAATGGCTGCACCAGTGTGCATTCCCACCAGCAGTGTACTAGGGTTCCCTTTCCTCCACATCCTTGCCATTTGTTGATTTGTTGATGGTAGCCATTCTGACAGGTGTGAGGTGATACCTCATTGTCAAGGAAACCATTATTTTTTAGTAGAGGACATTCTGAGGGACAAAATCAATGATCCTTATTTTGGAATCACAGAAATAGTATCTGCATGTGTGTGAGTGTATATGTGTGTGTGAGGTGGGGAGTTGCTGGAGCATCCCTGGACCCTATTTGACCCCACAAAAAAGTGGAGAAAGTAGAGCTGAATTAAAAAAAAATACATGTAGCAAGGCCACGTTTGTTCTGACTCCAGTGAGGCAGGTGGAGGATAGAGGTTGAACTGTGCCTTGTGCCAGTATCTCTTGGCTGGAGAGCAGTAAAAGCTAAAACGAGGCACACACACACAGCCTTGTAACAAGGAGCTTCTCCCTAGACCAGAAGCATTCCTGCTGCTGGACCTGCTCACCCACCCCAACGTGAACCACCTCCAAAGTCCAGGAAGAGTGCACTCCATCTATACATACACTGAGTGGCCAGATTATTATCATCTCTGAATGCATAATAATCTGGCCACTCAGTGTGTGTGTGTGTGTGTGTGTGTGTGTGTGTGTGTGTGTGTGTGTATGAGGCCTGGTGCATGAATTCATGCATGGGTGGGGTCCAACCAGCCTGGCCAGGGGGAGGGGACATGGGCAGTTGGCCAGCCTGCCAGCTGGTCAAACTCCTGGTTGAGGGGACAATTTGCATATTAGCCTTTTATTATATAGGCTATACACTGAATGGCCAGATTATTATGCGTTCAGAGATCATAATAATTTGGCCACTCAGTGTATAAAACCCTGATATGCAAATAGACCGAATGGCGGAACAACCGAACAACCGGTCACTATGACATGCACTGACCACAGGGGGCATGCGTGGAACATGGCGGGCATTGGTAGCAGGCAGCAGAGTGTGGAACATGGCAGGCGTCGGCCATGGTGGGCTGGTCGAGCAGGTGAGCAGAGGTGCCAGACTAAGGCGGGGCGCTGGTCGCTGTCATCGGGGCGAGCCTCTGGTGGTTACTGCAAATTTTACCCGTGTGCTGCAGCCCCACCAGGTGCTTGCACTTGCTGCCGGCACTGGAACCACTGCTTGCACCCGCTGCTGGAGCCTGGCACCAACCCAGATTGCCCCTCAGGGTTTCTCCCCCTGCTCCTGCGGGGCAATTGGGGCAGCAGCCACCACTTGCACCTGCTGATGGTGCTGCCCCGCTGGCATCTGCTGCTGGCACCAGTCCCAGTCACTCCCAATTGCTCCACGCTGTCAGTGGGTGCAAGCGGGGCTGATGCTGTCAGCTCATGGGAGCAGCGGCAGCAGTGGGAGCGGGGCTGCTGGCAGGCAGGGGACCTGGGGCCGTGGCAGGAGGGGCTGGGCAGGGGTGCGGAGGATGGGCCAAGACCTGCCCCTGTGCCCACTGCAGCCTTGCCACCCACATTTCCTTTCAAGCTGCACGAATTCATGCACTGGGCCCCTAGTTTACAGATAAGAATAAAAGGGTACCCAGCACAGTCTCATGCAAAGCTAGTACATGACAAAAGGAGGGAACAGAGCATATGTGTGGTAGAAGGAAATGCCCACAATAAACAAGTGACAGCAAAATGCTGAAAATGATGAGCAAATAAATGGCGATGGACAAATAGAACTCAGTGAATCAATAAAGAGGTCGAGGGAACAGTTGAGAGCTCAGGGAAAATAATGGGAACGCCACAGAAGGAGATGAAGCAAGAACTTTTAGAGCTCAGGAAGGAAGCAGAAGGGAAAATGAAGTCACCACGGAAATGCAGACACATTGGAATAATCACAAAGGAAAACAGACATTGACATCAGTGAAAACTAGGACAAGAGGAATGAGAGAAGCAAGCAAAATAAATAAGAAATGAATGAAGTTAGAATGGATGAAAGAGAATATGAAAGATTTGAAAGACAAAAGAATTGCAACATATACATTATTTATATCCTTTAAGAAGAAGCCTGGAGATATTATTCAGTAAAATGCTTTAGAAAGTTAAATAACACTGAATTTACAAATGGACAGGACATGCTGTGGCCCAGGAAAGCTTAATACAGAATGATCAGCACTGACATGTATCCAAGTAAATTTACCGGTCGCCAAAGACAAAGGAAAACTCTTCTATCATCCAAATAAAAATCAAATTATTACAAGTAAAAACCAAAAAATCAAGCTGGCATCATAACAAAGCAGAATACACAGTGGAATATTGAAAGCAAGAGAAGGGAACCATAATATAAAATGTGAGTACCAATTTTTTTAAAATTTCTTTATTGATTACTGTGTTACATATGTGTCCTTATTCCCCCATTACCCTCCCTATCCCCCCTGCTCATGCCCTCACCCCCCCTGTTGTCTGTGTCCATTGGTTAGGCTTATATGCATGCATACAAGTCCTTTGGTTGATCTCTCCTCCTTAGCCCCACCGTCCCCTACCTTCCCTCTGAGGTTTAATGGTCTAATCAATGTTTATCTGTCTCTGGATCTATTTTTGTTCATCAGTTTATGTTGTTCATTATATTCCATAAATGAGTGAGATCATGTGATATTTATCTTTCTCTGCCTGGCTTATTTCACTTGAATACCAATTCTTTTTTTTTTTTTTAATATATTTTATTGATTTTTTACAGAGAGGAAGGGAAAGGGATAGAGAGTTAGAAACATCGATGAGAGAGAAACATCGATCAGCTGCCTCCTGCACGCCCCCTACTGGGGATGTGCCTGCAACCAAGGTACATGCCCTTGACCGGAATCGAACCTGGGACCCTTGAGTCCGCAGGCCGATGCTCTATCCACTGAGCCAAACCGGTTAGGGCATTGAGTACCAATTCTTGACCAAACATATATAACAATACATTTAAATAGTCTACCCCACCTATGAAAAGAGACTCTCAAGTTTATAGAGAGTGAAGTCGTCATGTGTCATATGTGAGGTGCATCTGAACAATGAAGCCCAGAAAGGCTGAAGATGGGTAGGTGGAATTGTGCACCCCTCCTGTTTATATCTTGAAGCCCAAACCCGCCATGTGATTCTACACAGAAGACAGGTTCTTAAGGAGCTGATTAAGGGTAAATGCAATGCTAAGGGTGAGGCCCTGACCTGATAGAACTGGTGTCCTTACAAAAAGAGGAAGGACACCTTCTCTTTGCCACGTGAGGACAGAGCGAGAAGGTGGCCTTCTGCAAGCCAGAGAGCTCTCACGAGAACCTGACCAAGCTGGCACCTGGGAACTTTCCAGCCTCCAGAAGCGTGAGAAAATAAATTTTTGTTGTGTAAGCCACCCAGTTTATGGTATTTTGTTAGGGCAGCCCAAGCTGAGTGACACAGACTGGAGAGAGAGAGAGAGAGAGAGAGAGAGAGAGAGAGAGAGAGAGAGAGAGAGAGTTATGACTAATGCTCCCTCCCTCCTATGTAGTTGTATTCAGAACAAAAAGCATTAAATTAGATGAAAAAGGCACTTGATAATGGTAAAGGATGTAACTGAGGGTAATTTAATGTGGTGAATAAATTCTCATGGGAAACATGGTGCCAACTTACAGGAAAGTTAGGAATAGACAGAAATGCTTTAATAATAAAAAAAATTTAATTCTTATCTCTCAACTATGACACACAAACTTTTAAAAAGGCAAGGAAGGATACGAACTGTCTAAATGACATAATCAGTAAGATAGCTCTAATACAGTGATGGGCAAACTCATTAGTCAACAGAGCGGCAAACCGTGGCTCACGAGCCGCATGTGGCTCGCGAGCCGCCGTTTGCCAACCACTGCTCTAATAGATATTCATCAAGTTTTATAGTATGAAAACATTGTGCTTTTCTTTAAAGTAATAGTAGAGCAGTCACACAAGTTAACTACATATGAAACCACAAAGAAATTGGCAATAAATTCTCCCAAATAAAAATAGACAGTATACCCTGATGACAATGCAATAAAATCGGACATTAAAAATAAAGATAGAAGAAAAAAGCCTGACTTCCTGGAAATTACACTCTTTAAATAATTCTTGAAACTGAAATTGCAGAATATTTAGAAAACAACAGTTGGCACCAAAACACTAAGTAAAAAGGGAGCATATATGCCTAGAGAAGCTGAATCTAAAGTTTTTATGGAAAAATAAAAGAGCAAGAATTGCCAGAAAAAGTTCCTGAATCAGAACAGCAATGAGAAGCACAAATGCCCTGCGGAACAAGGACTATAAAGCTAAAGTGATTAAAGCGCTCAGGTACTGGGCACAGATCACTACGACAGTGGGACAGAAGAGAAAGTGCCTTTCTTTTTGTGGATCACAGCAAACAAGTTTAAAAACTACTCTTCTATACATACCATATATAAATTTCCATAAAAATACATGTATGTATATATACTTGGATATGTGTAGAACAGCTTTGGAACTATATTCAAGAGACTGGAACAGTTGTTGAGCAGCTGAGAGATACAGGTGGGAGGGATGTCCTATTTCACAGTATTTTCTTGTATAACTTTTGAGTTTTGTACCATTTATGGTATTATGTCTTCAAAAAATAATTCATTTGTTGTCAAACCCAACACAGGAAGTGAATCAGCTGACGATGGGTATGGAAGGATTTGCTCGAATCACTCCAATTAAGGGTTCTGAACTACTTGCCTCCCTGGCTCGGGAAGCTTCCCAGGACCTAAATAGCTAGAGAGACATCAGAGACTCCTACCAGAGTAGACACACTGATGGTTGATTTTCATCATTTTCTAAGATTTTCTCCACTCTGGCCTTTCACTGCTTCATCCACTCTCCAGTGGGAGGCCAAGGGAGGTCTTGGATGTAGGGGCCTAATCATCAGCTCCATCAGCGAGCTCCTATCCTGATAAAACCCGAGCTGTCCAATAACCTGCAGGGTGCATAATAGCAGGGTGCTGCAAATACAGCGTTAAGCAAAGTCCTCTAGGTTCCTCTTCTTGGTAGCTTCGTGCCCAAATCCCTGCCTATTCCCCACATCGCCAGGAGCAAAGGGACATCCTCCTTCTGAGAAAACACTGCAGTTTATTGGGCAACACATGGAAGGCTGCAAGTGTATTTGACTTTGGTTTCAGATGGCAACTCAAACAAAGGTGTGTTTATGCTGCTCTTCTCTCCATCGGCAAAGCCTTTGATAACTGGTAGGGGCAGTGGCTAAGTAGAATAAATTGCAGTCTTAAAGTTCTTTTTTTCATTCTTTCCCCTTTGAGAAAAGGCTATGAAAGCTAAGGGTGGTGGCTGAGTCTTGAAGGCCAGGGCCATTAAATATTTGCTGAAAATCTACCAAGAACACAGGTCTGTACCAGGTCAATATGCACACAGTTGTCCTGGGAAGGAAGGAGGATTCAAACTATGAGGACTCTCTTGGGAAAAGAGCTGCCTCCAGTGCCCTGGATTGAAAATCGGAGCTGAGGGGAACTCACTATCTTCAGGTTGCCAGAGCAAAAGGACATCTCCAGAGGAGGCGGGACTAAAACTTGACCTGTGACTTGGGAACACCCCAAAAAAGTCCGAGCTCCCGTGTGCTTAGTTTGTGGCTTTCTGTCTTTTTTTAGAAAAAGCAGAAAACAGAATTTTCTTTTAGCTGCTTAGCCTTTAAGTTTTTTATAACCAACTGAGAGAAAAAAAACACACCACATTTTAACTTCCTTTCTAAAGTGGGTTAAGCATGGATTTTAAATAGAAAACATCCTCAAATGAAACGAATTACAGCTGGATTTTCCCTTTAATATATTTTGTTGATTTTTCATTCTAGGTTCCGGGGAGATAAGGAATCTGACATGGTTAATTTATTGTGCTTTGTATACAACAGCAAGAATGCTTTTCCTAAAAAATCATTTTGCTTAAGTCGCTTTCTTGCTCAAATCCGAGTAGCTGCCCATTTATTTGATTTTCCACAGCACGTTGTTCTAAGCCCTCACGGTCATGTCTGTTTCCTCCTCCGAACTTCCTCCCCATTAGCAGGACTCCTGTTTCTTTCCTTTGCCAACTAGTTGTGTGTCAGAGCAGTCACTTGAATCTTATGGCCCTGGTCCTGGCCCCATATGGGGGGGGGGGGGTATCAGAGTCAGGGTGACGGGGTCCTAGGACATCTGAAAATAAAGCAGCAGATCCGTTTGACATTGGGAGTAACCTGCAGCGGCTCTGCTTTCCCTGTTACTTAGAAGTGAAAAGCTGGTGGTGAGCAAGCAGATTCTGTGCTCACATTGTTGCCACATGATCGAAGGAAGAAATATGTATCTTTCAAGATCAAAAATAATTTTTTTTCAAAAATACCATTGCATCCATCTATTTTTCCCCCTGGATACTGAAATTATTTCAATATTTCAATTGACACTAGAGGAAGGCATACAATTTTTGTGGCTATCCAAAATGCCACAAATACCATTTTTGTAGATTTGATTTTTTTCCCCCTAACTTAACGATTTCTAAGGCACTTTCCAGCTCTGAAAATCATATGACCTGTGAACATGTGCCCTCCCTCAGCTTAGGGAGCCTTTTAGAACAAACTGACTTATCTGCTTTATCTAGGCTAGGCTTCCTCCCTTCCACAGCTATCTCCTCCATCTGAAATATTCTTCTTTGACATTTCTGACAAACCATGAGCCTCTTAACTTCCCTGCCTGAGAGGAATGATTCCATCTGCACTGGACCCCTTCCTGCAGCCCGGGAGCCTCCTTATCTTTAAGGTATGGGCAACATAGAGATGAGAGTAACTATGGTGGTAGGAGGAGTAATAATAGTAGTAAAAGCAAAAAGTAATTTTAGGATAACAGTAGCAGCTCACATTTGTTGAATTTTTGTGTGCTAAGTGTTCATTATGTTATTAAATCATCGCAACAACCTAAGATGTGGGAATTACTAACTCAGTTTCCAGAAGGGGGAAACTGAGGCTTAGAGAGGGTTATAAAGCTTGCTGAAGATGGTGACTAGTGGAGTCAGGGTTCAAACCTCGGCCGTGACTTCCATGACCCATGGTTTTACCACCATTCATAAATATTTACCTGTGCATATTCCTATTGTTTTTATCTGTCTGTCCCATCTTTCTTATGAGATTCTTGAAGGCAGGTCATGTCTCCTTTCCTTCTTTTATTCCATGTGAGAGTGCTGTAACCATAAATGAGCAAATAACATTATTGACATTACCTCTTAGGGGAAAAGAATTCCCACACAGGCTGTAACTCAGCTGGATATCTGAATCAGCATGAATTTTCTCCAATAGCAGGGTACATTCCTCAGGCCATCCGGGTGAGGTCAAAGGTCTTGAAGATTTTGTTCAAGTTGTTCCTCTTTGTCATTTCTTGGCCGTACTTCTGAGTGCTTGAATTGGCTGATGGGGATTTTGAGTAGGAGAGATACAGACAGCTTGCTTAGAAGTTAGGTTAATGGCTAATAAGGATTTTAGAGTCATTTTCAAAATGATAAGATCAGTAACCTAGGACTGAGTTATTTTGCTACATTAATTTCAACTTGTTTTAATGGCCTTTGGCTCCCTGCTTAATGCCAATTGAGGCAACAGATTAATTCCTTGTAAGTAGTGGCTTGTCATGTCTTGTTGCTTAATTCTGGGTTTTATGAGGTACCAAGATAGATATTTATAGATTGAGCAGATTACTGTGTCCTCTAAAGCCTCGAGGGTTAGTGCCTAATTCTAGCATCTCCAAAACTTTGTATGCAATCAATCAAGTGATCAATAAACATATCTGTAATGATTCTGGAGTTTTAATATTAGATGTTCAAGAATTACAGTCTCAAAGGACTTGTATGCATGCATATTAGCATAACCAATGGACACAGACACTGGGGCGGTAGGGGCTTGCCCTCAGGGATGGGAGTGGCGGGGGGCAGGGAGGAGTCAATTGGGAAAAAAAGGAGACATGTAATACTTTAAACAATAAAAACAAACAAACAAAATGCACACACACACACACACAAAAGAATTACAGTCTCAAGAGTAGTTCAGTTATTTAGTGATTTTGGGATTGTGTTATGTCAGAGGAAAATAAACAGGAAGATTTTTAATAGTATAAATTTCTGAGATGTTAAAGATAACAGGATGCTACCAGGTGTCCACTCCTCTCTTTGAATTGAGATGCAGGTGGGACTTCATTTCTTTCTCTCCATCTTGGTCAAGAAGAAGCTGTAACTCCGATTTATTCTTCACCTCTCTTATCTCATTAAAAAAAATGTGACAATTTCTAGTTTTTGTTCTCTCTTTCAATCTTCCACCATTTTTGGAATATGATTTTCTGTCTGTCATCTTAGAATAAAGTGCCCACAGGGAGGAAAGACAAGGTAAGAGTGGGAGTTACCCGCGGTTACTTCCTCTCCGTTTCCACAGGCACTGGCCTACCACTGGTTTCTTTTTCTACTGTCCTGACTTTCTGTTTCACAGGTCTGGTGGATAGTGAGCAAGTACATGAGTTCTGGGATCACACCATCTAGGTTTGAATTCTTTGTGTGACATTGGGCAAACTTTTCAATAAAATGGCACAATAGCACCTACTTTAGAAGGTTGACATAGAATTCATGTAAATCACCTTGGACAGTAGTGCCTAACTCCCAGTGAGCTAGATGTTAGTTATGATCATTTTCTTTCCAAGGTTCTGGTTTCCTGGCTTACTATTTTTACCCTTCATGTTCTATATAAGGTGGTCAGAGTCATCTACATACAATGCTGTTTTGATCTTATTATTAGCTGGTGAAGAAAAAAAGAAAACTTCCAGTGGTTTCCCATGGCTGTGCAATCAAATTTGAATTTTTCGTTATGGTATTCAAGGTTATTCTATAATCACATCTGAACCTGTGGCTTTGACTGATGTCTGATTCTTCTACTTCTTTTTTTATTTTTTAAAAATTCTTTATTGTTGTTGAAAGTATTACATATGTCCCCTTCCCCCCGCCCCCCCCCCCCCATGACCTCTCCCAACCTGCCTCCACCCCAGGCCTTCACCCCCTATTGTCTGTGTCCATTGGTTATGCTTATATGCATACAAGTTCTTTGGTTGATCTTTCTTTTTTAAAATTCTTTATTGTTGAAAGTTTTACATATGTCTCCTTTTCCCCCCATTGACTTCTCCCAGCCCGCTCCCACCCCACCCCCGATAGGCCCTCACTCCTCCTATTGTCTGTGTCCATTGGTTATACTTATATGCATGCATACAAGTCATTTGGTTGATCTCTTACCTCCCCTCCACTCCCCCGCCCCCTCCCTTGCCTTCCCTCTGAGGTTTGACAGTCTGTTCAATACTTCTATGTCTCTGAATCTATTTTTGTTTGTCAGTTTATGTTGTTCATTATATTCCACAAATGAGTGAGATCATGTGATACTTATCTTTCTCTGACTGGCTTATTTCGCTTAGCATAATGCTTTGAGTTGTAGCCAGTAGGTTGACAAACCCCCTGGTGATTCTGATAAAGTCTGTCTAGAGGACATTTTGGAAAGTGTTGCTTTAGTGTTATCCAGAATTGTATACCTACTGTATGCATTGCATGTTTTCCGTATAAATTTTATTTCTTTAAATTTAATTGTCTCAAGGGTAAGAAGTCGGTCTTTTTGCAGGAAAGAGTTAACATAGCAGGCCTGACTGAGGCTACCACCCTTAGCAAGTCCTGTTAGCAAGGTTGGTTCTTGGCTGACATCTAGGAATTTGGTTCTCAGAGTGTTCTCAGTCAACAGGTAACTGATAGGTGTGGTTCATTGTACCTAGAGTTTTGTGCAAGCATTAGAATTTATGTTGGACATTTGCATAAACTCTGGGAGCTTAACATTTTTTATGTTCTAGGCAGAGAGTACCTGCCTACATGACCAACTCCCAATAAAATCCTCAAGCACTGTGTGTCTAAGGAGCTTCAGTAGGTGATTCATTATGAGCATGTGATCTCTCATGAAAGAGGGAGAGAGAGAGAGAGAGAGCGCATCAGGACGTCTATATATGAAATCCTCTAGACTTCTCCTTTATGATCTGGCTATGTGTCCTTATTACATTGCTATAAGACATCTTAGCTGTAAGTACAACTAGAAGCTGAGTTCTTCTAGTAAATATCCAAATGTAGGGGTGGATTTGGGTACCCTGACACAGTATCCTTTCCAAAACAATTCTTACAGTAGGTGCTCAATTAATATGTTATGATTGTCTCAAGTATCTTTTTTTAAATATATTTTTTATTTTTCAATTATAGTTGACATACAAGAGAGTGCTTAGACATTTATATAACTTATGAAGTGATACTCCGAAAATTCTAGTACCCATCTGACACCATACATAGTTATGACAATATTATTGACTTTACTCCCTATGCTGTACTTTACATCCCTGTGATGACTTTTAATAATTGGCAATTTGTACTTCTTAATCCCTTCCCATTTTCACCCATGACCCCAAGCCCTTTCCCATCTGGCAGCCATCAGTTTGTTCTCTGTATCTATGCCTTTGTTTTTGTTTTGTCTGTTATTTTGTTTTTTAGATTTTACTTATAAGCAAAATCATATGGTATTTGTCTTCCTCTGTCTGACTTATTTCATTTAGTGTAATACCCTTTAGGTCCACCCAAATTGTTGCAAATGGGAAGATTCCATTCTTTTTTATGGCTGAGTAATATTCCATTGTTTATATGTACTACATCTTATTTATCCATTTGTCTCTCTCTTTTGTTTTTTACTCAATAAAATTTTTAATGGATCAATTAACACATATAACAAATATCCATTTGTCTCTTGATGGACACTTAAATTGCTTTCATGTCTTGGCTATTGTAAATAATGCTGCAAGTAGCATAGGGGTGCATATGTCTTTTCGAATTAGTGTTTTGGGTTTCTTCAGATAAATACCCAGAATGGAACTGCTGGGACATATGGTAGTTCTAGTTTTAATCTTTTGAGGAACCTCCATACTGTTTTCCATAGTGGCTGCACCAATTTACAATTCTACCAACAATGTGTGAGGGTTCCCTTTTCTCCACATCCTCAACACTTATTTGTTGATTTATTGATGATAGCCATTCTGACAGGTGAGAGGTGATTTTAATTTGCATTTACCTAATGATTAGTGATGTTGAGCAGGTTTTCATATGTCTATTGACCATATGTGTGTCCTTTTTGGAGAAATGTCTTTTCAGGTTATTTGCCCATTTTTATCAGATTGTTTATTTTTTTGGTTTTAAATTATATGAGTTCCTTATAATATTTTGGATGTTAGCTCTTTATCAGATATATCATTGGCAAATGTCTTCTCCCATTCAGTAGGCTGTCTTTTCATTTTGTTGATGGTTTCCTTCACTGTGCAAAAACTCTTTAGTTTGATGTAGTTCTATTTGTTTATTTTTTTCTTTTGTTTCCCTGGCTCTAGGAGACATGTCCCCAAAATATTACTAAGAGTGATGTTAAAGAGTTTATGCCTCTGTTTTGTTTTAGGAGTTTTATGGTTTTGAGTCTTACATTAAAGTCTTTACTTAATTTTGAGTTTACTCTTGTATATAGTGTAAGAAAGTGATACAGTTTTATTCTTTTGCATGTGTTTGTCTAATTTTCCCAACATCATTTATTGAACACCTTTATCCCATTGTATATTCTTGCCTCCTTTATCATAGTTGAATTGACCATAAAGTTGTAGTTTTATTTCTGGGTCCTCTATACCATTGATCTATGTGTTTGTTTTTATGCCAGTACCATGCTGTTGTAATTACTATAACATCTATAATAATAAAAGTGTAATATGCTAATTAGACCGGACGTCCTTCCGGACCAGGGCTGCGAGGGCCGAGGCAGCCTCCGAGGCTGTGAGGACCGAGCCCCTTGCACGAATTTCATGCATCAGGCCTCTAGTTGTAGTATATTTTAATATCAGGTAGCAGAATGTCTTTCATAAGTCTCTTAAACATTGTGGATGCTTAAAAAATTGAAGTACTTTCTTTTCCTTGTATCATTTCCTAGTTAATTTGGCATCTTTAAATTATATCTATATATGAACAGGCCATTATTTACAATGTGTGATAATTTTGAGGCATGCTTCTTTTACTGCCTACAAAGAATGATTCTGGTTTCACTTATTCTTTTTTTTTTTCTATCTCCAAATTTCCTGCATGGTTTAATATTGCCAGACCAGTTCTGTTGGGCTCTTGTGATGCAAATAAAAGGAAAAGGAGGAGTAGAAGGACTGAGATTTGAGGACTAGGTCTGGAAGAGGCACTTTGGTGGGAGAATCTAAAGGAGAGAGTTGGCACAGAGTTTGAGTGATGTGAAGTAACCATGTGAAAAGAAGAGGGCCTTATGAACTGTTGCTGTGGACTAAGATTTCCTTTGACAATGTTTGAGAAGTGGAAAAATAATTTTGTTGTTTTGAAATCACTTCTCATTTGCTTAGTTATTTTTCTTTGATAATGACCTATAACTAAGAGCAAGTTATGGTTCACAGTTCAGACCTTACATTTTTTGTCTATTTTACTTGAGGACAGGAACCATACCATTTGTAGTTCTAACTTTAGCATGTTAAATCCTCAATAAGTCAAGGAAAAAGCAACTTAGTTCTTACCCAATTTAAGTACCAACTGGAAGAGTTTGAAGAAAGGATACATGGCATGTGTAATGGGCAAGTAAGTCTCTAAGAGAAGGGAATCCACTGTCTTTCTGGAGGTATCTTTATAGCAGAATTTTCCTAGTTCCAAGGTTTAGACCACAGCCTTTCAGGTCCAGAGACTGGATTTTGTGGGCCTACTGAGAGGGCATCTGCTTCTTAGAAGAGAACTCATATTCCGCAGCTAATGAGACTGATGTGTCGATGAGAATGACATATTAAGTTGTGATTATAAAGACAACTATCCCGAAAATCAAAATTACTCATCAGCTTGACTAACAGACAAACTTTATAGCAAACGAATCAATAACCAGGCTTGATGAGCACAGAACTGGAGCTAGAGGAGAGTCCGTCCACTGACCTGTATGTCATGTAAAGTAGGACATTCACCTCTACCATGGGAAGAGCTGTGGCCCAGAAATGTCAAACTCAAAATCTGCTGGCTAAGACTCCCTTTCACCTGGAGAGAGCTTGGGTGAGCACTGCCTACATTTGCCTTTGTGGTCTCACTTTCCCATGATTATATGAGTGATAACCACTCTTTGTGTTCTTTTTTTTTTTTTTCATAAATATGGGTTTATTTCAGAAACACAGTTTAGCAGTAGAAAAATCACCGTAAATCACAACATTAAAGGTTGAAAGGAGAAAAACCATATAAATTTTTGAAAGACACTTAAAAAAAACTTCACCTAAAATTCAGCCTCTATTTATGTTAGAAACTCAATACAGGATAAATAAAAGGAACTTCCTTAATCTGATAAAGAATGTTTGCAAAATGCTATAACAAAGTGTGGGTGAAGAGGGGCCACATGCTAACCTGACAAGCTCAGGGAAGGCCAGGCAGCCTTTTACAGTTAAAAGTGGTGATTATGGCCAGGCAGCTGGCCCCCTGATTTTACATGTCAATGTAAGAAATAGTCAGACCTCTGAAGAATTTTTGTGAGTTTATTTGAGCCAAACTGTTGACAATTGCCTGGAAGCAAAATCTCAAGGAATTGAGAAAATGTTCCAGAGAATGGCAGCTTTCCACCTTACTTTATACATTACAATCAAAAGAGAAGACACAAGTGGGTCACAAGAAATCCTTTGGTGATAGATTGGAGAGGCTGGAGAAAGCAAAGTGGGGAAACCTCTGGGATTGGATGAAAAGTAAAATGAGAAGACCCACCTTTTACCTAGGTGGGTATAGGATAGTTAACAGTCAACAATGAACATGATAACAGTAACAATGGGAGGTTTTATGGTCTCTTCCCTGGTGCATTGGTTGTGCCCTGAGGGGTTTGGAAAAAAGGGCCTTTACACTGACATTCCAAAGGTTTGTTATAGCCAATGCAAAAGACGATAGACAGGCTTATTTAAGGTAATAATTGACTTTTGTCAGGGAAGATTCTAGCCTAGGACATAACTACTTGCCATAAACTCCTTTTAGTTAAAAAGTTTTAATTTGAGTCTTTTTAAAAAAGTAATTCTTTATTATTGAAAGTATTACATATGTCCCTTTTTTGTTTCCTTTATTGACCCCCTCCAGCCTGCCCCGACCCCTGCCACAGGCCTTCACCACCCTATTGTCTGTGTCCATGGGTTATGCATATATGCATACAAGATCTTTGGTCCTTCGCCTCCCACCCACCCACCCTCTCCACCTCCCGTCTGAGATTCTGCACTCTGTTCCATGCTTCCATGTCTCTGGATCAACTCGGTTCATCAGTTTATTTTGTTACTTAGATGCCACATATGAGTGAGATCATGTGATACTTGTCTTTCTTTGACTGACTTATTTCACTTAGCATGATACTCTCCAGGTCCCTCCATGCTGTCTCAAAGGGTAAGACATTCTTCTTTTAACTGCTACACAGTATTCCATGGTATAAATGTACCACAGCTTTTTTATCCATTCATCTGCTGATGGGCACTTGGGCTGTTTCCAGATCTTAGCTACTGTAAATTGTGCTGCTATGAACATAGGGATGCATACATACTTTCTGATTGGTGTTTTGGGTTTCTTAAGATATACTCCTAGAAGTGGGATTACTGGATCAAATGGCAGTTCCATATTTAATTTTTTGAGGAAACTCCATACTGTTTCTGTAATGGCTGAGGGCACCAGTGTGCATTCCCACCAGCAGTGTACTAGGGTGCCTTTTTTTTCCATATCCTCACCAGCACTTGTCATTTGTTGATTTGTTAAAGGTACCCATTCTGACAGGTGTGAGATGATCCCTCATTGTCGTTTTAATTTGCATCTCTCTGATGATCAGTGACTTTGAGCATTTTTTCATATGTCTCTTGGCCATCTGTATGTCCACTTTGGAGAAGTGTCTATTTAGGTCCCTTGCCCATTTTTTAATTGGATTTTTTGTCTTACTTTTGTTAAGTTGTATGAATTCCTTATGTATTTTGGATATTATTGAGTCTTTTTTTTTAATGAGATGTAAGTGTTTTCAATTGTATTATAAAGCAACTCTTTTTTAAGGTGAAAAAACATTTGGCTATTGTGATTATTAATATATATATATTTTTTTGCTGTAAAAAGCTTTATAGTTTCATTTGGCCCAGAGGGCTCCAGGGTGGTTAAAAGAATGGGTAGTGGTTTCGGGGTGAGGCTCAGGGAAAAGCCAGACACCAGGGGAATGCAGAGGGGCTCCTCAAAGGCCTCTGGGCTTCAAAGGCTCCTAGCGGAGCTTGAGGGTGAGCCTTTCGAAGAGATACTCGCCCAGCCCAGCCAGCCTGCGGAGGCGAGTCAGGTGTCGCCCATCTTCTTGATGAGTTTCACCTCCTCACCCCCAAAGTGGTTCTGCAGGAAGTCACAGAGAGGAGGGTCTGTGCAACTCAGAGCCTGCAGCTCCAAAGGGCCTGGTTCAGGTTCCTCTCCAAGGCCAGAGCGGCTTCCATGAAGTCCTGAGTTTTGGCCACTCATCTTGGGAGGCTTCAGCACGTCCTAGAAGAGAATGCGGCCACCACGCTTGTTTTGCACCTTTAGAGATGCTTCTTCCAACTCTCGGAAGAAGTGACCCACGCCCTCGAGAACCACATTGTGCAGGTAGAAACAGAAGCCCAGAGAGAGGTAGGTGTGGGCGGCCCGCAGATGCAGGTTGGCCAGGCGGTTGACCACAGCCGCCATCTAGGTGGAATAATTCTGATGAACCTGGGGCTCATGGTTGTTCGGCAATAAGGAGTTAAGGTAGAAAAAACACACCGGGTGTGTTGGCTGGTCCCAGAAGTGGTTCTGAATATGGTGACTGGATAAGACGCAGGTGAGTGGCCGGAGGCTAGAAGAAGGGGTGTCCCTGGGTCTGTTCCATCCAAACACTGTTGAAGCAAGAGACAGATAGGGGACCGCCAAGGGCACTTGTGATTATTAATTTTTGATCGTTTGAATCATGAACCTTGGAGGGTGATCTGATTTCCATGTGAGGCGCTTCGTGGAGGAGCGGCATTTCCCAGTATCTTCATGCATGTGCTGGTGGAGAAGCCCAGATACACATAGCCTGCATTTCATGGCATTGGGGAATTTCTCATCCTAGCTTTGTCATTAATGAGCTGTGTATCTTTGTGCATCACTTAACATCTCTGAGACTCACCTTCTGACTGAAATTGTCACTAATCAAGCCCCAGCCATTTCCTCTGAACCCTAACCCTGCTGTGTCCATCAGCTTGCTGCTATAGATCACATTCCAGCCAGGAGGACACCAAAATGCTGACCATGCACATAAGGATATTTTGCGGACTTATCCCCTGACTACAAACAGCAGACTGGCAGCCAATTAAAAAAAAATCATCTAGTGGTGCTAGTGAAACGCATATAACTAATTTTTCTCATTGTCTAATTATCAATTTCAGTTGCTGGTTTTTACCTTTCTATGGTTGTTTATACTTAATTTCCCTAGAACTAATTAATATAATAATTTTTGCAGCTATATTGGCACTTACTAATATGGAAGGGCCATCCATTAGCAGAGCAGACCATCCGATGGTTAGAATAATAAATTCATACACTGCCTATGAATTTTAATTTTATAATTTTACCTCACAGAATAAGTAATTTGCTCAAGGACACACAGTTGGTGGTAGAACTGCCATAATTTTGTAATTTATATTATTTTGCATGTATCTTATTATTTTATTTATACTATGAGCCAATCTCCCTGATAATATACTTTTGTTTAGGGCAGGTCTTTGTGTCTTTATTTTTTGTACCTTTATTGCCTAGCATCTTACCTAGCGGTGAAAAATCAGATGATGATAATAAAAAAAGAAAACAATTTGAGTTCCTCCTTGGATACCCATGAGATTTTTCTCCCACTATATCACATGCAAAAAATAAAGAGCATATTTATTATTTATTCGGCACATTATGCTTGAGGCATAACAGGTGCTGTATTGAACAAAGATCATAAAGACAAAGTTCTGTCCTAAAGACACAGAGACCATAAGAGAAAACATACAAATGCTTGTAATGCAAGACAGAATTAAAGGAGATGCAATTGCATGACTAAAGCAAATCAGAGAAGGGCACTATCACATGTTGTGGGAGAATGAAAGAAGGCTTCATGGAGGAGGTGATTTAATCTGAATTTCAGGGATAATAATGAGCTAAAAGAGTGGGAGGCAAAGGAAACAATAGGAAATAGGAAGGTGAATCATCTTTGGAGAACTGCAAGAGTTTTCTCTTGGGTGTGGTATATGAGGTGAAGTATACCTATGTGGAGGGAAATGGAGCAAAGCAAGGATAAAAAGTCAGGTTTGTTCCCGGGCAGCTTTGTCGGTTCAGGCTCAGGACCTTGCACTTGGTTCATCACATAGGACAGTGACAACATGGGTTATTCTGCAGCGGGAGGTGGGCTGTTTTTGAGGGGCAGGAGAATGAGGCAGGCAGTGAGATAAGTCAGGAGGTGATTGCAATCGTTCAGGAACAAGGTAGGGAGCAAGTCTACCACAGGGTGGCAGCAGAGATGAAAAGGAAGGGGCAGTGTGACAGCCTCTGTGAATGACAACGTGGGAAATGCCAGAGCGAGAAGAGCCAAAGTGGGGAGATGCCATTTGCAGCATGTATTTTTGTGCTTACCACAACTTATTAAAACTCTCTACATAAACACGATCTCCTCATTAGACTGTGAGCTCCTAGAGGTCAGGGCCCGTGTCATCTTCACCTAGTGAAACGAACATGGCAGATATTTGGTAAGTGCTTGCTGGGGAAGTGACTGGCAGTTAGATCTGGCTTGGTCATGGCAGCTGGGCTGTTGGTGTAAATAACATGTTTCTTTCGGGACACCCTGGAATTTGGAGATGTGGACTATTTTCTGATGCAGTTTCTGGCAATAGATTACAGAAAGAACTGGAGAACAATTACAAGCGGATGTATGAGTGAAGGAAAAAATAAAGAGGAGAGAGATGGTATACTTGAGTACAGAGGAAATGCAATAACTGCTTTTAAGACGTCTGGTGAGGTTGGAGAGAAAGTGCAGCGTGGCATCCATCAGGGGAGACTGGAATGTGGAGTGAAGCCCGGACGGATGCAGAGGATGGAGTGGATATGTGGGCTGTGTTAGCTGGTGGAAGCTGGAGGGAGGGGAAGTAGCGAGGAGTTGAGTGTACAGGCTCTGGAATCACACTGCTCAAGTTCAAACACTGGTTCTTCTACTGAGTCATTTGTGGTTTCAGTGATTTCACTTTCTCTTGCCTCAATTTCCTCTTCTATAAGATGAGGATAGTAGTTATACCTGCGCAAACATGTGCACATGCACAGCACTCAGAACAGAGCCTGGATTGTAGTGAGCACTCCGTAAACATTAATTACTCTTTTTCTTATTGGAACCCACCGTGACCACTTTGTAAGCGTTATCCCACTTAATCCTTAATCACCGTGTAGGTGGGTGTTATCTTCTTTCCACGAATGAGGAAACAAGTGCAAGAGGTTTCATAACTTGCTCAGATCCACACAGCCCCTGAGAGCCAACGCTTCCTGAGGCTGGGTTCTCCCCCAAGGCATCTGGCACCCAGCTCAGGCACTTCCCACTGTAACAAGCCGCCAAAGCGCTAGGTAGCTATGGCCAGACCACTGTGACCAGTTTAAATTTAGTTAATATTCGGGAGCTGCAGCAGACCTTGGAACAGGGGGATGATGTGAATCAGTTTGCTGGGAGACTCATCTGGCAGTGGCATGAAAGAGGCCAGGCGGGAAGACAGGGGTGCTAGGTATCCAGACCAGAGACAGCGGAGGAAATGACAAACCGGAGTTGAGCTGTGGTAGGAAAATGAGCTGAATTTGTGCCTGATGCAAATGAGATGCACCTGACGGTTAGCCACTGCCCGAACAGGCACGGACGGGGATGAAGCCTGGCACTTCAACTTGAAAGTTTCAAACACGGGGCTCTAAGGAAATATTGATACCATGAACAGTAATGAGGAAGTTGGGTGGGGAGTCACGTCAGTACTCGCCCTTTAAGGAAAGTGCCTGTATGGAACCAGCTCAGAGATTGGTGTCTGCATCAAAGTGGGGCACTTGGTTATTTTTGGTGGCAGTTTGGTTCTGATGGGACCACCCTAGGTATCCCTTCACTGTCAATGCAACTCTGCTCTCCTTCTTCATTTAGGCAGGAAGCTGCTAGATTGTTCCTTTCTTCAGGGGGTAGGCTGTTTTCTGCACACAATTGGCAAATCGACATGTTACCTCCTTCCAGAAAGGGGGTTAACACCTTACCATAATAGTTCTCATCCATAAAAGTGCAGTGATTTGCTTTGGGGGAGTTGGGAAAATCAGTTCTGCTAACTTCCCATTTTCTATTTTGGGCCTCTGAGCAGAACTTCCCATTCGAGGGGGGACCAAGCAGAAAACACAAAGCTGGAATTTTCTGCTGAAGGTGATCTACCAAGGGAATAAAGTAAGTTCACGGTCTGAGGTGTTTGTCTCACCCACTCTCGATGTGTGTCCTTCAGCTGCCCTTGTCTGTATCCTCCTGGGACTGACCCGAGGAAAGCATTTTGGTCTTTTGCTGCAGGTCAGTCCCAGCGCTTTGGTGAGGAGCCCCAGGCTCTCAGGGCTCCCAACACGCTGCGCAGGCTGAGCTCTTGACCAGGTTGGAAAGTGCCTAAGAATATTATACTTTGAATTACCTTCTTTAGGTTTCCTGTCTGAACATTTTATTTTACCTGCTAGCGTAAAACGGCGAGGGAGGCAGATATTTTTAGTTTTTCCCCCTTCCCCCTTTTCCGTCTTTCTCGGTTTGTAATTCAAAATTATGTTCACTTTCATGATCTCATTTGTTTCCTTCACAGCACCCTGTGAGGTGACTGTTGCAACCCCCATTTTACAGAAGGTGAAACTGAGGTTTTAGTGAATTAGTGACTTGGCCAGTCTCTCAGTTAATCCTCAGTCTTCTGTCTTCAGGTCTGCTGTGTTTTCTTTTTCCCAATACCACACTGCATTTCTGGTGGAGGTTGTCCTGTGCAGGATGCTGACAGAAAGGACAGACAATCCTAGCTGGGCTGGGAAACCTGAACAGAGCTCATCCAGCATAGAACTGTGTACCCTGCTTAATGAAATAGAGTATGTTAACTAAATGCATCGCCATGCAATTCTTCAAGCATATAGGGCTTTGGGTCTTTTTTGCGTATGTCACAAACGTTAGGATGATGTGACTAAGGGAGTCATTCACTGTGTGCAAGGAGCATAACTAAAAAAGTCATGTGTGTGCCTCGTGGTAGCTCATACCCTGTTCTCCAGTGACGTGAGTTTTCTATTGGCATTTGAGCTAAGGATGGTAGCAGAAGGTACTTTCGTGTTCCCTGTTCCCCAAATCTTGGCAAGGCAAATGTGGGTTGGGAAATCAGTTGTGAGTTGGGATCAATGATGAGAATCTGGACTTTAACATTGACTTAGGCCGGAGGCAGAAAAATGGAATTGGAATTAGTGGCTGCTTAGAAGACGCTGGTGAGGGGACTCTGCTTCTTGGGAATGAGAGAGAGTTACGGCAGGGGAAGGGGGTGAGGCCCATGGGAGCCTGGGCTACCTGTCTTGCCTGATGCATCTGTAGAATGACTCCACTGTGCCAGAGCTCCTGGAGGGTCCCTTTGATTTCAAAGGAGTTCTCAGAACCATACAGTAACCAAGATGTCCCGTTAGACAGTGAACCCCAAGGGGCCCTCAGGCTGGCAGATGCTTTCCTGCCAGTCAGTGGGTGAGCAGTCCCCAAGCCAGGAGATCCTCTCTGTTCCTGAATCAAGCCCCTCCCTCCTTGGCCCCAAAGCAGAAGTGGCTGGGAGGGTGGTGATCTGGGCCCTGGCCCGGGGCCCTGCTCACGTTGCCGTGAGACCTGACTATTCTCTTTCTGGACTCAAATGACACGGAGCAAATGAAGGGAAGTCAAATATTGTGGCAAGGAGGGGCTGGCAAACATGGCACGGCCAGCAGAAGCCTCTCACTGGATGGAGCAGGCGCTGAGAGAGAGGAGGACTCAGAGATTGGGAAAGGAATCTCAGAAGTCTCAGTCTGAAGGCAAAGGGTTACACACACAAAAAGCACACTCAGGCAAGTACAGGTGTGGGCTCCGTGTTCCAAGTAACTGGTTGACAGAAATGGGTTGTGGTGAGTCACAGGGGGGCCTGGAGATAGAGAACTAAGGAAGTGATAAAGAACGCAATCTTGCAATGGACCAGAGGTTGTCTGTCTGTCTGTCTGTCTGACTGGCTGGCATGGTCCTGCAGAGAGGGCTTCTGTCTCTGCACATGGCATCAAAAGAGCCAAGTGATATGTTCTTAAGAAGCCTGAGATAGAATTTGAAAACTGAATTGTTTTGAAGACACGAGAGAATATCACCACATATAGAAGACTCATAGCGTTTGAAAAGCGAAGACTCATTTTAGGAAGTAGACACTCAATGGTTGGGGTTGAATCTCTGGATTTTAATACATTTGCTCAGAGTAGGATTCAGCATTTTGCCCTTTCAGTGCAAGGGGAATGTTCTCCTCTAACATATATGGCATGCAAAGCTCTTAACTGGGCCTAGTAATTAATGATTTCCCAGCCATATTTACTTTTGACATACTAAAGGTTGGGGAAAACCATTTCACAGAACCGAATTTAAACAAGATGAAAAAGTTATTTTCTTCAAGGAACTGTTCTTTCTCAAGAAAATGCCTTCTGCAGCAGCACTTTTGGAGACAGTTAACCAAAGAACAAACCCGTCAACAGAGACACTCAGCCTCCAAGTCTGGCTTTTGAAAAACGAACATTTATTCTTTTTTCTAAACAGGACGCTGTGAGCTCCGTCATGTACACTATGAAAATAATTGGTGTGTGTTAGGACTCCTTGTGCCAGATTTCTTGCTTGTTGAAAGGTGATTGGATTCAAACCAGCATAGTTAAAGGTCAACTGGTTGTTCTTAAACAGTGCAGAATTTTAACTCTTACAATATCGTGGCTTTTAGCCAAATGGCCATTTTAGGAAGGAGGAGAGGCTGCATACTGCGTTTTTACTTTCTGACCTTTTTGTCCTTCACATTTTTTAAAGTTCTCAGGGCTTTCTTGTGGATGAAAAGGATCTGAGAAATGAGTTCTCAGCTGGCTTTTGGAAATGGGTGGGAACAGAGACTTAGTTCTTTTTAAACGATGAAATTTAGGTCAGGGCTCTGATGGGACAGTGCACATCACACCAGCAAGATCTAAATGTCAGGCGAAACGGTCTCTTTTTAATAAGTACTTCAAATTTGCTAGTAAGAGCTGGTAATAGCCCTCTGCTTCCTTCGTTTCTCTTTTCCTTTTAGTAACTTTTTTTTTTTTTTTTTTTTTTTTTTTTTTTTAGTTCTTTGAAAAGCAGTATAGAACCATCAATATTTAGCCCAGCTGTTTGATGTTTGTTTCTGAAGTGGGTACTTCACTGGCTTTGGGATTTGGTGACTTTTGCCCCCTAGTGATTTTAAATGCAGGTGTTAAGTGGCTTATTTTGTTGACCTTCATTATACCTTTTGTCTACTAGCCTTTTTGCTGTTTCCCAAAGTAAAGTAGGGGACTGACCTATCTCAAATAAGTATGATGAATTTTAGCCATCAAATACTAAGGCTTCTTGCTTTTTGGTTTAGTGTCCTGATGAGTCCCTAGAAACTTTTCAACATTTTATTATGAGGACTCCAGGCTGGAAGTTATAAAAACAGTATCTTCCGCAAGGAAAAATCGCTCTGAGATTGACATTGGCGATCTCCACAAATGCCACACTAAAGTGGACAGGTTGGAATTCAAGCACCTACCTACCTTGAGTGTGTGTGAACTCTTGTGGTTCTAACTAAAGGCAAACGAACGTTGTCCTGAAGAATCATGGGCTACCACTTTATCAAGAAGTTAATTCTATATTCTCTTCTTTTTGGATGACTTCATAGTTTGCTTTTAGTTCTTTCTATATTTCCTACAACTTTAAAGCTGTGAAACTGTGTGCTAGTTGTTTAAAAACTCCATGTTTCATCTGCCTGATCTGCAAAATGGGACAACATTACCTACCTCAGTGTTACCATGAAAATGAAACGAGTTGAATCATGTAAAATGCTTGGAACAAAGCCAGGCACAAATTCTTTGTTTTAAATTTTAGTGGTTTTTTTTTTTTCTGATATGGATATTGCTGTCATTTATATTTGCGTGGAATATATTTTTCCATACCTTCACTTCCAGTCTGTATGTGTCTTTCTATTTGAAGTGAGTCTCTTGTAAGCAGCATATAGCATATAGATGAATCTCATTTTTTAGTTCATTCAGCCATATTATCATTTTATAAAAGCATTTAATCCATTTATACTTAGTAAGTACCAGGTGATATAATATGCAATGGCAACTAGAATCCTGTTGAAAAAGTTTCCAGAGCATAGTTTTTCAAATATTTTTTACTGCAATCAACAATAGGAAAAAGATAGTTTTTGTATACATGTACATATATTTGTGTGTGGATATGTATGTGTGTAGCTTAAGCTAGTTCTATTTTTATGTAACATAAAATTTACAAATGCTTACTATAAAATTTAAAAAAAATCTGCACATCAAGTATTTGATTACTTAACCTAAGTATCTTTGTTTAATATGAAGACTAAAGGACAGTCCAGGATTATTGAAACATATTCTAGATAGTATTTTTATAACCCTCAAAAAGAAAGAGGGAGAATAAAACATATGTAAGCCTAGGTTAAAGGAAATAATGTAAAGTATGCAAAGATAATGCAAAAAGTACATATGCATGTCCTTGTTCGAACTTGACTTTCACAGTCTCAGAGTATAGTTTATTTTCTAAGAAACATGTAATAATATTCCATATCCATTTCATTTATGAAGTTAGTCCAAAAGAGTCTGCCTTGTACTGTATTAGATTTCCTGATCATTTACAGTTTTATTTTTACAAAGTTGTTGGTTAGCTGTGTTTCATTGAATAGTTTTGTTTTTGAATATCAGTTTTTGGAGAAATAAATGTGATACTTGCCTACTGAGGCTATGGGTCTATGACTACGCTATCTGACTTAAGACTACTTTTTTCACCTAGAAAAGTATTTTGGCTGCAATATTAAATTCTTTAGCATTAATATAGCGCTTGAAATATGAACTGAACTCTTTAAGATTCCTTTTCCTATATTAAAATCTACCACATTATAATATAACAGTAAAAAATATAGGTTTTAGAGCAAAACAAACCTGGGCTCAAATAGTAACTCTATTACTAGTTGTGTATCTTTGTAAAATTAATTCCAACTCTTCAAGCCTTAGTCTTATTATCTGTATTTGAGGTAAATTTGTACCTTTCAATTCTGTCTTAAGAAGAAATTAAATGGAAAATGAGTTAGTATTATTATATATATGGTAGCCATAATAAATATAATTAATTTAAAAATTCCTACAGTGTACTATTGCCTGCTAAGTTTATCTATAGAATTATTTATTGTATTGGAAGATGATATCTGGTAGGAGAATGGTTCCTTATGAAATAAATAATTTAAAATAACAGCACTTTTTTCTTTGAAGTTTATGAAGGTATATATTTGGTGAACATGTGAGCCAATGGCAAACAATAAATTCTGTATTCTTTAACAAGTGTGGTGGTTAATTTTATGTGTCAACTTTACTGGATCACAGGGTGTCCAGATATTTGGCTAAACATCATTTCTGGATGTGTCTGTAAGGATGTTTCTAGATAAGATTAACATTGGAATTTGTAGGCTGGATAAAGAGGATTCCCCTCCCCCCACCCCCAGTGAGAGTGGGCATCATTCAGTATGTTGAGGGCCTGAATAGAACAAAAAGGTAGAAGAAGGGAGAATTAACCCTCTCTGCCTGACTGCTGAGCTGAAACATCAGTTTTCTGCCCTTGACTGGGACTTACACCAGTGGCTCTCTGATACTCAGAATTATACCACCAGCTTTCCTGCGCCTCCAGCTGTGTGTGTGTACCTGCAGATATCTACTATATAAATATCTTCTATTGGTTCTGTTTCCCTGAAGAATCCTGACTAGTACAATAAGCATTATTGAGTCTTTTACAAAGCAGTGTTCTGCCTTCTTGTTTCAGCTATCATACTGTAAACAAGTATCCTTTTCTTGGTATATTTAGTGCTGCACTTTTTGTATTTCTGTGTTTTTGGATGGTGAGTTTGCTGTGTAAAATGGCCCCCAAGTATAGTGCTAAAGTGTTGCCTCTAGTGTTCCTAAGCACAAGAAGGCAGTGATGTACCTTAAGGAGAAAAATACATGTGTTAGATAAGCTTGGTTCAGGCATGAGTTACAGAGCTGTTGGCCATGAGTTCAATGTTAATGAATGAATCAATAATTTGTATTAAATAAGGTATCTTTAAACAGAAACACACAGGTCCACAAGAACCTAACCCTGTATTTCCCCAGGAGCAATGAATTCACTAATTCATTGTGCTTAGTGGCTTAGTAGAACATAAGTACTATGAATACTAAAAATGAACCATAGAACCATTTTTTTTCAGCTGAAAAGTTGGCTAATGATTATGCATATTTAGAGATTTTTGTAGAATTATCATCAACCCAAACAAAACAAAACTAGTTTTATTTAATTTTGGAAGATACTCTATTTTGTTTGTTTGTTCAGGTTGATTTACTTTAGCAGACATTTATTGGTGAATATGTCAAGTAATTCAGCCACAGTTGAGTTAGACACAGTTTATGCCTTGAAGGAGCTCCCAATCTGCCATGGAACACAATGAGATCTGTGTAATCAACAGTATTGACATTAATTCGTATTCCTGGAACAGATGTTATATAAAGTTGAGAAAGTCCTGGCTGTCCCTGAATACGTCAAAGAACCCAGCCTAGGTACAAGAAATAACCTCGGAATGTCCACGGAGCAGTTATCTACAACATGTCAGTAAAGGTTGACATTATCATAGGGCTCCAGGGTTTTACAACTGGAAGAGATTCTAGAGGCCAGCATGTTAAAGTCCTAAGTATGTTTAGATGTAGAGCTAGTATCAGAAACCAAGTCCCATGCCTCAAGTTGAGTCCTTTTCCACTAAATCATGTATGCTCTATGCGTGCAAAGTAGTTATTGGGCTCTAGGCTTACAAATTCCACCTAGGTCTGATGTTTAGAGGTCAGTCTGAGGTTGTCTAAGGATGCGCGCCAAGAGCCTCATTGATTTCATCTGATTCTCAAAGGAGCTCATGATTCTAAAAAGTATAAGTATTCTGTGCATCTTCAGAAGTTGACTTTGTAAACAAATACTAAATAGTAAACTGGATTAGGGTTAATAGTGCCTTTGACATTGTATTTTACACCTCTATCAACTTAGTAGAGGATTTTAAAAAAATACTCATTATTTGCTAGGGTGTGGTGAAAGAAACCTATCTCCACTGTCAGTGGCAGTATAAGTTAGTACAAAATTTCTAAAAAAGACAGTTAGCACCTTTTGAATCAAGTACCAAATTTGCCTTTCAACATTCTATTCTAAGGAAGTAATTAGAAACTAGGACAAAAATTATGTGTGAAGATATTTATAGCATTATTCTTCAGATTATAAAAACTAAGAATCGAAGTGAATGGCTAAAAGCTGTTTTAAAAATGACTTAATAGAATGAAAAACTGACTATGATAAGACATGATGCGAAGAAAATCACCACATATATGCTGTAATCATGAGTTAGATATGTGTGACCAGAAGAATATACGTTAACAGGGGTTATCTTTTGGTAATGGGACTATAGGTGTTTCTTTTTCTTTCTTTTGTTTTGTATTTTTCATATTCTTTAAATGTGAAAATTTTTTATTTTATAATTAGAAAAAAATGTTAAATAACATTTTGTCCCACTTAAACTATGATTTACTAAAGGGCAGTCTTAGTTTCTACATTTTAAAATGTCTCCTCACTTGTTTTGGCTGAAAGGTAAAATGCAAAATTTGACACTCGTTCAGTTACTGGCCCCTTTTCTTCCTATGATGTCATTTCAACTTAAACCTTTGTACTCAGCCCCCTTGCCAACCGTGGCCTCTCTTCTCCTTTACCCTTTGTTCTCTCACTGATCTTTTAATTATTTTTAAATTAAATCCTGCCTGTTTTTCTTTGGCACTGTTAGCCTTTTTCTCCTTTTAGCTGTTAGGGTTATGATGTGCACTATTCATTTTCGGAGAGTCACCCCATCTCCTTCATTCTTCCTTGTCTCTTTATTCTGGTTTTCTATTTCGGAAGGTGGAAGAAGCATTTATGGAACAGCCTCTTCCAAACCTCAGAGCCTTGGTAGTACTTTTGTATGAATTTAAATGTTTTTTGGAGGGGGGGTTTCCACAACAATTTCCTCACTATATCAAGTGAGGGGCAAATGTGTACGTGTATGTACTCAGGTGTGCATGAGTGTGTGTGCACATATGCGAGAGTATGTGCATGTGTGTGAATGCATGTTCTGTTCTTCCAGGTGAGGAGCAGTGGTATTTCCTTGAGTAATGCTGGCCTGTCTCCACTTAGAGACCTTTCGGAGCTTGACACCTGGGCTCAGGCTGTGTGCAGAGGAGGGGATGCTCTGATCCACTCTGCTACCAGCAGCCTGGCGTCCATATTTGAAAGCTGCGATGAAGATGATGCAAACTGGATTGGCTCTGCTGCCAGGCTGTTTCAGAGCCAGGCAGGGTGACTTTCAACCTCTCCCGAAGCCTGACAACTAGCAAAGAGATACACGTATGAGACAGGATGGTGGAACTCAATTTATGTATGTGTGAATTCAGGACTGAATTAAAATGACTTCTCAAGGAAGGAGCTAAAGCCCAAATAGGAAGACTTTACAATCGAGTCAAAAATCAAGGTTAGGATTTACAGGATGAACATTTCTACATGTAAATTGGAATTCAAAGTAGATATTTGTCACTGAAGTGCTGTGCTTATTTTATTTCTATAATCTAAGGTCTGGCTTTGAAGTTTGCTCCAGGGTAGATCCATTAGCATTGAGCCTTGAACATTTGCCTGATAAATCAAGCCCATGATGAAAAGAACCAGGAAATGTGCCACTGGCTGGCAGCATGCAAACACCCGTGGCTGTATCACAGAGTGCTCAGTTCAGTGTCTCCTAGTGGAGGGAAATGTACCTTGATGTGCCTCCTGGGGCTGAGAGCTCTGCATTCTCCATCCGAAGACCGAGCTGGGTAGAGAAATGGATAGCCAGTGAGACGGATGCTTTACCCAAAGTCATTTAAAAAAAAAATCCAGAGTCACAAGCTGTCCCCTCAAGTTTCTCATTGTGTGGCTTGTCACTCTGACTGGCTCTAAGCTTAGATTTTATTAAATTACTTGATTGGAAACAGCATGCGCATTGCACAAGATTCCTGTTGAGAGTGGAGGGTGATGACTAATGCTAATGCCATAAGCGGTCCTCGCTATGCGTGATTAGCCTTCGCAAGTAATGTGAGGAAAGTTGATATTTTCCCCCTGCTGCCTCAGTCTCCCATCTTACAGCACTTTTCTTCCATGTTTCTCCTCCCAGTTATCAAATACCCCTTTATGAGAAGGGCTAGGTTGCAGGGATGATCCATCAAGCACACTCTTGTGCAAATGTAAAATTTATATTCTATTCAGACATTTGAATTTGACATTACATCCTTTATTTTGGAATAAAATGCATGTTTCCTACAAGTAGACAGGTTGGGGAGGGCTGGTGTAGGGGAGCTCTCCTATTGGCAGCCCATGGTTCAAACCCTGTATCAAGAACACAGTTAGGGCCCTAACCGGTTTGGCTCAGTGGATAAAGTGTCGGCCCTTGGATAAAGGGTTGTGGGTTTGATCTCAGTCGAGGCATGAGTGGGAGGCAACCAATTGATGTGTCTCTCATATCGACATTTCTCTCTCCCTCCCTCCCCCCCTCCCTCCCTCCCTCTAAAAATCAATGGAAAAATATCCCTGGGTAAGGATTAACAAGCAAACAAACAAAAAAGAACACAGTTAGGTACAAACTCTTGTGGTATTGGAAGTCTGCCTTTGCATTTAAAAGCATTCCCTCCTACCCCTTTTTATTTTCTTACCAGGATGAATTTTAATTTTCAAGTAAAAGTCATCGCATCAACTTTAATGTCCAATAAATTTGAAAAAGAAGGTGCAGCCTGTTGGAAAAGATGGTGGAAACAATTTCATTCCAGGCTTGGAGTGCACTGAAGTTGATCAGCTGTCTAACAGATTCAGACTGAACTGAGATCATTAGGTGTGGCGCCCCCATTTCAGTGTGGAGGAGGCTGTTCTGTAACTTGATCTTTTACACAGAGAGAACAAAACTAAGGGGCAATCTAGAGCGGTGGTGAGGGCTGGCATAAAGTCTCCAGGCTGCCGTGCTACACCTCACACCTAAAACAGCAGATGCCATGGACTGCTTTTAAAAAAATGTTGGCTTTTACATGTCATGCTAAAAACAAATACCGAAAAATACCTGAAAAACTTGAAAGAACTAGAAAAGCAGGCTGTGGTTATTCAAAAGCAATATGCAAGATAATGGAAGTAAACACACACACACAAAAACCAGAACAAGAAACTGTATAAAGTAAGACATATTAGAGCTTTCCTAAGTTCCAAAGCAGCTTTTGATTAATATTCAGAATAGAAACAGGAAAGGCATCAGAAAACTGGATCTCCCTAGGAGACTGCAAAAGGCTATAGAAATGTATTTAATAACATTGGTGGGTCAGATGGAATATCCTTTACCCCCTAGATTTTTCATCCCTTTCTTTTCCCTTTTGAAATTCACCTTCAAAAACCCTTACAGGGCTGCCTTTTCCCGGCTAACTCAAACTTGCTCCTCTGTTTAAACTCAGGTTATCCATACATCTTATAGATGTCCCCTCGAGTTTCTCAATTTGTGGCTTGTCACTCTGACTGGCTCTAAGCTTACGAAGGTCAAGTAACATGTCTTACTTACCTTTGGAATTTCCTCTAGAGTTATGGTATAATGATTGTGTCTGCAGACTGGGTCTCATGAATGTTGCCTAACTCACTAGGTGCTTCCAGATGAAGAAAAAAAATAGTTAATAGAAAGATATTCAACTTTGCTTAATGTTTATGTGCCATATTCTGAAAATCTGTAAAGACCAGACAAGATAAAAACTAGAGGAACAAGATATAGATACAGTGGTGAGAATGCAAATGACATTTAATGTCTTGACATAACTAATAAAGATGATAAGAGTAATTATGATAAAACAACTTTACATTTCTTTTTTTCCATTATTTTTTTATTGTCTAAAGTTTTACATATGTCTCCTTTTCCCCCAGTTGGCCCCCCACTCCCCAAGCCATTCCCACCCCGGGCAAGCCCCCACCACCCCAGTGTCTGTGTCCATTGGTTATGCTAATATGCATGCATACAAGTCCTTTGGTTGCTCTCTAACTACTCCCTCTCCTATCATTTGTCTCTGAATTTATTCTTGTTCTTCAAATTATGTTGATCATTATATCCCACATATGAGTGAGATCATGTGATATTTATCTTTCTCTAACTGGCTTATTTTGCTTAGCATAATGCTCTCCAGTTCCATCCATTCTGTTGCAAATGGTAAAAGTTTCTTTTTTATAGCAGTGTAGTATTCCATTGTGTAGATGTACCACAGAACTTTACATTTCTTTAGCATTTGATTCTTCTGAAAGTACTTTCATATAATAAAGATCAGAAGGACAAAGGAAGGAATAGAAATAAATGCAAGAAATACTAAAGCAATGTAGAGAAAAGAAAAGCAAAAGTATAAAAGAAAGGCAAATAAAATAAAGCCAAGAACAAAGAAATAGAAGGAGAATTTGCTAACAACTTGGAACAGTTGTTGGCTGAATTATACACCGTGCAGTGTTAAATATATATTTACAGCATCGGTGTTCTTTTAACAAGTAGAGTTCGCTGTCTATAGAGCACAGCCTGTGTTCACTTGTTTTCTACCAGGTAGTGGGGGAGGGAATGTCCCGGGTTTTCTAACTCTTTCTCCCCGTTTTCGTTCTCTAGGGTTTATGTTGATACTAGTGTGGCTATCGGTACAGACATTCTATCTACATCATCAAAAAGATATGGAGTTGTGAGCAATAATGAATGTTAGTAGCTTATTTCAGTGATTTTACAGAAGCTCATTTAGGCTTGCTGCAGAAATCATCATGGATTTTTGCTCTTATTGTAAGGTTCTGAAAATTTCTGAACCTTAGGCGGCAGGTCTCAAGTTATCAATAATGCTGAATGTAGTAACTTATATTATAAAGAAGTTCCAAGAAGAAGACATCCCAACTATGTTCTAGAACTGAATAAGTGCAGGTAAAAAAGTTCTGCTTGTCACATGTCTGAGGCCCCACCAGGCCTAACGGGACCTTTATTCCTTCTTTGGAGGGATAAGCTGTATATTGTAAATGACATTTACACAAGGTGGCCTCCAGCAGCATTCTTGAGGTGGCAAACTTTTCTTATTTCTGGGTCGGTTTTGTTCAGAAATTGTATTAATTAGTTGAAGGGCAGGTGACCCATATCAAAATGCCAGGATTAATGAAAAATTTTTTTGAATGAGCAATCAAAATAGTCATATTTATTCAGGTTTGAAACTAAATGTCTCCTCTCTGAATATGGAGGCATAGATGGAATCAAAAAGGTTATTGTGTCCAACATCCTGTGCCTACAGATGTGGAACCATCTACAACATGATCTCATGTCATCATCACTTCACCTTCTGCACCAGTAGTGTCTTGAGAAATGTGAAGGGCTTCAAGCATCTCAGCCAGACTCCTTCGAGGTGCTCCTTCATCGCCTGTAATGGTTGAATCTCTGTAAATGTTTACAATTTTTTTTTTCTAATTGCTTCATCTTCTTCAAGATCTTCAAGGAAATCTTGGTATTGCCTTTCATCATCTGTATCCATGATTTCTGTATCTCTTGCAAGCTCTTTTAGTTTCCAGTTTCTACGATGCTAACATTTGGTATGGTCATAGCTCTTCTTGATTAATACCACATCTGGGAGTCTATTTGAGTTCATTTTGTGGACATACCAATCATTTAAGTTACAGTTTTCCAAATCAAACCCCAACACCAGGACTCTAGGATTCAGAAGATGTCCCAAATGAATATGACAAAAAATATTGTCTGTCTGTATTCATTTCAGATATTTTCTTTAACCAGACTTTCCCAAGGGTATGCTTTTTTTGATATCATTCCAGCACCTGCTTTGCATTTTAGATCTCAGACTATGCTGCATTCCATCACAATATGCTCCTATAGCTATTTGGGAGGGGATTAGTGAATTTTTGAAAGCAGGTTGGAAGAAAAACGCAAGTGATGGTAAAGATGAAACTCATCAGGAAAGTTTTGCCTATATTGAAATGAGAAGTCAGATTCTCCTGAATTAAATCTGCTTCCAAGAGTCAGAGTCTTATTTTAATTGCCTTATTTGCTGCAGAAAGCATGGGCCAACTATTTTTAAGATTCAAAAATCAGCACCCCTGTTTTGGCAATATTTCTGCTTTTTACCTTTGCAGCTTTGAAATAGAGCAGAGAACACTTCCCTTTGGCAGGTTGAAAACCTGGGTTCTGCTCCTAGCTCTGGCGTTTAGCAGCTGTAGTAATGGGTCAGATAATTTGATCTCTTTCATCCTTAGTTGCTTCAACTATAAAAGGGGATAATTCAATCTGTCCTGCTTTATAATAAAAATAATTTCCATTTCTAAATGCCTGACATGTGTCAGATACTCTGCTGTGCCTGTGGCATATGTTATTTTAAAATCTCTCATCATCTCTTCAAGGAAGAATAGTTATCATTCAGGTTTTACAATTGAGAAAGCTAAGGCTCAGATCTCTTCAGTAAACTGCGCAAGGCCACACATTTAGCAAGTGGCAATACCAGGATACGAACCTTCGTATGTACATTCACCAAGTCCCTTCTCAGTCCTCCATGAGATTTTGAGGTTCATTTAAAATGATGTTTTTGTGAAAGTATTTAAAAAAATAACAAAGTTCCTTGTAAATGTACATTATTATTACTGTTATTATCCTGATGAATATAAATTAGTTAACATGCATTTATTGAGTTCCATGTAGGTGCTTAGCACCAAGTCAGATATCATTTTGGATGACCTGTAGAACTGGGTATTTTTCTGAACATTGTATTGTGTAAGCTGTATTATAAGTAAATCTTAAATATTTCCAAATGGTATCACTTCCATTTTGTATTATTTATTAGTTTTTTGGATCCTTTTTGGAGAAAAAGAAATAGAAACAAATTTGTTAATCTAAACTGAATGAGTGTTTCAGAAACAAAATCTGATCACATGTAGTCAACCTTCAGAGCCAGCAAATAAAGACCCCAGGAGCCATGTGAATTGAGAAGACACTTGAAAGGAGATGAGAGAAATATACCATAGGGATCAGCAAAACTCTGATGAAAAATTCATGTCTTCACAAATGTTCTGGACCAACATAAGTTCCCCCATCTGTTTTTTTTGTGCATGACTCTTTAATGACTCAAAATTTGCCAAAATTTACTTGAGTATCTCCTCCATTCAGGAGTATCAGACTTCCTGTGTGAAGGTGACTGGGAATCCACACAACTCTCCTAAAACAAGCACTAAATTTTGGAAAGAATTGTTTGTTTATTTGTTTATTCATGGGAAAACTTCCTATTCCCAAAGAGAGACAACAGCAGGAAATCACTTATTTTTTTCGTGGCTGGAAGCTGAGGGGAGGCAGTTGGCCCAGCAGCCAGGAATGAACCTTCAAGACAGCTTAGCATTCAAGACAGACTCCTCCATTCTTTTGGAAGAGCTGCTCAAAGTTATAATGAAAGTTCATGAAATTCTGTAGTAGTATCAGTTGGGTCCAGAAATGAGCTGTTCCTTACTGTATCCTTATATAACAAGCGCAGATTAAAACCCCCCATCTTGGAACATTGTTGTCGGCATTAAATAGTATAATGTGCATCTCCTGGCACAAATCAGTCATCACTATTGAATCCTAGGTCATTTTCCCAAATCTGTTTATCCAGTTGTACTTTAAGTCTCAATGCGAACTATTTATTTTGTTAGACCATATGATGTCTAAAGAGTCCAGAAAAACGCTTTTGAATTGAGAAAAGTTGGAGGAGACTGCCTTTCTAGGCCTTACCAAAGATCTCTCTTGGGTGGAATACTATAGCCTTTATTTAGGCGTGGTAAGACCAGCGTGAGCACTACAGAGAAGATGCTAATGCCACTGGAGAGCTGGCTGGCTGCTTGTCTTTGGCCACCTCCATGGAATGAATGTGAGGCCACTGGCCCATGCAGTTTTCTGCCGGTGAGATGGGATAGGGCAGCCCTTGTCCAGTTTGCCTGTCAGACACTTTGGCCACATTTGGGGCTTTGTTGGGATAAGGCAGAAGTCCTTCAGGGAGCACAGGACCACCACCTGGCCAGACTTGGTTTACTTTGGTTCAGACTGGATTTGGCTGAAACTGAACAGATAGGAATGAACCAACTAAGCTAACACATGATTTTTATAAGAAGAAAAAAAATGCTGGCTACCACAAAAGCTGGACAGCAGCCCTGTTTTGCTGTTGGTTTTGTCATATTCTTTCTGGAGTGCAGAAACAAGAGGGCAGCCTAACATCGTCCCCGTCAGAATGCTGCCCCACCCTAGCAGCCAAGATGCTGGCCAAGCATGAGGTCCAGGCTGCCTCTGCACATGTGCCTGGGCTAGGCATGATGGTACTCTGGTCATAATACCTTTTAACATGATCTGGGAACTGTGGGAGGCAGAATTAGTGTTTTAAGCTCTGAGGACTCAATTTGGGCTCTTTTACTTCTGGTTAATGTCCTCCAGTCAGGGAGTCAAGGGACTGCCATTTGCCAGTTGATTTCAGCCAAGTCACCTTATGCCTGTGGGCCTCCGTTTCCATGGAGTGAGGGATCTCTAACCTGGGTCTCAGTACAATCTACGAGTCTGTGGTCTGCCACTGCCGGGGACATGATAATGTGTGTGTGTGAGGGTCCTCCCTCCAGAGCCCCTGGTTCTGAGGATGTTTCTCCAAACTGTTCTTGGTCACTCTTCCATTACCCAAATTTCTCTTTGCAAAAGAAGGAGGTTGAGTTTGAATGGATTATTGTTTCTTATAAGATAAACAACTGCTGATAAAGTCAGGGGATGACCTATTTCGAAGCAGACAACTGAGGAGAAGTTTATGGCTTTCTGTTCCTTAGACTAGTTAGTTTTTCTTCTTGGAACATGTTTCATGGAACTTGAGTAATCACCCTGGCAATCTGTTGCCAAACTTTTCTTGGCTAGAGATCAAAGTCTCCGCTATATCAGTACAGATCATGAGAAAACAGTGAGAGGCAGGAGAAAGCATTTGCAATGAATTTTGGAGTCAGATTCCAATAGAAAAGAAGAAAAAGAATAGGGATAATTAATTTCTGGAAGAATTGCAAATGGCCAACACATAGGAAAAGATGTCTAACTTCCCTAATGAGGAAATAAATGGAGATAAAAACAACAATGCTATCATTTCTCCCTATCATTTTGGCAGAAATGTAAATGGTTGCTTAAACCTTGTGTGCCTGTGAGAGTGAAGAAATGAGCACAACATGTAGCTTACCTGATCTAACCTTTGGGAAGGCAGTTAGGTGAGATGTACTGAAACATAAAATGCATAATCTCTGCAATTTTCAGCCTAGGACTTATCCTCAGGAGATAACTACATGCATGTATATATATGTTTGCAAAGCATATTCATAGGAAAACTAGAAATAACTTCAGTTGTCATCAGTAGGGGACAGGTATGGTCAGTTATGATAAATACCTTCCAAGAAATCCTGTGTAGTCAATAAAAATGATGAACTTTACATATATATGATGTGGAGAAATATTTAGTGATACAAAGCAGACTACGAAACAAAATGATCACATTTATATAAAACTATGTTAATAGAAATATGGGAGATTTTTTATTTAAATCTTTTAAAAATATGTTTTTATTGATTTTGGAGAGAGGAAGCTGGAGAGAGAGAGAGAAACATGTATGTGAGAGAGAAACATCGATCAGTTGCCTCCCATACATGCTCCAACCAGGGATTGAACCCACAACCTGGTATGAGCCCTAATCAGGAATCAAACACACTACCTTTTGGTGTACAGGACTAGCTCCAGCCAACTGAGCCACACTATGCACTTCATTTAAATCTTAACATGTAGGATTCTAGGCTACTTTTACTTTCTTTCTTATTTAATTTACAGCTCTGCCACTTTTCAACTCTGTGTCCTTAGGGAAGCTTATTTAACCTCTCTTATACTTGGTAAAAATGGGGGTAATAAAATCAACCTTTTAGAGGTCACCGAGGAAATCAAGCAATAAAACACATGACAAGCACCTGGGATGGAGTAAGAAAATACTTTGATTTTTTTTTTTTTTTTTTTTTTTTTTTTTTTTTTTACCATTCACAGTTTCTATTTTCCTTTCATTATATGAATACAAACAGCTGTGTCCCTATGCCCACGCTTCAAAGAGAGAAAGCTAAGTGGGCTGTGAATAGCTTCCATTGATTTAAATGCAGGAAAGTATTTTCCTAAGGCTGCAGTCTGTCAGAAAAAGGCCATATTGAGTCATTGTTTTCTGAAGCCAGGAGAGGAGATTGAGTGACTGATGCTGTTGGGCAGCCTAAAATAATATTTCGTTCTTGTCATCCTTACACAGTTTAAGACCAAGTGATTTTGGATAGATCTACAGTTTCCCTCTTGGTGTGAAAGAACAAAGCTTTTGTTATGTATGCCCTTAAACAACAGAGCCTTGTCCTATACTCAGGAGCATGCAAATTAAACAGAAGATTTCCTGGAGGGCCTGTCCTATTTATTGTGAGGAGTGATCCCAGTGGTAAGTAGACACTGTTAGCTCCAGCCACCTGTGGAGGGCCTGCATCATTAGCAGAGGAAAATAGCCAAGACTCACAGTAGCACAGCAGCCAATCAGGTTTGGGATTTACTTCTATATTATGCTAATGTTGGTGGACTCAGCCCTTTAAAAAACTCCCTTATTACTTGGGGCCTGCTTTGCCCACAAAACAAATAACCTTGTATTGCTTTTGGTGCCTGAGGCAGAAAAATGAAAATGCCAATATTTTGAGTGTTTTTATTTTGAACATTTCTGGTCCATATGCAGTTATTTCAAATACTCCTACTTTATAGGAGCTGTTGATAGTGTGGAAGCGGGGTGGTAATTCGGGCTCAGAGTTCTCATCAAAGGCTCGTGGATCATTAGAAGGACATAAATTAGGCTGTCTTTATCCTGTATTCCTCTTCTCATTTCTCTTTCCTTGCACTAAACCAGCTCCTGGCTTCCTATCACACTGCCACACCCATGTGCGATTTGCACTTAACAAAAGGTCAAGTCTAAGTAGAGGATATGACAGTGGGATGGATACTGATTCTTAGTAATTATAGCTTGCAAGTATTGAGCACTTGTAATGTGCCAGGCTTTGTGGTAAGTGTTTTGCATGCACTGTCTCAATGTTTCTCAAAGAGTAATCATGCATAACTGGCTTTAAAATAGTCAGGGGTGCCAATAGAATGCAGATTTCTAGGCTTCGTTCTAGACCTACAGAATCAGTATCCTATGGTAGGAGTCAGGGACCTGCCATTTTCAGAAGCACCTTAAATAACCCTGATGCACATAAAGTTCAAAAGTTGCTGCATTATTTTATATTGCACATAGGTCTCAACTGCAATCTGCTGTCCTTCCACTCCTCTGATTTGTGCTTAAATTCTATGGCAAAAAAAAAAAAAAAAAAAAAAAAAAAAAAGGAAAACAAAATCCTATGGACTGTGAGACATGGAGCAACCTCTGCTTCTTTTAGTTGCTGGTGATTACAAATGTGTCTCGATAGTCAACTTGTTTTTGAGGTACCAAGTATTTCCTCTATGGTAGGAGGGTTAAATAAGTGAGAAATCTTCCCTTGGTTGGTGGTGGCTGTGCTCTTGCTGTAAAGAGGGAAGACTCATGGACCATCGAGGGCAGGCTGGTATGAGTGGTTGGTTGTACAGGTTGTGTACTGACCAACTATATGTAGTGGCCTTGTGTGGAGGAGTGAAAACTTAGCATTCTCCTTGGCCCAGGGCTGTGCATGTAGGGCTGGCCTGCTCCTGATAGGAGATGGTGGCTGATACGCTGGTGTGGTTCCTGTCTGTCTTTGTTGTCATGTTCCAAGAGGCCTAAATTATTCAATGTGGTTATTTTTGGTTCAGCTCTATTTTTAGAAAGTTCCTGTTAAAATGAGGTGCCACTTGAAAGATAACAGGAATATTTAATCATATTGGCACAGATTGGTTTAACGAGCTTGGGGGTTGGCACACAAAAGGATTCATGTGATGAGAGGGGAGGACAGGCCCCTGTGGGCCACTTTGGTGGCAGAAGATGAACTATTTTTTCTCAGGGGGAGGCAGAGGTGAAGTGGGAGAGGAGCTAGAGACCAATTGGACCTGTGTCACAATTCTGAAGGTAACCCTCCAACACACTGTTTTCTAAAATTCTCTAGCCCATCCCATCCTCCTCCTCTTTGGTGATATCCAATGCCAAGCGACTGTCCCGTTAGTCACAGGCCTGGGTGGTTGGAGAGTAGTCCCATACACCAAAAGGTTGTGGGTTCAATTCTTGGTAAGGGCACATATCTAGGCTGCGGGTTGGATCACTGGTCGGGGCATATAGAGGAGGCAACCGATCAATGTTTCTCTCTCACATAGATGTTTCTCTCTCTTTCTCTCTCCCTCCCTCCCTCTCTCTCTCTAAAAATCAATAAACAACTCTGACTGGTGTGGGTTAGTTGGTTGAGCATAGTTCCATGTACCACAAGGTCACTGGTTCAATTCCCTGTCTGGGCACATGACCAGGTTGTGGGTTTGATCCCCAGTAGGGGGTGGGTGTGTGCAGGAGGCAGCCCACAATGTTTCTCTCTTTCTCTCTCCCTCCCTCTCCCCTCTCCCTCTTCCTCTCTCTCTCTCAAATCAATAAAAACATAATTAAAAAAATAAAATAAAAATCAATAATATAACTAGGGTGAGGATTAAAAAAAAAGAGAGAGAGAGGAGACAAAATGGTGGCAGAATAGACGGACGTGTCATGAGCTTTGTCCCGGAGCAAATAGAGGGAGCAGCTGAAACGAGTGGAATCCAGCCCGAATTGGCGAAGGAGGTGCAGCTGGTGAGACAGTTTGCAGCCGGGAAGGGCAGAGATCCCCCCAATAAAGAAAACAACTGCAAGACCATGTGGATTCCTGCAACAGAGAGGAATTGACAGGTCTGCTCCAACCACGAAGACAAGAGGAGAAACAGTCCAGAGATGGAAGATGCTGACGACGCCTTGCCACGCTAGCAGTCAGCAGCTGTGCGACCCAGCAGGTTGCCTAGGACCAAACCAGAGAGGGTTGGACCTGCATTGCCACCATGTGCCCACCATCCAGATATCATTGCTGACATGTACACTTAAGGAACTGTTTGACATTGAAATTGGGACTCAAACATTTTTTGTTATTATACATTTATTTCTAGTCTGCAGAGGCAAGATTTTTTAAAGGAAAGAAAAGGGGAAAAAATAGATACAGAGGCAAAGAAGCATTGAACAGACTGTCAAACTACAGCGGGAAGGCAGAGGAGGTTTTGGTGGGGGGGACTGTAAGAGATCAACTGAAGGACTTGTACGCATGCATATAAACATAACCAATGGATACAAGACACTGGGGGGCGGGGGGCAGGTAAAGGCATGTACTGGGGGGAAGGGAAGGCCAGGGGGAGGTCAATGGGGGAAAAAAAAAAGGAGACATATGTACTACTATTTGTAATACTTCAAACAATTAAAAAAATAAATAAATAATTAAAAAAACATTTTTAGCATATGGAAAAAAAGTAAAAAGGAGCTATTAAACCTCAATATTTGATTTCATTTGGGATCTTGCAGAAAGTGTGCTAAATTTCATTTTTAAAGTATTTTTGCTAAACTGAAAATGTTTTCCAATTTTCCAACTGGTTATTTGTCGTTGAGTGCTAATTCATGTGGTAAGTGTTACTGATCCAATAATTTACCCAAGGAATAACTATCTTCCATGGAGAGATGGTGGGGAGGAAGGGGTTCACTGTGAAGGAGAGGATTTTCCTCGGTCTTAATGGTGGGTACTGGGGAAGAGTACACAAACAGAGGGGTGCCTCTCCAGAAACACAGCTGTGAGAGAGTGTGGGCTCCCTCGGGAACTAGATAAACCATTAGGTGTGGCTGGTGGGAATTTGTGTGGGAGATAAGGGGTAAGACATTCATGAGTAAATGAATGAATGAATGTGTGTATGTGGAAGTCCATAGACCTTCCCCGGGGCGGCTGTTCCCTCAGCAAGCTGACTGTTTTTCTCTGCACGTTCTCAGCGAGCAGGTCGAAGTCTCAGTTAATATTCTCCTGCTCTGAGAAATCCCCATCACAGGGAGGAAAGGAGATAATTAGCCTCAGGATTCTCTCATATTTAAGCTGAGCATGAATTCTAGACATGGTTCAAGAATTTCGAAAATGAGCACAGCTGTTTATAATAGGTAACTCTTTTTTTTCCCTTGGATCTTTTTTGGTTAGGGTACCATGACTGAAGATTAATGGCTTCCTTTATTTTTTTGCTTTCATGCAGGAAGCTTTAAACTTGCCTGGACTTTGTACCAACTACCACATGAATCACGTCTACTACAATTACCCCCTTCTGTGTCATGTCCTAGGTTAGAGTCCTTGCGTGACACACTGAATGCAGGGCAGGGTTGAAAGTGTCAAGTGATAACCGGGCAGAAGACTGACAAGTAACAGTTACTGATAGAACTCCTTGAGCTGGTATCTCATAGGCCTTAAGACAAAATATTACTTATAGATATTACCTGAAATGAGATATATTTCACCATATCCAGCTGTTCAGTAATTCATCTTCATTTTGAATATTATGTATATTTATTGAAATGAGCTTAAATATAATAATAATAATGATAATAATAATAATGACAGTTTTCTCTTAATGAATACTCACCATGTAATAGGCTCAGTTCTAAGCATGCATTGACCATTTAATCTTCCTATCAGCCCCAGGAGTTACAGTAGTTACTGTGTGTGTGGCACTATTTTACATATGAGGAAGCAGGCATAGAGCTCTTAAGTAACTTGCTCTAAGTCCACAGTTAAGGATCAGAGCTGGGATTTGAACCCAGACAGTCTGATTTAGAGTTTATGCTCTCAACTCCATGTTATAATACTTACACACTGTTTAGTGGTGGCTTTAACCTCAAATATTAGGAATTTTTTCTTGCTAAATATAAGTAATTGCCAGTTTTGGCATATGTTATGTATATGTTGTATGGGTTTTGAGAAAATTTGTAAAAGAGTAAGGTCATAGAAAAATTGATCCTTCTGTTCAGGTCTCATTAACTAGAAGAATTTTAAGTGAATAAAATAAGTGCAGAAGGATGCTGGTTTATGTTAATTTTAAGTATCATATATGTTTTAGAATCTTATCAAATGCATTATTGATATTTTTAAAATAAATTCATGTTCTTAGAAGCGACCGAATTAAAAAACAACAAAACACAACAACCCTCCCCCCCGCCACCCTGCCTCGCATATACTGAAAGCAAATCTGAATTTGTGGTCTATGTGCCCAGATAAAGTGCTTTATCTCAACCAAGAACATAAGCATAATCCCTACAGTGATCACAGACTCACATCTCTAGTACGTATGCCTTTTAACTTAGATGAAAAAAAAATTTTGGCTTTGTTAAAGTGAGGCAAGCCTTCCTGCTGACATTTTTATAAGCAACTATTTCTCTTTCGGTTTAAACCATACAATGCTGGCTCCAAGTGTCAGCATTGGGACTGTCAGCAGTTCCCCACCGGCATACTGGTCCCGAGGTGCAGGGTTTCTTAGGCCGAGTCCAGCATTGTGAAAATAATGGGGCTATTTATCCACGTCACCTGGAATGGAGTTAATGCCCTAGCAATCTTAGATGCACTAACAAGGTAGGTTGGAATGGTTTTTATACTTTTCTCAGGAGTGACTCCTTTCGCTACATAAACTGCAGGGCCAGACAGATTAGATTGGCCGAGGTTTCTAGACACTTTTCAGTCAACCATAGCTGTCCTAATACTTGAGATTTGATGATAGTTCTTGTCGGAAAAGCGCTTGCATTCCTGAGCTACTTTTCTTTTATCGGGATCATCTTAATTTTTGTCTGTGAGTCTGAGATCAAGGAAACGAGTAAAAACTGAATTCAGCTGTTTGAATGCCTCTTGCATACCAAGAGCTTCTTAGACAGTGCCTGATGTGATAACCAACAAATATTAATTGGTGCCAATGGCAGGAGGTAGTCTCTCTAGCTAGAATCTGCTCACACAAGCCCCGCTGAATGGACAGTGATGCCGCTATAAACAGACTCATATTTGCTCCAACAACTTTAGGCGAAAGATTACAGTATGGTATGTATGTTTTTTTAGTTTCCTCCTCCGCTGCATTGTTTTTAATAAGGCATTGAAAATAAATCTAAGCAGCACAATCAACTCAAGATGGATCATACTGAGACATCACTTCCTTGCTTTCCGTGTGAGGTTTTCTCTGCTATGTGACAGCTCCGGGTATGAAATAATCTAGATTCCCCCCAAATTGCCAAGGAGCAGTAACATGTCTCAGTCTATCACAATTATTATGATTCTAGGAGGGGAAGGCAGTGCTAATCGTTTAAAAAGCTTTTATCACGAACGTGTTTTGAGATGAACAGCTTGAAGTTGAGACCATGGAAACAGTGTTTGATGGGCGCAGGAGCCAGAGGTCGGCCTGTAAGTCAGCTGCATGTTAACGCTGAGACTGTGCAGGAGCCGTGGAAGCTCTCACTCAAGCACTTGCTGGCTGGTTGCAGGCCGTTGCCTTGGGTAGTGAAGTGGTTGCCTTCAAGTGTTTGGAAGGTGATTCCTATGGGAAGTTTCTGGACAACAATGCCTGTGAAATGACTTAAAGGCCTTCAAGTATTCTTGGCCTTGGTCTGCTGACAAATGGAGATTCATTCAAACATGGGAGTTCAAGGGGATTTTAATGAAGTTTTATTAAGGGAATGAGAAACGGGGAGTTGTGTGTGTTGAAGATTCAATGACAATATTACCTTAAGGGTTTGATTTCCATTTCAGGCTAGACAATCCATATTACCTTTGAGTAAAGGGAACAACAATTTTAACACCCTGGCTTCCTCAGAAGTTTCGGTTCTCACATAGTCACCGTAGACAACAGCACTGTCAAATGAACAAAGGTTTAATTAAATAAAAAATAGTTAAACAGAGTAGAAATATTCTTCCCTGGCTAGTCACACATTGGACAATTCAGACAACAAATCTTAGGGGAATTGTTGATGGATTACTTCTTCTGTTCCCTGTGTGCTGCTATGTTTTTCTTTTTTGGTGTCAAATCTCAAGTTGGATGCAGTCAATTATTTGCAGCAAACAAAAGGTGCATAAATGTCTCTTCTGTTACGATTGTTTATATTTCATCACTAAACAAAGCAAGTTTTCCTTCCCTGCTTCTTCCGCTGGGAGCAGATAAAACTGACATGATTTGAATATTGTGAAGGTTCTGTTGTCACTTTGAAAGTATAATGATTGATTTAGTCATTAAAAGGTTTATTACACAGATATTTTTTGTTGCTAATGTTACACTTACTATAAAATTCGTTGAAGAAACACTATTTGCTGAGGATTTGAAAGGATTTGCTATTGGGTAAAGTACACCAAGTACCTAAGGGTGTGGTGCTGGGGCTACGTGTATGTCAATTCCATTTTGTGTGTGTGTGTGGTTTGCTTTTCTATTTTTGTCACCTCTTTTAACTTAAAAATGTTTTCCTTTAATAACTACAAATTTGGAAGTATGGTATAACAGCAGTAGTTGGTATACGTAATACTTTAAAATATAATGGGAAGTATAAAATATTGCCCAGAAAACAAAACAAAACAAAAAGCCGGGCCCGAGGGGGCTCTGTCAACTTTTTATGTCATTCTCTCCCCCAACAATCCCACGTGGTACATTCTTGTGTGGTCTAGGTTTCAAGGGCCAGAGGAGCTGGGCATTAACCTATCTTCCCAATTTACACTTTGAGCATAGTTATTTCCTTTCAGATACAAAAAGCATTTAACTGTTCTCATGAAACGCCTTTTCTCTCCGTTTCTGTGTTTGGGTGAGAAGGGTGCACATCTGAAAAGACAGCTCTAAGACTGCTCTGGAAAACGATCTCTTTTCCTCCTCAAACGATCGTTAAGGTTTCAAGTTCATTTCAGGTACCCTAAGCCTCCCTCGATTCATGCTTAATAACAAATGATCCTACAAAAGATTAGAATGGGGGAAAAAATTAAAATTGAAGCATACCTAGTTGTCCCAGTGGCTTCCTGCATATAATTTGACTCAGCATTACTCCTGCTAAAAATAAAAAGATGAATATTACCTGAGGTTTTTGCTGCTGTCATTGCCCTTCAGTTCTCAGGGGCAGCTCGGTCCTTTAATGCCGGCTCGACTGGGATTGCCAAGCCAGAAAAGGTCTTGCTCCAGGTGTAGTCGCATTTTCTCAGGTCAGCTGTCCTGCCCTCAGACAATGGAGCTGCGATTTCCCTCTGGCCCTTGTGAGGCAAAGTGATTCCAGATAAGCAGATTATTGTGTGAACTATCTCATCTTTGTTGTTCTAGTGCAGCCCTTTCAGCTTTCCAGAGCCAGTTAGACTTGTTATGAGGAGCTAAATGATTGGCTGGATCTGGGGCTCAGTTTCATAAATTATAGCCCAGCGTACGAGCAGCACGAGTCCTATAGTTGCCGTAGTCCAGAGGCCTGCAGTTCCTGCTTTCACGCATATGTAGTGGTAATTGAGTTCTAACACGGCCTTGGATGTTTCTGTCCTAAATAGCTGACATTGCATCTTCAAGACTGTGTGAGTAATCCTGACTTTTTTTTTTAAACTCAGTAAATTAATTACATGCCCTGAGAGGGAGTGATTGTAATTAGAAAATACTGAATTAGCAAATGATTCATTTTCAAGGTGCTGTTTTATATGTATCACGTTCAATGTGATTTATCTTAACGCTTCTAAGACCTGGCAGGGCTATTCCAGCTTTTTACCATGAATCACAATCAAGCTGCATTTTGAAGGAGGCTGTTCAGTGTGTTATAGCCCTGTGTGTTTTATGGGGTCAGTTAAGTGATAAAGGTCCAACATGAGCAGACGAAAGCAGGCTTCTGGTATCTGGGCAATGGCTGGGAACACTTCAGTCAGGCAAGTTTCAAGATTTTCTATCCCCACCGGTGAATACTGAGAGGGAGCAGTGAATGATCATTTTGGGGCGCAGGTACACAGCCGTGAAAGCGCCAAAAAAAGGAGAAATGTAAAATGATGGCGACGATACTTCTCTTCGCTGTCCTCTGAAGCTGAATTAAGATATTTTGTATAAATAACTAGGTAATTTTTACATGTATAAAAATGTCCTGTAGTGGTTCTGTTAACGTGGCAGAGAGCTGAATGAGAAACTACTAGCTCATTTTTAAAAGCCTTATAAGAAGTATATTAAACACACACAGACACAACCATAATAGAAGAAAGTATGTGGACTGGAATTTGTGGTTGCAGTAGATCAAATTATCCCAGGGAACCCGTTGTTAGGTTCGTGTAATTGTTGGGGCGAATTCTGTTGCTAACAAGGTTTAAAATAAAGCTGGAGAAGATTGAAGTGAGAAACTAGAAAACATCAGCATTTTATTACCTTCTGTAGCATACACTGCGAGATAGAATTAATACTGAGTATGACTGGTTAGTATAAGCAGCTCAGTTTTTACTTAAAAACATTGATTTCTCCTATCATTAAAAAAAAATAGTGCTTTCGCTTATAAAGTTAGTGCTTAGAAATAATTTTTATTCCTTCCAAATAATTTTTATACTTTTTACTACAGCACAAAGCCAGGTAATTTTTTATAATTTGGGATTGTTTTCCAATTTGCTTTTTCTCTAATTTTTTCTCTTTAGACCCATAAATACAAATGAATACATTTGTGCTATGTATAAGCCTCATGCATAAACCATTTGAACAGTTTTTTAAAATCACAGGTTCCTGTGGCAAATATAAACTTCTAATAGCAATAGTAATTACTTGCCAATTCCTATAAAATATTATTTATATACTCAAGAGCAGTTTATATTTGGTTCCATCTATTTAAATGACTGACATAATTTAGCCAGTAGGAGAGAAATATTAGTTGTGGTTTTCCAAAATTTTATGGTTAGATCATACTGGAAATGCAAAGTTTTGTTGTTAAAAATATAAAATAAAAATATGACCCTGTTATAGGTCATATCCGTGGATGAGGCTTATAAAAGGAAAGAAAAATAATCAACAGAATTCTGTATCAACCAAATGTATGTAAAATAGTTTTCAAGAAAAGTAATTTTGATATATTCTTTGAGGAAACACATTTACTTTTATGAAGAAACAGTCTGAGTCTTTTATTGAGGTAGAAAAGCGGGTTCATTTATTGAGTTTCCATAGCCATAGACGCTAATAGTCACACTTGATTCACTCATTGTTCTACATTCCTAACTGTATTAGTGGAAGAAAGTGGTGCATTTATAAAAGGAATATAATCTCATCCCACAAGGTGGCTGGAGGCCTATCAGAGTAAGAAGTGGTGAGGGCGGAAGCTGCTTTACCTGAACTAGCTTCTGACTTCTAACCAGGCTGCTCTTCTTCTGGTGGAATTTGTGTATTTTTCTTGATGCAGCAATCATCTTCCCTTTCCCCCTTTCCTATCTTCTGTCTTTATATTAATTTACTTGGGCTCTTATTGAGATGAATCAAATAAAAATGACAATGTTTCATGTTCAAACTTTAATAAGCTGCCCATAGAATTCAGAAGGTGTTTAGAACCAGGTGTTTAGGGCTCAGGGAAATTCTGGTGGATATATACTAGGAATATTAAGATCTAGCCCTGGTACTTCCTCCAAGACCTTCATCTTTTTAATTCTCCCTGAGATCCCAGGATCACATCTCTTTCTTGTGAATGGGCAGGATTTTAAGAAAAGCAAGACTGGAGGGGTGCCAGGTGCCAGGGGTGGACACAAAGCTGTGGGCAAGGCACTGAGGGAGAAGGAGATATCTTCAGAACAGCTGATCTTTCTTTTCTCTACGCCTCTTTATTTTGTAAAGCCATTTTTGTCTGACTGTGGAAGTTCTTTTGCAGATAAGATTCTGTAAAACTATGCATATCTGCCATAGACAGATGGATTTGACATAAGATGTATCCAAAAAGGAATGTATTACATCATGAACTTGCAAAGTGTTCATGAATACACATTGGCATTTGGAAACTATTAACACTACCTACTAAAGCAATGACATAAATCCAAATTGAAAAAAAATATTATTTCTTGATTGAATTACATTTTCCAGTGTTTTATTTGGTGAATTTTGCTTTTGGAAAAACTTACTCTTTCTTTTCTAAGACATTTCCGCCCCCTCCCCCAGCGTTATATATAACGGACTAATCTTATTGCTTAATCTTTCCCCCCAATTTAATTATTTCTAGTTGACCTTTTCAAAAGAGTTGCCAGCCTACCTTGAGCATGTTTTAAAAATGGAGCAAAACAAATGAGACAATCCCCACGCCCCCACACAACATCACAAATGCTTGAGCTATTTTAGTTTCCTCCTCTTGGGAGTTTGACAATACCCATTGGTGGAGGAGGAGCTTTCATTTAATTTGAAAATAATTGATTATTCTATTTTAATTATATAGTGTATGCAGGTGATATAAGTTCCTGTTATATTAATAACTAGCCAAAATTGTGTCCCTTAAATTTCCAACTTCAAAAAGCACAATGACTTAGTGAATTAATCTTGGTTAGTGAGATTATGCTTAGGTCATTAAATTTTTGTAAGCCTCAGTTTCTATATCTGTAAAATGAAAAGAATGATACTGTTCTGGTATTTTACTGTATCAGTGATCAGAAGCATAATGAGAAAGTGATTATGAAAGAACACTTTAATTCTTTGTACATTGTAATATACTGTACAAATAATACACTATTATTGCTATAGAAGCTCATAGCACTCGTTAGCTTCCTTTACTTCTAAGTCTATGTTTCAAGTAATGGATAAATACTTTTTAAAGCAAAGGAAGTTTTCACTTTTGATCTCGAAAAGTTATAAAGGCCGTTAGAGCCTCAGTCCTTATCTGTCTATTACTTAACTATTAAAAATACCAGTGGGGTGACTGTGGCAAGTAAATGTGGTATTGTATGTAAAGACATATTTATTAAACTAAGTGCCATATAAATGTTACTTATAATAAGTATTTCCAACATATTAATAAAAGTATAAATTATCAATTTTTAAAATGAAAAATATCCCGTATATTTCTTCCTGATTTGTTTTAATAACTTTCTAAGCTATGTCTGCTTCCCCCATACAGGATGGATTTTCTTGTCGGGTAAGCTTGTGCTGTGACTTTCTTTACAGTGAGATATAGCACTGAACTGAGAGTCAGATAAGCATTCCTTCACAGTCTACATTTAGAGTTATTAATGGCAAAGCTTTAGAACATAGAGTTTTCTCACAGGAAAAGGTGAGTTAAAAAATTCAGACTGACAGATGTTCTTAGATTAAAAAAATATTTTTATTGATTTCAGAGAAGAAGGGAGAGGGAGAGTTAGAAACATCAATGATGAGAGAGAATTATTGATTGGCTGCCTCCTGTATGCCCCCACTGGGCCCTGAGCCCAAAATTTGGGCATATGCCCTGACCGGGAATCCAACCGTGATATCCTGGTTCATAGGTCAATGCTCAACCATTGAGCCATGTCGGCTGGGCTGTTCTTAGATTTTTTTATTCTTGTCTTGACTCTATTAAATTTCACTAGTGGAATAATCACATGGGCTTTAAGGTGATACTTATCCTTAGGACTTTTCATCTGAGGAATAACAAGAAAAGTCAAAATGACTTTGTGAATGATTCAGAGTTCAGTCAACAGTTGTGAATCCCTAATTTTCAACTGGTTCTTCTTCCAAAGACCATCATGATTTTTGGAATGTTGGTCACAGCTGTGTCCTACATTCCAGCTTCTTGAGCATACTGTTGTTAGGATTTTATTTCCTAACAGTACTATTGCTTAGTTGGAAGAAGTTCTACCACCTATAGTACTTTTTATTCTTTGTAGATGAAATCATAAAAGTGGGAGGCACAATAAGCAAAACAAGATAAATGAAATGGATACTCTCCCACCCAGCAATTCACGAGGGAACTTTGTAGAAATGAAGGAATTTCATTTGTAATACAGCTTGAATACTGCCACCTATGACCATTGTCTAGACTTTTTTGTGTCTTTGGTGACTGTACAAGAGCACTCTTCAGTAATTTAAGATTGTAATGGAAGAATGCTTTTTAATTTTATTATTCCCCCAAGCTTTATTGAGATATAATTGACATATAACATCGTATAAGTTTAAGATGTACAACATGTTGATGATACACTTATATATTACAAAATTATTGCCACCACATTGTTAACTAGCACCTATGTCATATCATCACATAGTGTCTGTCTCTCTTTTTGTGCTGAGAACATTTAAGATTTGTTCTCTTAGTAACTTTCAAGTATATAATACATTATTATTAACTATAGAGGCCTGGTGCACAAAATTTGTGCACGGGGTGGGGGGGTGGTCCTTCAGCCCGCCTGCACCCTCTCCAATCCAGAACCCCTCAGGGGATGTCTGACTGCCAGTTTAGGACATCTGGCAGTCGGACATCCCTCTCACAATCCGGGATTGCTGGTTCCTAACCGCTCACCTGCCTGCCTGCCTGGTCGCCCCTAACTGCCTCTGCCTGCCTGCCTGATTGCCCCTAACTGCCCTCCCCTGCCAGCCTGGTCACCCCTAACTGTCCCCTCCCCCCTGCTGGCCTGGTCACCCCTAACTCCCTTCCCCTGCCAGCCTGGTTGCCCCTAACTGCCCTCCCCTGCCAGCCTGGTCGCTCCTAACCACCTCTGCCTTGGCCCCCGCCACAGTGGCTTTGTCCAGAAGGACGTCCGGATAGATGTCTGGAAGACGTCTGGTCTAATTAGCATATTATTCTTTTATTAGTATAGATATTCACTATTCTGTACATTAGATTGCTATAACTTATAACTGAAAGTTTGTACTCTTTGACCAACATCTCTCCTTTTCCCTCAACTTTGACCCCTGGCAATCACCATTTTACTCTCATTTCTATGGGTTCAGCTTATTTAGATTCCACATATAAGTGAGTTCACACAGTATTATTTCCCTCTGTGTGACTTATTTCACTTAGCATAATGCCATCACCTTTCACCCATGTTGTCACAATGGCAGTGTTTCCTTCTGTCTGATTAATATGACACTGGGTGTGTGTGTGTGTGTGTGTGTGTGTTTGTGAGTGTGTGTGTGTGCACGCGCGTGTGCGTGTCTGCCATTTTCTTTAACCACTTATCTATTGATGGAAACTTAGGTTGTTTCCATGTCTTGGCTATTGTGAATAACACTGCAATGAACATGGGGCACAGATATATCTCCAGATAGTGATTTTATTTCCTTCAGATAAATACCTAGAAGTTGGATTGTTGGGCTGCATGGTAGTTCTATTTTTAATTTTTTTTTAGGGTCCTCTATACTGTTTTCATAGTGGCTGTGTCAATTTACTAAAATGGATATGCTTGATGGGTACATTCCTCTCATTCAAGTGGTTTCCTTGTCATCACCTCGTTGCCACCAGTCCTCAGGCCCGTGTACTTTTGCAAAGAGGAAAACATGTAGAGAATTGCTTACATTCTTTTGGCCAGTTTGGTCACATGGTCCCATCTAGTTGAGAGGAGCATAGGGCAGATAGTCCTGTTTGTGTCTGGGAAAAATAGAAAGTTGGTTTGGTGATTAACCAACCAGTTTCTGCCATAATCTTTTCTTTTCTTTCCTTTTTGTTTTATCCTATTTTTCTCTTCTCTTTCCTTCACTTTCCTTTCTTCCTATTCTCTGATATGTTCACATGGAGTCTAGGTCTTGTAATGACTAAGTAAAAGTTATAATCTTTGCCATCTAGAAGAAATTAGGAATATGATTTTACTTTTAAATTCTTAATAATCTTCCAAGGCTATTAACATATAACTGAAAACTATGATTATAGAGATTACTATTGATTTAATATTTATATATTATAACAAAGAAAGAGGTAATGGGATGTTTTTCTCTTCCCACCTAGTCCATTCTCTTCTGTCAGGTATTTGCATCCCTTGCTTTGTAGTTTTAGAAAACAGGAGGAAGAAAATGAAAAACTGGCAACAAAGATAAAATGACTGTTCAAAATTTATCTGCTCCTCCGAGTTCCTCGAGTATTTTGTACGTTTTGCAGTGAATGCTAACTTACTGTTGGGGATAACCACTGTGAAGAGTGCATAGCTTTGGGAGAACTGTTTCTTGCACGGAGTTGAGTGAAAAGTGGAACTGATATAAGCTTGGTTCATAGCATCTCTATTTTGTAGAGGCTGAATGATTTCTCTCCACTATGAACTTCCAGAGATTAGAAAAAATATCACAAATAATAAAGAACACAAATGCCTACTCAGTAACCAAAAATATCTTTCAGATAATTGCGATTTAAAAAATCTCTCCATAAACTATGAATTTTCTTTTAGTAAAACACCATAAAATGATTTTAGTCCTTCACTCTGGATATATTAGGGTCAAATATTTTTGTTGGGTGATAAGCCAGTAATAACCTCAGTTATTTTAACAACCACATATTTTCCTTCCATATAAGCCAAATTTATAATTAATCTATTTAAGAAATAAAGACAAATAAAAATCTGCTTTAATTTTTATATCTTGACCTAAGAAATAGAAGGACTAAGTCATTTCATATCCTCGTATTTTTCTGACTGAACTAGAAGTGCCTAAACAGAATTTTCCCATAACTTTATTTACTTGTTTATTTCCCTGGCTCATTACAAAACAATTTTAAATGCAATCCTGAAAACAATAAAATCTCCTTAAACTACCATCCAAACTGTCTCGTTATTTTGGTGGAACTGAACAAACTTAATAAACATAGTCTTTACTCCAAGGCATTGAAAAACTCTGACATGTTTCAATCATTAGATTCTGAAGATTGTATTACATTATACGTAATAGAGGTTTTACATATATCTTATCATGTTTAGGTCTTTGAAGTAAGGCATCCTACATATATTTTTAGGGTAATGACTTGGCATGGTATAGTATTTGAAAAAATGTTGTCTGGAGCTAGATGGATTGGATTCAGATCTCAACTCTGCCTCTTAATAGCTGTGTTATTCTGGGAAAGATATTTAATCTCCCTGTACCTCAATTTTCTTATCTGGAAAGTGGGATAATAATAGTACTACTTGATTGGGTTGTTGTGAACATTAAATAAATATACATAAAACACTTGAAATGATGCATGACTCAAAATAAGTGTCTTATAAATGTTTGTCTTTATTATTATTACCTGGGGAATTGAATATTTCATAAAACATATATTTCTAGATAACTGAAGTTTATTCAGTCAGTTTCAAAGTCTCTAGTAGCCAATTTTCATAGGTCTTTCTAAAGTGGATCCTATGTGTCTATGTTCTGTCTTAAGGAGATTAAATAGAATATTTTCGTGATTCAGTCATCATTAAGATTCAGAATCATCATGATGACCATCAGAAATGGAACTTCGCTATAAGTAAGTGATATTGAATCAGGTGATATTGACATGAGTAAGATGATATTCAGGGGTTGGTTTAGGGAGAGTGTTTTGCCCTGGTCTAGACTGCTCTGCTGTTTCAGTCCTCTGGCTGTCTTTTGAAGGCTTTTAGCCTTCACTGTACTGGTCCATGCTAGCACCTGGCTTTGAAATCCCTGCTATTGGGATTTTATTTTTTTCTATGGGTTGTAAGCAAGAAAAGAATCCATTTTTAAAAAATTGTGTATAAAGGGAGAGAATAGGCATCTCATTAGGGTGTCAGTTTTCCCCCTGAGAGTACATAAAAACATGAGTGTATTTTTTCCCTTCTGAGTGAGGGTTATGTTTTAGAACAGGGATTGGCAAACTCTTGCCTGAGGCCCAAATCTATTTGTGTAAATAAAGTTTTATTGGAACACAGCCACACTCATTTGTTTACATATCGTCTACTGTTGCTGTCACACCACAAGGGCACAATTGAGTAGTTGCTGCAGAGACCATGTGGTCGGTCTGCAAAGCCTAACATACTATCTGATCTTTTGCAGAAAAATTTGCCAAACCCTGTTCTAGAGCTTTAACTGTGGACAGAGTTTGAAATAAATGAGATGTTATTATGTTTTGTAGTCTGTTAACCTGCATATTCAATTATCTGTGGCACTGCCTCTGCTAAATTTATTTTACATAAACAAGAATGTCTTGCAGTAGCTTATGCTGGATAAAGAAAAACAGCCCACAATAGCACATTTAGAACATAAAGAGGAGGTGAAAATGTGATTGTCAAGCAGTTATGTGAGAATCCTCACTTTGGTATTTGTTGCTCTGCTGTTTTGAGTATATCACATGATATAAAATTATGTAACTTTCTGTTGTGTTCTGTAGAATATTCTAGAAATGTTACCAGCTAGGAGCTGGTTTTCTTATACAATTGTGCAGTGCAAATGTAAATACCTCTGTTGTCTCTTTTTCTCACATATATCTATCTGCTCTTTATCTTTCTTCTTACATTTACCTCTGTTCTTTATCTTTTCTGTAAAAAAATTGTTTTGAGTTTTCCAACATTGTATTATTCAGGACCATAGTGTACATAAAAGGACTCTGAATTTGGTTGTGAATTCTGATTTAGTCACATTCTAGAAGAGAAACCTCAAGGAAGTTACAATGCCACCCCAGCCTGAGTTTCCTTGACTGTAAAAGGGAGACAAGAATCCTGGCTCTGCTCACCACCTGCTATGGACTGAATTTGTGTCTTCCCCATCCCCCGGCCAAATTCATATGTTGAAATCCTGATATTTAATATCATGGTGTTAGGAATTGGGTCCTTGGAAAGATAATTAGATCATGAGGACAGAACCTAAATGGGGCTAGATAGCCTTGGGCAAACTACGGCCCGCGGGCCGGATCCGGCTGTTCTATCCGGTTCTCTTGCTCTCCCCTCTGCTCCTTTACTTTGAATTTATATTAGTTCACACAAACACTCCATCCATGCTTTTATTCCAGCCCTCCGGTCCAGTTTAAGAACACATTGTGGCCCTCGAGTCAAAAAGTTTGCCCATCCCTGAAAAAGAGACCCCACAGAACTCTCTAGCCCCTTCTACCATTTGAGGATGCAGTGAGAAGTCTTCAAACTGGAAGAGGGACCCTTACGCAACTAGCTGGCACCCTAATCTTGGCCTTCCAGACTCCAGAACTGTGGGAAATAAATTTCTGCTTTTTATAAGCCATATAGGCTATGGTATTTTGTTACAGCAGCCCCAAAGAACTAAGACACCACATAAGGAAGAGCAAGGGAGACTGATCTAGAAGAGGACTCTGCAAGTGCATATTATTATTTGTGTCATTAATAATGTTCTCTGGCTGTTTTCTTCTCATACAAAGATGCATATGTTTATGGAACAGAATATTAAAAGGATTCTGCATGAGCTAAAATTGTCTCCGGGCCCGGGTATGAGGCTGTGAGTGTGAAGGAGATTGGGTGTGAAAGCCTCTTCACACTGCATATGTATTCCTCGGGTATCTGCTTCTTACTCACTTCTCCAATGTGTGAGTTGACACTTGAGTGCAAACCTCTGGGAAATATGCAAAGAGAAAAGAAAGAAGAATAACTTTGGAAGGGGAAGAAGAGAGTGCTTAGTCAGTACGAAAGTCTGAACAGAAACAAATTATTGTTGGTTTATTTTAGCTACAGGTCTTTAAGTGAATTTGGTATGTGGACAGAAAGGTTGTTAATTTTTTCAAGATGAAAGAAGGAAGTGTCCTGTAATGAAAATAGACTGTTAGTGCTGTGGAAATCAGAAGTCCCCTGTGATGAGGCTAGGGTAGAATTACTGAAGGATGAAGGGAACATGTGTGTTTCTACTTTGTTTTTATTGGAGTCCACAAAGAAAAACAACAGTCTACTGGGTGTAAGATATTTATACTTGTAAATGATCACTCCACTTTTATAATTTAAGTAGATGCTAATAGTTCAGTTTTGAAGTGCAATTATGTTGAACATATTTCCACATAATCTTGCTGTTTTCAAATGATTGCAAAAATTTTAAACTGAACATTAAGACCTCTTTTTGCTTAGGTAACTTGTCATTTTAATTCTTTTGACTTTTAGGGAAAATATTTTAACATTGTGATCTTGAATTTGAATTTAGGGAGATCCCCAACATTACTTTCAAACTCTTGGTTATTATGCAAGTTATATCAGTTAGCAATTGCTGTGTAACAAACTACTACAAAACATAATGTCCTAAAATGATAACTATTTATTATTTTTATGTGTCTACTGTAGTGATTTTTAACATTTTTCATCTCATGTCACACATTAATTACTAAAATTCTGTGGCACACCAAAAAAAACATTTTTTTGCTGATCTGACAAAAAATACAATGTAGATTTAATTTGGATTCATTCACACTAGACAGCTATTGTGTTGGCGATTGTCATTTTTTAATTTGAAAATCAAAGGGAAAAGACGTCAGTGCCCCTGACTAAATTGTTAGGTATTTCATGTCTTAAAAACTCTTTTTTAAAAAAATCTTTATTGTTGAGATTATTACAGATGTCCCTTCTTTTTCCCCCCACTGCCTCCCTCCACTAGGTTCCTGCCCCACCCCAGGCCTTCCCCACCGCCATAGGTAATGCATATATGCATATAAGATCTTTGTTTAATCTATTCCGGCCCTCCACCCCCCTTCTCTGAGAATCATCAGTCTGTTCCATTTCCATGCCTCTGATTCTATTTTATTCACCAATTTATTCTGTTTATTAGATTTAGTATTTATTTCTATTGATTTTTAGATTCAATTGTTGATAGGTATGTATTTGTTGCCATTTTGTTGTTTATATTTTTGACTTTTTTCTTTTTCTTCTTCCTCTTCTTAAAGAATACCCTTCAACATTTCATATAATATTGGTTTGGTGGTGATGAACTCCTTTAGCTTTTTCTTGTCTGTGAAGCTCTTTATCTGATCTTCAATTCTAAATGATAGCTTTGCTGGGTAGAGTAATCTTGGTTTTAAGTCCTTGCTATTCATCACTTTGTTTATTTCTTGCCACTCCTTTCTGGCCTGCATAGTTTCTGTTGAGAAATGAGCTGACAGTCATATGGGCACTCCCTTGTAGGTAACTAACTGCTTTTCTCTTGCTGCTTTTAAGATTTTCTCTTTGTCTTTTGCCCTTGGCATTTTAATTATAATGTGTCTTGGTGTGGTCCTCTTTGGGTTTCTCTTGTTTAATTCTCTCTGTGCTTGTAAGTCAATTTCTTTCACCAGGTAGGGGAAGTTTTCTGTCATTATTTCTTCAAATAGTTTTCAATATCTTGCTCTCTCCCTTCTTCGGATACCCCCATAATGCGAATGTTGGTACGCTTGAAGTTGTCCCAGAGGCTCCTTACACTATCTTCATATTTTTGGATTCTTTTCTCTTTTTGCTCTTCTGGTTGGGTGTTTTTTGTCCTCATATTTCAAGTGGTTGATTTGATTCTCAGAATCCTCTACTCTATTTTTGACTCCCTGTATGTTGTTCTTTATTTCAGTCAGTGTATGCTTATTTTTCTGACTGGTCCTTTTCCATTTCTTTGGAGGTTTCTAGAAGATTCTTGAGTAACCTTATAACCGTGGTTTTGAACTCTATATCCAGTAGTTTGCGTTCTTCCATTTCTTTCATTTGTGACATGTTTCTTTGTCTCTGCATTTTGGCTGCTTCCCTGTGTTTTTTTCTATGTATTGGGTAGAACTGCTATGCCTCCTTGAGTTGGTAGAGTGGCCTTGTGTAGTAGGTATTCTTTAGGGCCCAGTGATTCAGCCTTCCCAGTCACCTGAGCTGGGAGATCTAGGTGCACTTGATTGCTGTTGGTGTCACTGGGAGGAATTGATATCCAGGCCAATTGTCCGTGAGGACCAGCTGCAATTATAGTGGGAGAGCTGCTGTGCAGGAGACACCCCTATGGAGCAGGACTTGCTTCAGTGGGGCTTTGGTGCTCACTGAGTCTGTACCTTGAGTGTGTTGCTTATGGATGTGAAGTGTTATAATCTGGTATGGTCTGACACTGACCACTGGGTACACTGGCTCTTGGGTCTCCAGGGAGGTGCAAAGTCAGCTACTGCCTGGGGACACCCAACAGGGGCTACTGAGAGATCTGCAGATTCCTTCTCTTTGTATCTGGTTTGGCAGTGCCCAGTCAAGGCCCAGCTATGAAGCAAGGCATGCTGGTGATGGTGCCAGGTCTTGGGCCTTTTATTGATAGGTTTGGGGCTCCCTGACCCAGCTACAGCTTGTTTGAGAAATTTTAGCCTGAGCAAGGACAGACCATTCATATGCAAAAGCTGCTGCACACAGCTTGGGTGAGGCTGTAAATTGGATGAGGCCAGGTCTTAGGGAATCACCAGGGAGGAGCAAACAGAAATGGCTTCCAGTCAGCCCTATGACCAGGGAGGTCCCAGCATAGGAACAATGATCCCTGTGAGCACCTCCGTCTGAGAGAAAGCCACCTCTGAGTTCCTGCCCCAATGCCAGACAATCCAGTTCCTCCTTGTATGTGTTTGTGTTGCCCAGAGCCTCAACCTGGTGCCAGCCTTTTAAGAGGAACAGCTGGTCTCCAGCAGCCTCTGTGTCATGGAGCCCCAATCTGCACTGGTTTTACAGCCCATAGGGACTTCTTTTCCCAGCTCTGGGACCCTGGGTTGGGGGTCTGGTGTGGGGCTGGGACCCCTTGCTCCTCCGGGTGGCCTCCGCAGAGACAATCTCCCTCCCGATTAAAAATGTGGCACCTCCTACCAGTCTCAGTGTGCTTTCTTCTTTACTTCTCTAGTTGTAGGACTTCCATTCAACCAGCTTTCCAGCGGTTCTGGATGATGGTTCTGTATTTTTTTTTTTTAAAAATATATTTTATTGATTTTTTACAGAGAGGAAGGTAGAGGGATAGAGAGTTAGAAACATCGATGAGAGAGAGAGACATCGATCAGCTGCCTCCTGCACGCCCCCCACTGGGGATGTGCCCGCAACCCAGGTACATGCCCTTGACCAGAATCGAACCTGGGACCCTTCAGTCCGCAGGCCGACGCTCTATCCACTGAGCCAAACCGGTTAGGGCATGATGGTTCTGTATTTTAGTGTAATTTTGATGTGGTAGTGGGAGGTGACGAGTACAGGCATTTAACTATGCTGCCATCTCTATTTTCCCTTAAACATTCTTTCAGCACACCAATGTGCCTCTTGCAGCACTCTGGTTGAAAATCGCTGGTCTACTGGTTAGCCAGGGAAATTCAGTATCTAAGCCAGATTCTGATACTTTTTAGCTGGCCTTACTCATGCATTGGTGGTTGGCTGTCAGCCTAAGACACCTTTGATTGGGAAAACTCAGTATTCTCTCTATCACATGTCTCTCATCTCTATTGTCATCCCTCCAGTAGGTGAGTCCAGACATGATCTCATGGTTGGGGTCCAAAAGCAGACAAGCACAATTATACCAGAGGGCAGGTGGCCACACACATGTGCTTTTTAAAGCTCTATTTGTGTTACAATTGCTAGTATCCCACCTGTCAAAGCAAGTCCTGGTGGAACTCAGGGTCAGAGTGAAGGAATACAAAGTTATGGGTCAAAGGGTATAGATTTAGGGAAGCCATGAATTGGGGCCTCAACCAGCTGCCATTTCACACTTTTCCTCCATCTCAGTAACCTCTGTTTTGGCAGTTTTTCTGTTTACTAGCATTTATACGGACTGGACAGAAAAACAAACAAACACCCAATTCTACATAGTCACTTTTCAGCACTTGTTTATAAAGCTTGGTGAGGGAGTAGCTTATCATTAAAGGCTAAAATAAAATTTTTATTTTATTTATTTACTTACACCCCGCCCCTCTTTATAACCAAATTAAGTGCTATTTGTTTCCAACAAATTTCTGTATTTAAGGCCAGTACTTCACTAGCATTTGGAGGACTTTTGTGGGTGGGTTCATGCATCTTTACTCTTGCTTTCACATGTTCTTGTTCCCATAAATTCCAGGATTTTATTTCTTATTGCCCACTCTATAAGTCCTGGAGAAACCTCAAACTGGACATGTTTCAAAGAATACTCATTATTCACCATTTGTACGTCCATTCATGTCTTCAATCAATAAATATTTGTTGAGTGGCTTCCATATTACTATTACATATTACATATTATTACTTAGGCATTAGTAAAATAGTAGTATACAATGTAGACAAAATATGTATTGTGTATAAACATTGTATATAAGCTTTAGGAACTTACAATCTCATAGGGCTCGACAGACAGTAAACGTATACATGAATAGCTCATTTTAATGATTGGTAGTGATAAGTTATGGGAAAAATAAAGCAAAGTGAGCAGGTAGACAGTGATGGACGAGTAAGCTGGTGTTCAGGGAAGGCCTCCTAAGCGAGGCAGTGAGCCTTGATGATCTGGGAAGGATGCTGTAAGCAGATGCAAAGGCTTCCTGAATATTCAATGTGGCTGCAATCACACATCTGCTGGGAAGAGTGTTAGGAAATGTGCTGGGATAAAGAGCAGGGGCAAGGTCATTTGGGCTTTTATACAGTACAGTAAGGTCTTTGCATTTATTCTAAGTGAGTTAGGAATTCATTGGTGGATTCAGGGCAGGGAGAGACATGGTCTGGTTTTAAGAGTAGAAGCTGTGAGACTATGACAGTTGTGTTAGAGAGAGATGCTGAGGGTTTGCCTCAGGAGAGCAGCAGTGGAGGCTGAGAGGATGGCAGACTCTGGAGCTCTCCAAGATGTGTTTCATTTAGATAATCTCAATTTAGATATTGAGATCAGCTTTGCAAATTTGAGCATATGGAGAAGTGTTTCCCAAAGTAGACCCAGCACACTTCCAGTGATATCTGAGATCATTTTAGGTGCTATGTCTTATGAATGGACCTTCTAAATTTTAATAATTACTTATGAATTTAATGTGTATCAGGCAAGATATAAAACTTCAATATAAAGCCTATGATTCTATAGTTATTGCTTGAAGTAAGGATAAAGTATTGCGTATACTACAGAGCTGAATGCAGAAGTAGGAGAAATAGAAAATCGTGAAGAGTGTATCTGAATGACTAGATTTAGGCCATGGTGACAGGGTTATTTACAAGGTTTAGTTCTGAAGGACAAATGAATGGTAACTCTGGGTTTTAGGGTAGTGTGCAACCATAATCCCGTGTTACCACTTGCTGATTATCTGCGAATGTGAGGCTCTACACTAGGTACTTGATAGATGAAATTTCACCCACTTCTCACTGCAGTCTGTGTGATGTAGGTGGTCAAGTTTTGATATTCCCATTTAAGAGATGGGGAAGTGAAGTTCATAGGGGATAAATAATTTGTTCTAGGAAGTCTGAGTTTTCAGATATTGCAAGATTACAAATGTAATTGTAGTTCTGACAAATTCTCTGTCAACAGGGACTTAAACTGTTGGTACACTAATGAAGCCTCAGCTCCTAAAATGATTTCTGATATCTGCTAGACATTCAATCAATATTTGCTGAATGAATGAAAGAAAAAAAAAAAACAATGGGCCTTTCTTTTATTTAGGTCTAACTCAAGAGTGATGAATGTTCACGTTCCTCACAATAGGATGACTTTTAGAAAGTAACCACCTGGAGTTGAATGGGAAGGCCATATTTGGGTACTATAAAGTGACTTACTGTGTCCTCTAAATGCAGGTTCCCCAATGGCCCAACCTTGGCCTTATATTTTTTTTCCTATTTTCCTTTAAGTATCTTATCCACTCTTCTGGCTATAACTAAGTGTACAACTCCCAAATTTAAGACTTTGGTCCTAAATTCCAGTCATGGATCAAATAAGCCCAGTAACAAACTTGGAGTCAATTTAGAACAACATAACCTTTGGCAAGTCACTTAACCTCCCTTGAGATGCAGTCTCTGTCAGTCAGAGGAAGAGATGAAAGCTGGATCTGAAGCCTGATCTGCCCCAAATTGACGTGTGCCAGAGGAAGGAGAAGGACCAGATGCTAAGGGAGAGTGACATCAGGGGAAAGATGACTTGAAAGGCAAATGGAATTCAATTTCCATTCCTCTTAAGCATCCAGGTTTTGCCTTTTACCTAGAACTTTCTAAGTAAGGAGTTAAATACAGTCTGAGTGGCATAACAATAATTTGATAAACAGCAGACTGCATATATGAGGTGGTCTAATATGATTGTAATGAAGCTGAAAAATTCCTATTGACTACTGATGTGGCAGCCGTCATGACATCATAGTGCAACACATTACTCACATGTTTGTGGTTATGTGGTATAAACAAATCTGTGCTGCCAAGCGTATAACAGTATAGCATATACAATTACAGTAGTCCGAATTACCATCTAGATTTATGTCAGTGCACTTTATGATGTTTGCAGAACTGAATTACCTAATGACACATTTCTGAGAACATATGCCTATCGTTAAGTGGTGGATGACTGTAATCCTTTTAGGTAAGATTTCTGTTTTTTTTTATTTTTATTTTCAATTATAGTAGACATTCAGATTATTTTATATCAGCTTCAGATGTACAGCATGGTGATTAGACATTTATATAGTTTACAAAGTGATCCTTCAGATAAGTCTAGTACCCATCTGGCACCATACACAGTTATTACAATATTATTGACTATATTTCTTATGTTCTACATCCTGTTAAAAGCCTAATTTTTTCCCCTTAAAAAAATAAAAGGCAAAGAATTGAAAACAAAGTCATTCATTTGAGCACTTGGACTCCTGGGTGCAGCTCTGAGGCATCGAGGGAACTTCTCCCCCACTGCCTCCCCTCCACTCTCATTCTCTGTTGGCAGATGGAGGGCGGGCAGTGATGGGCAGAGCATGCTGGGAGGTCTGTGTGAAGCAGGGAGGTGGACTGCACTGACTGGATGAAGGGGCTCCTGGAAAGGGGCAGGAGCTTCCTAAAGGAACAGTGTTATAGGGTAAGGCAAGCCTGGAAAGGATGTTGCTGAGCGCAGCGATATCGTGTTTTTGTAATGACATAGAAAAACCAAATAGAAGGCCTTTATTATTTAAAAAAAAAAAAAGGAATATTGAAAATCCTAAAGTCTTGAATTTTATATTTAAACTAGAGGCCTGATGCACGAAGATTCATGCAAGAATGGGCCTTCCTTCCCCTGGCTGCCGGCACTGCCTTCACTCTGGCCAGAACCGCCTTTCTGCCTTCTCACGCTGCCCAGAGGCCTGGAGCAGCTGGGGTGGTGCGGAATGCCTGCGTCGTTGCCATGGTGACGCAAGCATCCCACCCCACCCATGGCCAGCATGCGTATGCAAACTAACCCTCCATCTTTGTTGGGTTAATTTGCATACTTACTCCTGATTGACTGGTGGGTGCCACGAAGGTACGGTCAATTAGCATGTTACTCTTTTATTAGGTAGATTATTTAAAATTCCATTATGGATATGTGTTTGTTTAAATTTAGGTATTAACCTACTTATTATTGAGTAAAATAAACAGCTAAAAAGGATGTGCCATGTTTTTCTCTGACTAGGCCCTATTATATAGGGATGAGGATGGAGATGTGTATCCTTATTTAAAATGTCTGGGAAAAAACGAAAAGAGAAAGCAGAACAGACTGGAGAGATCAATAAAGGTGCAGGATGAATTCAACAGACAGCAAGTGATAGGAAAGGTTTGAGATGATAGCTAGAGAGAGGTATATCAAAATGTCAGATCTGGAAGATAATGGGACCTAAAGTGTGATCAAACAAGCTACTGAGTGACCGAGATGAAGAGATGGAGGCTGCCTTGAGTGATTTCCATCTTTAGTTGCTCCTGACTTAGAACCAAAATACAAAATTTGTCTCTTTTGGTGCACAGAAGAAACATGAATGTTTTAAAAGGAGCTTTTGTAAAATATTAAGCCAGACATTTATTTTTTAAACATTGTCTTGAAGTCCAAGAGAGATTAATAGAGCCAGTTTAAATCCCCTTAGAGAACATTTGGTATCTGCCTCTGCCTGATAGCCTCTATTAAAAGTGGAAGCAAGAAGAACTATATAACTGCAATGTCATTGTGACTCTAATTTTTGAATGAATGCATTTTTAAATTCATTGATAGGATGTGGGAACCCCTTTCACGTCCCGCGTGGTTCAGAGTTCCGGTTCAGGGTTCGGGTTCTGGAGAAGGCCACACACAAATGAAAAGAGACTTGGAAAAGTATTAATTTGGAAATATTGGGGGCCAGGCGGGAGCCCAACTCTAGTGGAAGGACTACCACCTGCTCTGGCCTTGCAATCCCTTTTATTGAGACTATGGGATACTCCCATAACCTTTAGGCAGGAAATTCCAATAACAGAAATTTACATGAAACAAACAGAGGTGAAGGCTGCTTCAGCTAACAATGTTTCAACTAAACAGTGAGTGATTAAAACAATTAAGGTTGTGGACCAGCCTTCCCAGTTTCCTGTCCACATCTTTCTATTAGTGGGAGAATGATTGGTGTCCGGCATCTCCCCCGTTTCTTTCCTTAAAAAAATCTTGCATCTGCAGACCAGAAATAAACACATAAGAACAAAAAATGTTTGAGTCCCAATTTCAATGTCCAACAGTTCTGAGTATCAGTTTCAATGTCCAACAGTTCTGAGTATCAGTTTCAGTGTCAAACAATTCTGAGTCCCTTTCAGTGTCAAACAGTTCCTTATGTGTATACGTCAGCAATGATATCTGGATGGTGGCAATGCAGGTCCGACCCTCTCTGGTTTGGTCCTGGGCAACCTGCAGCGACGCACAGCTGCTGACTGCTAGCATGGCAAGGCATCATCAGCGTCTTCCATCTCTAGACTGTTTCTCCTCTTGTCTTCATGGTTGGAGCAGACCTGTCGCAATTCCTCTCTGTTGCAGGAATCCACATGGTCTTGTAGTTGTTTTCTGAAAATATACAAACATACTCTCGACCAAAAGTTAATAAAGGAATCTTTTCTATAAATTTTACTTGGGATCCTTTTTATTTTTGCCCAGACGATTTTCCTTTGGCCTATTTTGATACCATGTATGTTTTTCATTGGTGTCTTGCTGTTAGCATTACAAATGAAAATTAAAATTTTTTAAAGTAAAAATTTTCTAGATGTAATTTTCTTGCAGAATATTTTTCCTTACATGCTATTTTTCCACTATCGCCCCCTTTTTTGACTAATGGAGGCTTTTGGAAATTTTATAATGCAGTCTTGATAACTTTAAATTTTAATTTTTTTGCACAAAAATATGACTGCTTTAGGTTCTTTGCATGTTAAACAAATTTACCATGAGAGAAACTACCAATAGAAATTTTAGTTAATAGTTTAGGAACAGCTTTTTGTCCAGTACAATTAAATTTTCTTGAATATTCACTTATTTCAATTAGCCAATTTAAATTAATCTGAAAACTTGGCTTCTATTTTACTGTCAAATTTAATACTCTTAACAATCTTAGTTTACCCTGTAAATATTAATGGAAAGGATTATTTGCATTCTTTGAGTAGGCCCTGAGCATTTCTGGTGCTAGGCTGGATTTAGATATAGGGCAACTGCTGTTGGCCAAGTCTGTCTGGGTCCCAATCTGAGCTGGGCTCTGTTACCTGGGTCCCGATCTGAGCTGGGTGTGGGAAGCGCGAAGCAGCCATGGGGGCAGGAGACCTCCCTCAGACGGGGCGAGGGTTCAAGCCCCTGCAAGGTTGGGGGGGTGAGGGTCTGTGCCCCACCTCTGTTGATCCCCAAGTTCTCTCCTGATGGCCCCTCTGCAACTGTGCCTGTCTTATGTTCTTCCTTCCCTGAGGAATCTTACCCGTCTCTGGCTAACCAGTCATCCTCCGGGGCCAAGCAGGGTGATGTGAGGTGAGGTTCTGTCTCCTTGATAGCCTATGCCCCCGTGGCCTCCACACCCAGCACCTGCCTTGGGATCCCCTTGCCTGCTGGCAGGGCCCCGGCACTGATCACATATCTTGGGAAACCCAGGTTTCTTCTCCAGAGAGGGCCCAGCTCATGCCATTGGGACAGAGACAGATCCATGGTACCAGCCATCACGAGGCTTTTAACCTCAGCATAAACAGAAAGGTCAGGCAACAGCTGTGGGAGGGTCCCTCTTGGCAAAAAGGCCAGTATAGAATGCTCAAGTGCCTTCCCAGGGAGGCCTCAATTCCTTTCTGGAAGGGATTAAATCCTTTCATGTCCTTTTTTAAATTGCTGCCTAACATGCAAAGAATTAGTTTGTAAGTTTGTTTGGGATAATTGTTCAATATGCTGTTGTAAAATATCAAAAATTATAATGACATTGTAGAATAATATCATGTAAGGATATTCTTTGCTCTAGGTCATGGCAATTCAATTTCAAACTGGCTGGCAATTTCTTTTTGTATAGACAAGGTCTTAGTTACATTTTTTGCACCTCTCCCAGGAGCAAGTAGTGATAGTCCCCTATTTTAAAGACCAAAACCTTTATAACATCTAAAAGTAAAATATAGTTATTAATTTTTATTTGATAAAGCTTTCCATGCGATTTCAAGTATCAATCAGTTAAATTTCAAAAATATTTCCTTTAAGAAGAGAGAATAAATCTCCTGTATTACTCCGGGCCCTTGGAGCTTTCCAAGAATCATCTCTGTTAAAGCCTTAAAATTTTAACATGGAAAAAACGATCAAATATATATATGCCCATATATGATTTAAAGATTACAATACTTTTTATAATTATTTTAAGATACCAATTAGATTTTAAACTAGTTTTTCCATAGAAAAATTTTGGTTGGGATCACAGAATTAATCCTCTTTTTTAATTAGACCAATAAGCAATTTATTTTGAATTCCTAATTGTTTTCAGCGAAAACACATTTTTTTTTTCTCAAAAAATAAGTTCTTATACTTTAGACATTTAATTACCACAACTATATAATTTCTCCCAATTTAATTTGCACTTTGAACTTTTAAAGCTGGCAAGTCAAACATTTAGCAGTTCCTAGATTAATAACAACATCCTGCTTACTTTGGGGCAAGTTTCAGCAACAGATCTGGCCGAATTTCTATTCATGGTTAAAAGATAGACAGATCTTAAATTTTTTCTTTCTTTTTCGCTTTCCGAAGTAATAACTAGTACCCAATTTGGCCAAGATTTGCATTTCCCTGCGAGTTCTTTTATAATTTTTAAACGAAACCTTAAGTAATCTCATTGCGGGAGAGCAGATAGCCTTGCCCTCTCCTGCCACCTTTGAATTTCTCCATACCAGAGGTGGTTTTTGCAGTGGAGTTTCATTTCTTATTACAGATTTTAAATTCCAAATACCAATTAAGATTTTAATTTGCATAAGAAACCACATTATTTTATAACCTAATTCTTCCCCATTAGCCTGGCTGAAAAAGACGTTCCCACCCTACTTACAGATCGCGACTCTGCAGTTAGTCTGTGGGCTTTGCATGCAGTGAACCTCCCTCACCTTTTTCTCGGTGAATTTTTTCCTTTCCTTTGCTCTTAGGCGAAAAATATCATCTCCTCCAGAAGTCCCGGGTTCAGGCGCCAGATGTGGGAACCCCTTTCAAGTCCCGTGTGGTTCAGGGTTCCGGTTCAGGGTTCGGGTTCTGGAGAGGGCCGCACACAAATGAAAAGAGACTTGGAAAAGTATTAATTTGGAAATACTGGGGGCCAGGCGGGAGCCCAACTCTAGTGGAAGGACTACCACCTGCTCTGGCCTTGCAATCCCTTTTATTGAGACTATGGGATACGCCCATAACCTTTAGGCAGGAAATTCCAATAACAGAAATTTATATGAAACAAACAGAGGTGAAGGCTGCTTCAGCTAACAATGTTTCAACTAAACAGTGAGTGATTAAAACAATTAAGGTTGTGGACCAGCCTTCCCAGTTTCCTGGCCACATCTTTCTATTAGTGGTAGAATGATTGGTTTCCGGCAATAGGAGACATCTTATTTCCTTTATTGGGGAAGATCTTTGTCTTGAACAACAAGCAGTTAATTTGTAGAATTAGCAGCTATTTTAGGAGAGTAGGTGAGATGGATAAAGCAGCTCCTAGAAAAGGACAGGAGCTTCTTAAAGCTCCCCAATGTCCCAACTATTGCCATATATATATATATGAGACAGATTTCAGAGATGAATGGAGAGGGGGAGAGAGAGAAACATCAATGATGAGAGAGAATCATTGATCGGCTGCCTCCTACACGCCCCACACCAGTAATCGAGCCTGTTGTCTGGGCATGTGCCCTGACAGGGAATCAAACCATAACCTCCTGGTTCAGAGGTTGATGCTCAATCACTGAGCCATGCTGGCCTGGCTTATATTTTTTTCCTATTCTCCTTTAAGGATCTTATCCACACTATGGGCTATAACTAAGGGTGCAACCCCCAAATCTCAGACTGTTTTGTTGCTATGTTTCAAAATAAGATTGTAGGCAAATACTCCCACTCAAACTAGCAGATGGACTTAGCAGATAACACAGCAATATAATTAATTGAAATAATCTATAATAATAAAAATGTAATATGCTAATTAGACTGGACATCCTTCCAGATGTACTTCCAGATGACCTTCTGGATGAAGCTGCAGTGGTGGTGGCCGAGGCAGCCTCTGCAGCGATGGGGGCCGAGCCCCTTGCATGAATTTTGTGCATCGGGCCTCTAGTTAATTATAATCTCTGCTGCTGATAACTTCTATTGGTGAATAACTTCAATAATTTCTACCTCCTTTTTTTTTAAGCTCAAAAGCATACGAGTAATACATATTTGTAATAGAGGAGAATTAAGTAACAGGAACAGAAACCTTGGACCATCCCAAACTGACCAATGGGGATAGCTCTGTGCATATTCTTCCAAACTTTGTTTCAAGCTATTTCATTATGAATTTATACTTACACAAATGGCATGTCTTCTGTCTTATGATTTATGAAAGTTATGAGTTGTGCCAGGTGAGCATTTAGCCTCACTTAGGAAAATTATTTAAAACTTAGTGAAAAGAACAAGAAAGCAAGAGAAATGACGTGTAAGTTAAATATATTGAGTATTTCTTCAGCTTAGCACACATTCAGGAAGTATGTGGGTTCATTTTCCACATTTTGGGTCTGGTCTTTTTATTTTTAACTTTTACATCTCTCTACCCTCCAGAGTCATATCAGCATTATGGGTGGGAACTTGGAACCCATGCTTTGCATTGACTTGCGCCCTGGGCCATGTTGAGATTTCAGCTGTCAGGGTCCGCAGGCTCTCTTGCAAAGGCTCCATCTCGGAGATCTGCGGGAACATCCCTGGAGACAGGCAGCGGCTGCTCCCAGGGGAAGGGGCAATAGTGCACTTAATACTTTACTGGGTAACGCTGAACCTGAGAACTGTGCCAGAGCATAGAGCTCTTTTTGCCTCCTCTGCTCCATCAACAGCAGACCTATCTGTGATGATAGCAGCCAGACTGATGACTCAATTTCCAGGGTCACTTTCCAGTCACAAGGAGGGATTTCTACTTGATAGCCTGTCTCAATTACCTAATGACACATTATTTTACGTATAAACATAGACTTATTTCTGATTACATTAGGCTATTTATAAAACATAAAATTTAAGTTGATTGATTACTATAATGTCCTCTCATCCATATTCTGGATGAATCATAAGGTAAAGTGAGTAGCATATCTTATCCTTTAAAACATTTGGTACAGCCCTGGCCGGCTTGGCTCAATGGATAGAGCATCAGTCTGGGGACTGAAGGGCCCCGGGTTCGATTCTGGTCAAGGGCATGTGCCTTGGTTGCGGGCGCATCCCCAGTGGGGAGTGTGCAGGAGGCAGCTGATCGATGCTTCTCTCTTGTCGATGTTTCTAACTCTCTGTCCCTCTCCCTTCCTCTCTGTGGAAAATCAATAAAATATATTTTTTTTAAAATAAATAAAACATTTGGTACATTTTCCCAAATAAAAAATTTACACGGCTGGGTATTCAGTTGATTGGAGCACTGTCCCATACACCAAAAAGACTGCAGGTTTGATTCCCAGGCAGGACACATTCCTAGGTTCAATCCCTGGTTGAGGCATGTGTGGGAGGCAATTGATTGACATTTCTCTCTCACATCAATGTTTCTCTATCTTACCTAAAAGAGAAACATGCAAATTAACCATCACTCCGCTACATCCACAGCCAATCAGAGTGAGTATGCAAATTAACCCAACAAATATGGAGGTTAATTTGCATATGCAGGCGCAGAGTGGTGTGAAGCCTGCTATGAGGGGAAGCGGGGCGGTGGAGGGAGCTACTGGAGTGGTGCTCCAGACAGAAGCGAGGGCTTGCCGGGTCCTGGTGGCCCGGGAGCGGGGACATTCCAGCTCCCGGTAGGAGCACGGACTTACCAGCTCCTGGTAGGAGCGGGGACGTGTTGGCTCAAGGCGGCCCGGGAGCGGGGATGTACCAGCTCCCGGGCCAGCTCCCAGCAAGAGCCGGGACGTGACTGCTCCCGGACGGCTAGGGAGTGGGGACTTGCCGGCTCCCGGCAGGAGTGGGGACATGCTGGCCCTGGTGGCTGGGGTGGGGAGTGGGGACTTGCTGGGTCCTGGACGGCTGGGAGTGAAGCCAGGGGCCTATTCTTGCACGAATATCGTGCAACGGGCCTCTAGTAAATCAATAAAAACACATGTCCTCGGGTGGGGATTAAAAAACAACAACACATGTTTCCCTGGAGATATTGATGTGTTCTCCTAGAAGGGTTGGTCCTCCATTCACTGAGAATCCTTAATTTAACAGGAAGCTCAGAGATCACTGTAGAGGAGTGTGTGAGATGGAAAAGAGGAGGGAGAGAAAGGGAAAAATGGGTGAAAATTTCATTCCAAGGAAAGTTTTATCATTGGATTGAGAACTAAAGTCTACCAATAAAAAACGAATCATGCTAAAGTTTTTATAAACTTGGTGCATGTGTGTATTTTTATTTCTGAATAATATTCAAATAATTTCTCACAAAAGGGAGAGAATACAGACACCTTCCGGGGCGTGTTGGAATTGGCAGTTGGCTGGAGCTTGGTCGTGGCAGGAAAGGACAGCTGCCTGTTGTGGCGCCTCCTGCCAGGCTGTTGGGCAGATCATCTTCACGTCTATGTGGGAAGACTCCACCATGAGAGCAGGCTGGGAAAAACAGCATGAAGGCGCGGCTGCATCCTGTCAAACATCATCCTAGTCTGTGTTCCTCTAGCTGAGCTTCTCCAGGGGTTAGAATGTTTTGCTTTCATAGTCATCTTGATTGTTTACTAAGGGTAGAAGTGTCCCAGCCTCACCCAACATGCTTTTTCAGTCTCTGTGGGGTGCTTCTTGGGAATCTGTATATTAGAGAAGCTCTCAGGGTAACTGTGATGTGCGGTCATGTTTAAGATCTGCTCGCATAAATTATGGTACACAGTAGGACAAACTGACTGGAAGCACTGTAGAGAGAAAGTGTGTGGGTGCATGTGTGCATGCGTATGTGTGGTGCAGCAGCTGTGAGATGAAATCAGGCTACTGGAATTTGCCAAGAAGCAGCAAGGGACACACATTAGCCAGGTGCCAAGGATGTGGCCTTAGGCCTTACCAGAAATTCCCTCCTCTAGGGTGTGAGCTTCTGGAAAACACTGACTGGTTCTGATTAAATCCTACATTCCCCAGAAAAGGCCACCACAATGTTTTCTTTTAAAGTTCTGTTTACTGGCCCTGGCCGGGTAGCTCAGTTGGTTAGAGCATCCTCCAGATACACCAAGGTTGCCGGTTCAATCCCTGGTCAGGGTCTTTACCAAAAAGAAACCATTGAATGCATAAATAAGCAGAACAATGAATCGATGCAAATTAAAACAAATTTTGTTTACTATCCAGCTTTGATTTTCTCCCTCATGTAGGAGTTCTAGTATCCAACTTTCTTTAGTGTGTTTGCCAATGTCTGACAGTTCTCTGATTTCTTAGGTCTCCCTTTATTTTCTATTCCTTTTAATAAGATGCCAATTTACAATTTAACAGTTTGCACCTTCTTTGCAGATAAACAACAGAAGCTGAAACTACATATGGTGCTTTCTATCATAGCCCCATGTTGTACATGATGAGAATGAAGTTTTATTTACTTCTTGAGTGTACCCCGCATAAACACTCTCTCATAAGGGGGAAACAAGAGCCTGATGGGAAAGAAAAATGCTGGATGCCAATGGATGGCATTATGTATGGAACTCTGGGCTCAGTGTCACTGAGGGATCTTTATAAAGGAAGCCACTACGTGCAGTTTGATGTACTTGGGATCACTTTATATCCCAATTCACAGGGTGGTCTTGGTTTCACTAGTTGAGCTGGTGTCCCATTTGGTTAGGGTCCCTTTAATACTCAGTAAATGGTTATGCAGTCGCTGTGAGTATAGGAGAGAGAGAGATGTTTTCTGGCATCACTGAATAGTACTCATTTCAGTATGTAATTTAGCCCATTCCAGACCCACCCCTAACATTTGTGGGCCCAAGGCAAGAGGCCTCCCAGTCTTACCCCTCTCTTCCTGTCCTGGATCCACCACGCAGCTGGAGGAGCCTTGTAGGAATGTGTGCCGACAAGCCAATATGTTCATTCAAACTTTATTCACACTCACCGTCCAACAGCTGCCCCTGGCCACCCCTCAGTTCTAAGGGTGTGCACCTGGGCCATGAAATGGCCTGCTTTTGGGAGTGTAAAGACTCACACAGACCTTGGAGGCTGGCTTTGCGCCATTTGGGGCAGGGAATTCCATAGTCATGGGTACATAGGGAATGGTCCCCAGGTGGGTATGTCCCCCAACCTTGCAGACTCCTAGCCCCTTGGGGAGGCATGGTTAGAGGAGGGTGGGAGAGAGGTGCTCTGAAGCATAAGCCCCCATGTTAGGGTTACGTGGCCTGTCTCTGCTATTTAGAGATCCTTCTTCTAACACACTCTTTAGCATCCCAGGAAAGCAGGCTCACTATGCATTTCTGAAGTATTTGGGATAAGAACATTTAGACATAATAACATTTGGTCACCTGACTGAGGTTCAGGGATATTCTTCATGTGGCCTGATAGAAATCCCCTGTCCTACCCTCAGGCTGGCTTGTCCTTACATGCCATAGATTTATGATAACAACTTCATTTTTCAGTTGAAACAAAAACTGGAACTATATGGCTTAATGTTTCCAAAGTCAACCAAAGGGAAGGCACCTCTCCCCAGTATGTTTCATCAATGGAAATTTGGTGAATGTTTTCTTTGCTTGTTGATATGTTCCACCAGGTGTGTAGATGCGAAGATAGGAAAACTGTTTGCTCAGCCATTCCCACTGTGGTTTTGTTTATCCAAGGATCAGTCAAATGGAAAGACTTTTCTTTCTTGTGTGATTACAGAATCAAATCTTTTACAATTTCAGATATTTCTTCTGCATCTATTTATAGAACTTCTTGAATAATTAATTATTAAAGTCAAGGAACACTTTCTCTTTTTTCTCCTTATCTCATTAGGACTGAACTAGCTCACAGGGCATTATTTTCCCAGACCAGGAGCCCTTTCCTTTTGGTGGACTATTGGATACCCTGTACAATAGGGTGATTGTATATAGCACAGAGATTGCGCGCCACACAGTCCTGGAGGCAAATTTCATAAAGGGTATAAATGGGGTTGTGAAAGTGCCAGCCCTGCTCATGCATGTTTCAGTCAGGAATTTCTCCCAACAGACCCAGTTTTTCTCTTCTTTCATAACGTATAGAGAAGATGAGTGTTTGAAGAGGGGGGTAAAAAATCATGTTATTTTCTAAACTTTCCTCCATTTTTTTGAAGACACTTATTCTCCTAATAGTAATATAGATCTGGTAAAATAGAAGCTTCTAAGGACATACAGAAGGCATTTTTTGTATAATCAATAATTTTGGCCAAAAATTACACCAAAATATGTTTTCAAACTCCTGCTCTACCCTGATGGTTATATCAATGAATTTTCACGGGGTCTAAACAGCTATGGCTTTTACATATAGCAGATGGTTAAGTATGTGATTTTCCTGGAATTAATAGTGTAAACTATGCTTCCAATAACCTTATGTTAGTGCCCATTTGTAACCAATAAAACTTGTACCAAGTCACACTGCTTCGGGTAGTTAATTGTCCAGGAGAAAGGTGTTCTTTGTATTCAAGCTTTAAAGAAGCCTTTATTTGATCATAAGTAGGGACTCAACTGAGCAGGAATTATTATTCAGATTTTTCTTGCTACACTTTGGTTTTCAGTGGTGGTAGAATGAGGAGGGGCGCATTTGGATTGTGGAATCAGCATCAGATGATCTGGCAGTGTATGTGCTTACTCATTATCTTTGTGAGGTGCTCATTAACCCTTCTCTTCTTTGATTATTTGGAAGTTTCATTCTTAATAATTTAATTTATCCCTATCAACTCCAGCCTCCCAGGGCAGCCTGGAAACCAGGCTTGATAAAATTCAGATATATCTTAATTCTCTTTTATCAAACCCAAGATAGAACTTCTTAGAGACTATGCTGGTTTGTGTCTCTTGAAAAAAATAGCCATTGGGGGAATCTTGAAGTATAAAGAAGCCCAGGGAGGAATGGGCTTCATTCCAAAATGTTGCAAATAGATAGAATTTAACCAAGCAAACATAACATACACTCTTAACTATTTCCCACAGTACTAGCAGAGGGGTAATTTGAAAATAAAAACTATCCAATAGCAATGGATGGCTATAGCAGTTCTCTCAAGTGCTTAGCGGAGGTTCTGACACACATTCGGTACTTAGCAAAGTGTAACAGAAGGAATGAATGGATCTGATCTTGTTCTGAGAAATTCTGAAGCAGAGAACACTTGGCATGAATGCTCACATCGACCGCACAAATTGAACACTATTGCGTTGTGGCTCTCCCACATATGCACATGCTGTTTGATTTGGTCTTTGCTGAAAGAAATCCCCATTTTATAAATGACACCGAGGTTCAAAGAAGAGTTGAACAACTTCCTCATGGTGACTAAGTATTAAGACTGGATTTGAAATGTGTGCCTTCTGACTCTAAGTCTGGGGTTCTTGGATTCCAAGGATTACCTGCATTTTTGAGGTCACAGGCCAGAGCAATGTAAAAACAGCTGAAAGAAAGACTGAAATGGAATCACTGTCCACCCTTTAATAGGGAAGACTAAAGCTAACTCTTGAGGACCTTGATACATTAATAAAAATATGACTTAAAAGACAGACGCACATATAACTTAAAAAAAATCTTTCAAAGGCCCAAGTTCTGTGCATTGGAAAAAGGAGGGAACAGAGAAAGAAGGAAATGTCTCTAATTTCTTCCAAGCTATTTCTTTTGCTCTTCAATCCAAGTCTTCTGTCTCTTACTCAAAATGTTAGGGAAAGCTGTGACAGATGAGACTTTTGGAAGAGTGTTATAAACCAGGAGGGAAAAGGCCTTGTAACTCATTCATTTGCATCTTTATGTTGCTTTGTAATGTTATTAAGGCTTTTAAAATTTTTAAATAGATTCTGTCTTTTCAACTGAATTGCCAGTCTGTTAGGACAAGTTTCTTCTCTCTCTTATCTCTTCTTTGTCCCCTCTCTAGCTGAAGAGGCTTCTCAGTGGGACAGGCAGTTGCCTGCATGATGTATTCAAGGTATTCCAAGAAGCTTCAGTGCCCCCACTGGCCTGATCCCATGTTTGTAATGTATACACATTCTGTCATTCCTACAGATTAAGAAGAAATGTGTTCTCAAGGCCCTGTTTATCATGCTAATTAACTTGAGCAATGACTCATTCAACGGGTAATACTCACTAGCCTATTGGTACATGGTAGGTAGTTTATTCTATTACTTAGTTGACTACCACCAGATAAAACCCTGAAAATATGAGAAAAAATGGTTTGGTGGTAGAAAGAGGGAAATAGAGGTAGAGAACACTTTCTTGGAAAAGTGGTTCTTCTTATGTTCCCATGGAAACAACGCAGGCATGTCAGTGTGAGGTGTTATCAGAAGGAAGAACAAGAGGGAAGGTTCATCATTAAATTTAGCTTCTTGCCTTATGCCTCGACTCATTATACTCTGTACACTGAGAGTAAGGGAGGAGAAATTGAGACAAAAACTTTGTTCTCTGCTTGGTCACTACTTAACAGCTCTCAAAGCTTCTCTTTATGCTAACTTGTTCTTTGGTAGTCTGTACTAATATGTTGTGTCTAGGGTTTTCTTGCTGAAGGAAATGCATCCTCTTGTGCTGTGAACTCCATGGTATTCAAATCAAAATCACTTGACCACCTGATTTGAAGTAATTTTAGCACTTAGGTTGTTATTTTCACTATGTAGTACAACCAGTTCTACCCAGTCTGGCTGGTTGGAGTATGAGATACAGCTAATTAGATTTTCTGGCTAACCCAGATTAAGGCAGACATATATCAACAGTAGTAACATGCTTTGACCTTGGCCCAAAAGGACTATTTCCTCAGGTACCTTGCTTTAATTTAGGGCCCCACTCTGGTCCTTCTCCAGCTATACCTTGTCCCATGAGGAGAAGTTTTTGTAGGGCCAAAGGGACATTGTCCATCCAAAGTACCCTCACCCTCACCTCCACCCTTACTCCTAACCTGCTCAGCAGCTTAGTGTCCCCTAAGTAATCCAAAAATTACTCCCAGAGCCTCTATGGGTCTCTCTTAGGGTCAAATTTTTCAAGGGTGAACTATACTACGTGTGTGTGAACACTCCTAGGACCAGAGTTGGGGCTCGGTGTGAATTTTGGATGTGTGGGCTGGAGTGTCCTCATGAGTATGTACAAGGCTTCTCACACTGTAGCATAGAACTGAAGCTGGGAAAGAGAGGAGTGGGGTTATTGGCTGGGGGCTTTGGCTCCACAAATTTTAAGAATAGGCTGGGATTTCAAACCCTCTAGTGGGAAACCACTTACAATGGTCAACTCATCTTGACTGTGAAGCGCACTACTTTGAGAAACTAGGCTTTAATTGACCACTAAGGTCCTGGCATGCCTTCCTGGTCTGCATGTGGAGTAACAGTAGCAGGCGTGAATGCACTGTGGTTATTAATGACGTACAAACTAGGAATGACTGTTCTCTAGAGACATTCCTAGGGAGCTGCTACTGCTGGTGGAGGTGATCATGGTTATTTCACGAACAATGACATTTACTATTTTCTTGTAAATTTGCTTCTTTCTTTGAATACTGAACTGTAAGGGTGTGTGTGTGTATTCTTAAGTTGTTGAGCTCTGGCTGCTTAAATTTTTACTGTAGTTTGTACTTGCAGCTTGTTTGGAATCTTAAACTTACGTTGGCATATTTTATTCTTTTGTCCTCTCTCCTTTTTAATGTATGGGCTTTGCACTCCAGAAGATGATATATGTCACTTTAAAATATAGCCTTTCTTTCTCTGTCCTCCCTTCTTCTCTCCCTCTGAGTTATATTTATGCTACTGTCTCCCACGCCCTGTGCTAGAATTTCTCTTGTGCTTATTTTTTAATGATAACGTATGACTCTTAAAAATGTCATCATCTAGTGTTTGGTAAATCCATAGTAGAAAATTAAGGTGATTTAAAGTTATCATTTCAATATCCAAATATTTTGCTTTGCTTTTTTTCTGGAGAGAAACAAACACCTGCAGGTATTTGTTACTATAGAAAAAAACGCAGATAACATTTTTCAAATTTTATGCTCTGTAATTAGAGTTGCATACTCTCATTTAGACCTCTTCTTTAGTTCACTTAACTGTACATACCTTTGTTGTATCATCTCTGTTCTCCTAAATACTTTGCTCTGCTCCCCATTCATACTCCCCAATATCTCTAATATATTTTATTTTATTTTATTTTATTTTATTTTATTTTATTTTATTTTATTTTTTACGGAGAGGAAGAGAGAGGGATAGAGAGCTAGAAACATCGATGAGAGAGAAACATCGATCAGCTGCCTCCTGCACACCTCCCACTGGGGATGTGCCCGCAACCAAGGTACATGCCCTTGACCGGAATTGAACCTGGGACCCTTCAGTCTGCAGGCCGACGCTCCATCCACTGAGCCAAACTGGTTAGGGCAATATCTCTAGATTTTTGCCACTCTCAGCTCCTTATTCTCTCTTTTGTCCTCTCTCTGTCCTTCCATTCCACTGCTCTTGCTGTGCACCCATCTCTGCCTGCTTCTTTCTTGTTTATACTCTCTCCTCATGCATGTGTTTTTTGTCTTTGTCTAAGTTTATATCCACTAGGAGAAGGGCCAACCATCTTTTAATATAACAAATGGCATCCAGGTGTGAGGTCCCAAGTCAAAGAGCTAGAGAGTCCTTTGGTTTCAGGGTTGTCAGAATTGTTGAAATTGATCATCTAGCAGGGTCCTCTCATTTTGTGCCTGAGAAGACAGGTCCAACGAAGTCTAAAACTGACCCAAGACTACACAAAGACCAGGTTCCATATATCTTATTTCCCAGTCCAATCCTTTTCTTAAAAAGAGCTTCTGAATTAATTCAAGTAAAAACAAGCCACCACAAGGTATAGACTTATTTATGTGTACTCCTGTAGTGCCAAGGGAGGAAAACAAAGCGGAGGGTGGGGAGCATGAACACAAAAGAACATATGGGATGCTCTGATAAGTTATTTCCTCAGAAGATCTCTAAAAGATAGCTTAGAAATTGCCAGTACAATGAGTTCAGACAAGTGACCACAGAGAAGAATGTATTGAAGTTAGAGGGCAGAAGAAGTACATTTGTCAACGTGCAGAGATAGAGGCGCTACAGACCTGACAATTGGAAAAAAAAGGAGTTGATCCTTTTCCTAGATTTTTCTCATTATGAGACAAAATGTACAACAAACCTATTTTAATTCATAAATTAAAATCGGTACGTACACTGTAATTTACTTGGGTTAATATAAATTTAAAACTCTTCAAGCTAAACCAGCAATAATCACATTCCCAAAGATCTCCATTTTATCATTATTTACGCTAACTAGACATTTATGATCTCTTTTTGGTTGTCTCTGGTGGAACATTGTTGGCAATGCTTTCCTGACTTAAAATTCTCATGTGCATGGAAATCTAGTTAGGAAAATGAGTAAGCCAATAACATCTCCTATGAGTATAATCTCTCTTTTGTGACATAAATTAGATATCCATTCACATCTATGGAATAATTCCCAGTTTTGCAATTAAGTAATCTGATACGCACAAGCAAACATGCCGATCTCTTTTTAGTCTAGGAGAATTCAGTCAACTTTCTACTTGAACAAAGAAGCTATACTTTTAAGTACATGAATCATTTTCTCAAAATCGGATTATAAAGAGCGGATCTGAGCTGCAATCAGATGGATAATTAAACAGCAAAGGTAAGAGGCTTCTGACTGTGCATGTTTACAGTGTCAATTGAAAAATTAAATTGCGATTTTAATCCTAAGGCTAATTTGACCAATGCACATGTATAATGATGAGAAGTTCCCCGGTTTCACATTTTAATCTTAAAGTTGTTGTGCCTTTGAAACAAGCCTCCTCAAAGAGAATGGACAAAGTTTGGAGAAATTTGATCTCATTTTATGTTTTATTGGAATGTATGTATTTGAATGAGAAAATGAAGATGCTACTTTAAAAGTTTTTAAATTTTGTTGTTTCCTCCTTTACCTGTAATGCTTTATTTTCTTAGGTCTGTTTAACAATCTGGAATATTTCCTAGAGTGATTTTTAAAATGCTGGGAAATTTTATCTCTTTTTCAATGTAGCTGCTGTCTCAGAAATATCACATATTTTAAAGCTTGTTTATGGCAGTTACTACTTTTTACTTCATTTTATAGTAATTTGGTATGCAAATATATCTTCCATAGCAAATTATAAGTTTTTTGAAGGCAGGGTCCATGTATTCTTCTCTACTCAAGGCCTTTCATTTGGTTGGTGAAATGTTTGTGGTGGACTCGGTGAATGAAGATGCATACATTGATATTGCTTTGAACAAGAATGAAAATTTGAACTTGTGTGATTTTTTTCAGTGTGATTGAAAAGGTAATTCAATATGATGGATTACATTGAAAATGAGTGGAAAATGAGATGACACTCAGGTTAGTTGAAGAGGATCTGGATTTTGCTTTTGGTTCTTTGAAAAAGGAACCTTTCAGTGTTTTCTCAGATGTAAATCCTAAGGGCTGAATATTCTTCAATTTAGAACATCCAAGTCCAGAGGCATTTCCTCTTCTTATTTCTGATTTAACTTTTTATTAAAGCTTTCCAAGAGGAGGAATAAGAAATATGTTTGTGTTTTTGCTATTAATTAAAACTTATCATGAAACTACCGTATTTAAACTCTTTTTTTTGGGCTAATGAGAAAAACTATTGGATACTTTCTTGCACTTTTGAGAGTTGTAAGAAGCATTCTTTATTATTGTCATTACATAATTAATAATAATACTTTCAATTTACTTTTATGTAGCATTAATTTTGCAACAAGCCTAGCAAGATATCACCCACCTATCCTGGTCAGTAAATATGCTATTCCAGGCATGTTGCAGAATATTACTGAACTGACCGTGCAGTCAGCCAGGTTCCCTCTTTTGGCTTTGTAGAGAGTCCAGCAGCAGGTCCTATAGAATTAGGAATAAAAGGAAACTCTTCTTTGGCTTTTCCAAATCTCTTCATACCATTTAAACTCCTACTAGTAGAAGTCTTCTCATTGGGAAGAATAGGATGGATTCAACGTCCTTAATATCAACAGACTATTGCTCAAATTCATCCTTTAATCCTTCTGTGGGTGGGGAAATAAAGACATCTATTATGATTTCTCTAAAGCTGACAATTTTGGGGAGGGCTGGGATGATGAAGTTTAGAACTTAGGTCTCTCCTATTATTATGTTGTGAACTCATTGGAGCAAACTTGGGTTGTCCCAAAGGTAGCAAAGAGACCAATAAGGGAGACAGGGCAAAAGAGATGGTCAAAGGCTGTAGCAGAAGTATGAAGCTTGTCCACCTCAGGGTGCTTGGAGAGCTTGGTGATTTACTGGACTGTGGAGTGTCAGGTCATTCATTTATTTCACAAACATGCATTAAATGCTTACTAAATGCAAAGCACTATCTTCAGTACTTCAAGTCCCATTTTTAAACTCATCTTCTATGCTGGGCAACTTGTTTTTATGATTTCTGCTGTTACTTTTTCATTTATAGGTAGGAGATAATAATGGTAATCTCACAGAAACTTCAGGTTGATTAGAAGGTGAGCATCTCATTCCAATAAATTCATATAAAAACATAAGAGCTTTTATATATTTGTAGTCAAATCAATGGCCAGTCTTATTTCCTCCAGGTAAAGATATATATCACCCTGTATGGCCAATTATCTTTATTCAGTTCAATTTGACCAGGTCAATAAACATGTATTTACATCATAATTTAGAATTGTTAGAGATATAGAAAACATAATAGTTCCCCTAATTTACATTTGGTAAAATTGAGGTTGTGATTTTCCCAAATTTATGCTGATGTAAGATAAATTATAGATACAGGCTTTTCAGTTCCTAACCTTGTGTTCTCATTTAATTGTTCTACAAAAAATGCACATTAAAGTTATCTTTTTTTTATTGTTCACAGATGTTCCCCATTTTCCCCTTTCCTCCCCTCCACATTAAAGTTCTATTTTTAAATGTCTCACTCAGTCTTCTTGTCCCCTTTCCCCAAAGTAAACTAAATAACCCTCATTCTTCATTTGTTGTAAATTCAATTTGTCCAAAATAGGCTGGAGATAGGTTAATTAAATAATTATATATGGTGATTGACCTGGGGTTAGAATTTATATCAAATCGGGGCAAAACACTTTTCAAATAATTAGAAAATGATAAAATGCACTTAATACTGACATTATCATAGGAACATGGATCAGAATCCTTTTGATGTATATGAGACTGAATCTCCACTGATCAAATCATAATTGTTGTTTTTAAAAAATAGGTCTCTGAACCAGCTTGTTTATATATTACTAGAGGCCCGGTGCATGAAATTCAAGCTGGGGGGGTGGGTAGTAGGGTCCCTCAGCCTGGCCTGCACCCTCTAGCAATCTGGGACTGCTGGCTCCTAACCGCTGGCCTGCCTGCCTGCCTGCCTGCCTGATTGCCCCTAATCACTCTGCCTGCCTGCCTGATCACCTCTAACCACTTGCCTGCCTGATCACCCCTAACCACTCTGCCTGCCTGCCTGATCACCCCTAACCACCTCTGCCTGCCTGCCTGATTGCCCCTAACTGCTCGCTGCCTGCCTGATCGGCCCTAACCGCCTCTGCCTCAGCCCCGCCACCACGGCTTCGACTGGAAGGATATCTGGAATGACGTCCAGGTCATTCAGCTGTCAGGTCTAATTAGCATATTACACTTTTATTATTATAGACTAGAGGCCTGGTGCACAAAATTTGTGCACTGGTGGGGGGGGTTGTCCCTCAGCTCAGCCTGCACCCTCTCCAATATGGGACCCCTTGGAGGTTTTCCGACTGCCAGTTTAGGCCCTATCCCACAGAAACTGCTGGCTCCCAACTGCTCGCATGCCTGCCTGCCTGATTGCCCCTAACTCCTTCTGCCTGTCAGCCTGATCACCCCCTAACCACTCCCCTGCCAGCCTGATCGATGCCTAACTGCTCCCCTGCCGGCCTGATTGCCCCCAACTGTCCTCCCTTCCCTGCAAGCCTGGTTGCCCCCAACTGCCCTCCCTCCCCTGCAGGCCTGGTCACTTCCAACTGCCCTCCCTTGCCAGCCCGGTCACCCCTAACTGCCCTCCCTGCTGGCCTAGTCACCCCTAACTGCCCTCCCCTGCAGGCCCAGTTGCCCCCAACTGCCCTCCCCTGCTGACCTGGTCGCCCCCAACTGCCCTCCATTGATGGCCTGGTTGCCCCTAACTGCCCTCCCGTGCTGGCCATCTTGTGGTGGCCATCTTGTGATCACATGGGGGTGGCCATCTTGTGCTAGGGTGTGATGGTCAATTTGCATATTACCTCTTTATTATATAGGATTTGTCTCTTTTTCACAAAAGGTTACTTAATAAAATAGAAAGTTGTGTGAACTGGTGATTGTTTAATTCTAGCTAAACAGGAGTTTACTTTAGTTTGTTCTGAACGGGGAGAATAATGGTTTCTTAATTTTTGGTTCCATTCATGGGGGATTTGTTTCCTTCAAAAGACCCCCTAAATTCTTTTCACTTGACATCTCATATGTCTTTGCACTTAACTCTGCCTCTTTTTTTTTTTTTGAAGCCAGAACATCTTAACCTTTCTTTAATTTTAACTTTTGTCATATTTAAACATATACAGAGTACTTCACAATAATTAACATGTTGAAGAAATACTCAGTGAAGAAATACATTATTATAAAGGCAGTCTGAAAGAAAAAATATTATCATTATCTATTGTTATTATGGAAGTTAGATTACCTATTTCATAACAACATAAATTGGCAGTCAAGATGAGCAATCTGTCTTATTGAATTTTTAAAAAAATATTTTTATTGATTTCAGAGAGGAAGGGAGAGGGGAGAGAGAGATAGAAACATCAATGATGAGAGAGAATCATTGATTGGCTGACTCCTGCACGCCCCCTACTGGGGATGGAGCCTGCAACCTGAGCATGTGCCCTTGATTGGAATTGAACCCGGAACCTTCCAGTCCCCAGGCTCTATCCTCTGAGCAAAACCAGCTAGGGCTGCCTTATTGAATTTGTACATTTTACAAAATCTCCTAAGATTTTTCCAGGTGATCTTTAAAAATGAAGTTTAGGGAAATTTTAACAATGAAATTAATGATTTCTGTATTAAACTCTTTTAAAACATGTTTTCATGCTCCAGTGTGTGGAGGTGGGGTGGGGAAAACAAATGAAATATTTTCTTCCAAGTTATTTGTTCAGGCAGTTTCATGTAGGCTTTAAAAAATTCTAGGCGCTTTTCTGTTTCAGGCTTAATATATCTGGATCATGAATAAATATCAGTTACATTTTGGAGGTATAAGAAACTAAACATTATGCAAAACTGTCCTCTGTTGAGTCAGGAGCTTGAATTGTTTTCATTACAATATCTGCTATAAGCCCTGGCTGGTGTGGCTCCGTTGGCTCAATGTCATCCTTGCACCGAAAGGTTGCTGGTTCGATCCCTGGTCAGTGTGTGTGCAGGAGGCAGCCTATCGATGTTTTCCTCTCTCTCCTTCTCCCTCTCTCTCTCTCTCTCAAATCAATAAAAACACATTTAAAAGGAAAAAAATAAATAGCTCTTCATTTATATTTTTAAAAATCTGCTATGAAAGCACTGAGATCAGATGGATGTTAGTTCCCCTCCCTTTCCTGCTATTGAATATCAGAGATTTATATCATTGGTAGGAATTGAGATTTCATTTTCCTTGGCCACATTCTCATGCTGGCTCCACTGCAGCAACTCTCCTGTTCCAGATTTTTTTCAGAAGGTAAGACAGAAAAGGAATTTTAGGAGTGAAGCGTAGGTTTGTGGATGAGATGTGGGGGAAACCGAATGAGCGTCTTCAGAATGAAAAGTGTACATCTTTGTCTGCTGGATATATGAGAAACGGAAAACCCTTCACACAGCCTAAACCTCCTACTGTTGTGATTATCAAGTAGTGTTTATGATCAAAATATGACCGAAGGGTTTTCAGAAGCAAAATGTTTTATATTATGTGTGGGGCAGATATCAGTGTGCCTGCATTAAATTTATGAACCAATAACATTTTGTTTTAAGAAAATACTGCCAGGTCTCATAACACCATGGTTTTGTTCTGAGTTATTCTGGTAAATACATGATTTTGCTTTTAAATAATCAATCCTAGAATTTCCAAATATAAAGAAGGTCACACATAATTTAATTTATGGGGAAGGTACCTTTTTTTGATCACTGCAAACTTTCACAAATGACTAATAACTGCATTTTCTCTTAACAAAATATCATTTGTTACTTTATACTTTTTGGAATGATTGTGAATGTCAACAAAATAAATCCAAGCAAATTATATGAGATCCCAAACAAATGGTCATAAGCAAAATTATGAGCTAAATCGATCAAAATAATTGAAGTAGAATATACTATAAATAAACATAACAAGATAAATTTAAAAATTATATCCCTAAAGAACTATTGACAGTAAAATCGAAATCCTCTGAAGTTATCCCCAAGGATAAAACAATATTTCTGCTGAAATCAGTTAGGAACTGGTGAGAGCAACTGCTTGCTGCTGAGTAAGGGAACCGGACCTGCAGCTTGGTGTCCTCCGTATGTACTCAGCTCTCCCCTGCTAATGTACCCTGGTCTTAAATAAAACAGAATGGCAAATATTTAGAGTGAGTTTTATGTGTCTTTGGGATTTTCTCCTTCCTGCCATTGGTAAATAGCATATTTCCTCTGCCAATCTGTGACCTTTGAGATAACTATCCTTGTTAAACACATACTCACTGTGTGGGTGTTTGTTTTCTTTCTCTCTCTCCTCACCCCCCATTTTAAAAGCTATTTCTTTTTTCCACCTCATATTCAACTGTTTCAGCAGAGAGCAAGGTCTTCTGTTGAATCTTGTGTCTGTAGTTTTGGAAGGAGGGAATCAGAAGCCAAGGAATTAGCAGTTACAAAGATAAGTCTGGAAATGAGAACTAAGTAGAAATAGGCTTTATCCATTGCAAGTTATGCTTAAATATTACTGGTCATAATGACAGTGCTGACATATCTCAAAATGAAATACAGGTTGGTAGAGAGGCTAAAGTGCCTATGGTTTTATTGATTGGTAAACTGATCTGTATGGTGTTTGTCGATTTTCAGGGGCCCTGTACGGACCTTTTGAAATAAAAGCATTTTATCAGAAGTGGATGAAAACATGCCACTTGCCCTGCTCCATACAAACTGGGGTACTTAGAAATCAGCACATGTTAGTGAGTTGGAGGCTACAGCATGGTCTGTAACCACTCCAGTGCTAAGTTATATCAAGGCCATCACCACACACAGTAGCTGGCAGCCCACCAATCTGGGGCAGTGTTTTCCAGCTCGGGTCAATCTGTGCCACTCCTTGCTGAGGACTTGCTGAGGCACCCAGGGGAGGCAGCAGCATCCCCAAACCTCTTTTCTGTCCCTTCATAGTTTCCATGTCCATATGCATGTAGTTTTATTGTGTTCTTCCCTCTAATTTCTGGGCCGAAATTTGCCGAAGAGAGGGGATAGGATGGAGATGGAGAGTAGACATAGCAAGGTCCATCCTGCTACACCAGAGGCATCACACCGACAAAGTGGATATAGAAACCTGGCTCCCCACCGAATTCTGTTACTGACGCGTTAACTGTGAGTCAGCCTGCCATTTGCTTTGTGTCATGTATTGTTTCTATTGTTATTTCTACTGCTATTGCTACTGCTGCTGCTGTTAACTATCATGTGTGGAATCAATCAACTCAATTGTACTTTAAATCAGTAATTTACAACCTTTTTTTTATCTCATGACATACATAAACTAATTACTAAAATTCCGCGGCACACCAAAAATAAAAATGTGTTATTTTTTTGCCAACCTAACAAAAAAGGTATAATTTTGTATTAAGAAATAAATATCTTTATTGATTTCAGAGAGGAAAAGAGAGGGGAGAGAGAGAGATAGAAACCTCAATGATGAGAGAGAATCATTGATCGGCTGCCTCCTACAGCCGATGGAGCCCCCAAACTGGGCATGTGCCCTTGACCAGAATGGAACCCGGGACCCTTCAGTCTGCAGGCCTATGCTCTATCCACTGAGAAAACCAGCTAGTGCAAAAACATATAATTTTTATTCATTCATATCAGATGGTTATTGCTGTGTTGACTGTTGTTATTTTTTATCTGACAGTCTAAGAGAAAACAAGTAAGTACCCCTGACTAAATAGTCAGGTATCGCATGTTTTAAAATTTCTTGTGGCACATCAGTGTCCCTCTTGTGGCAGCCGTGGCACACCGGTTGAAAATCACTGTTTTACATTAATATCTCAATGAATCTGTATTCTCTTACTTACAAATGATACCATGGCGTGCTAACAGGGTTGTACCAGGCTAGTATAGGATAATATGGTTTTATAACCTGTTTCTGTTTGTTCCATTTAACAAGCTGTTACCAACATCTGTTCATGCCTCTAACTATTCTATAGCATAATTTTTATATAGAGGTAATTTGTTATAGATAGTATTCACTTATCCAATTAAATTAATAATTTTCCTACTATAAAAATTGTCATGTATTTAATTGTAGCAAAATAGGAGTTGTTTCCAGGATACACTTCTAGAAAGAGAGCTGGTAGACTAAAGAGTATATTCTATAATAATAAAAGGGTAATATGCTAATTAGACTGGATGTCTTCCAGACGTCATTCTGGACATCCTTCCTGATGAAACTGGGGCTGGAGGGAAGCCAGCCAGGTCCCGAGTGCCTGCAGGCAGCCTGAGGGAAGCAGCCTGGGTCCCGGATGCCGGAGGGAAGCTGGTGCCAGCAGCTGCGGGAAGGAAGGCCTACTCTTGCACGTATTTTCGTGCATTGGGCCTCTAGTATCTTTATAAATATACTAGAGGCCCGGTGCACAAAATTCATGCATGAGGGTGGGGTCCCCTCAGCCCAGTCTGCACCCTCTCCAATCCGGGACCCCACAGGGGATGTCTGACTGCTGGTTTAGGCCAGATCCTGGGGATTGGGCCTAAACCGGCAGTCGGACATCCCTCTCACAATCTGGAACCACTGGCTCCTAACTACTCACCTGCCTGCCTGCCTGATTGCCTCTTACTGCTCCCCCTCCCCCCGCTGGCCTGGTCACTCCTCACTGCCCCACCTACCAGCGTGGTTGCCCCACGCAGCCTGCTGCTTGGTCATTTGGTCGTCCTTCACTAACCCCCCTGCCGGCCTGGTCGCCCCATGCAGTGTGCTGTTCAGTCATTTGGTCGCCCCTCACTAACCCCCCTGCCGGCCTAGTCGCCCCACGCAGCCTGTTCGGTCATCCGTTCGGTTGCGATGGTCGCTTAGGCTTTTATATATATAGATGATTTTTTTGTCTAATTGCCCTCCAGAAAGTTTTTCCCCTTTAATTTATTTTCCTACAGCAGTACATAAGAGAGGATGCTTTCCTGTATCTTAACTAGTATTATTTTAAAACAATGTTGCCAATCTGATATGGGAGAAATGGTATCACACTGAGGTTTATTTGCACTTCTCCAAATACTAGGGAGGCTTGACATTTTTCCTTTGTAAATTGCCTGTTAGTTCCTTGCTTATTTTTCTTTTGGGATGATTATTTTCCAATTAATTTTATTGAAATTCTTTAAATAGTGCAGATAGAATTCTACTTGTCCATGGAGTTTCTAATGTAAATATTTTACCCAGTTTCTTAACTACCTTTTGACTTTTTTCCTTTGGAATATTTTTACATGAGAATTTTTGTGCATGTGGTTGAGTCTTTACATGCTTTCCTTTTAACATTTCTGTTTTTGGTGTTGTATTTAGAAAGGAATTCCCATTCCAAGATTACACACACTTTTCCTACATTTTCTTCCAGTACTATTATGGTTTCTTATTTTACATTTAAATCTTAATCCTTTTGGAATTAGTTTTGTTATATAGGAATGTGAGAATTTAACTTCATATTTTTTCCCAAATAGTTTTTCACTTGTTCTGACAATTTATTGAATAAATGTCCTTTCCTTTTTGAGTTTTACCTTGAAGAAACATAACACAAATTTTTATATCTAGATTTTCTATTTTTTTAACTGATTTCTCTACCTTTTTTTTTAATTCAGCATCACATTATTTAACTATTATAATACATTTAAATATCATAGAGCTTGAATCACTTTTATCTTTTTAAAAAAAGTTTTGGAAATTTCTTTTATCATCTCCTGACCAGATGGTTGTTATGGTGTCTTAATTGCTCATTCTGCCATTGGTCTCACCTGTTTCTGATCTGTTCACAACAGAATTGGCTATTGTTCTAAAACACAGATTGGATCAGATTGCTCCCCTGATTGTTGTGTATACTTCTCGCCATTTTTAAAAACTAAAAATGGGCATGTTGACTATAACAGGATGTTAAACCTGAAGGCCAAGCAATTTTTGGACTTCAGAGTGTTGGTGGACACTATATACACTATTTTGGTGAATGTGCTTTCAGTTATCTTTTTCCTAAGAAGAGGGTTCATACTTTTGGCTAGATTTTAAAGAGCCATGACCCCAAGGCATTAGTAACCATCAGGCTGTAGGGAGGTAGTCCAATTCCTCAGAATGGCTCAGAAGGAGCAGGCTCTCCATGGGGGACTTTGCTTACCTCCCTTACCTCTCTCCTACATCATTCCTGCTGCTGGCAGTTCATCAAACAGTCTACTGATTCATGCCTCAGTGCCTTTGTACAGGGTATTCCTTCTGCCAAAGTGCTCTCTCCCACATACCTCACTCATCTGGAAAATTACTGCTTGTCCCTCAAAAAATGATCAAAGGTCTTCTCCTTTGCAAAATCTTGCTTGATCTCCTACTGCAGAGCTGATCACCCTCTCCTTTTTTTCAAACTACTTTACTTAGTCTATATTTTATCATTGCTCTTATACCACCAGTCTCTTGGGCAAAACATCAGAGAAATTTTGGGTAAAAAGGAGAGTGAGAGGGTGAGTGACAGCAGAGAGAACCAACTGAGCTACTGCCGACCAGGCTTGTCCAGTTTTCCTAACACCATTTATTGAAGAGACTATTCTTTTCTCATTGTCTATTTTTGGCTCCTTTATTGAAAATTAACTGACCACATATGTATGGGTTTATTTCTGGGGTCTTGATTCTGTTCCACTGGTCTATATGTCTGTTTTTATGTGTGCGTATCATACTGTTTCGAATACAATAGCTTTGTAATATAGTTTGAAATAAGGAAGTGAGATGCCTCCAGCTTTATTCTTCTTTATCAGAACTGCTGGGGCTATTCAGGTTCTTTAGTGGTTCCATACCAATTTTAGCATTGAAATGCCATTGGAATTTTGATAGGGATTGCATTTAATCTGTGTATTGCTTTGGATAGTATAGACATTTTGATAATGATAATTCTTCAAATCCTTGAGCACAGAATATCTTTCCATCTATTTGTGTCTTCTTCAATTTCTTTCATCAATGTCTTATAGTTTTCAGTGTACAGATCTTTACTTCCTTGGTTAACTTTATTCTTAAGTATTATTTTTAAAAAATATATTTTTATTGATTTTATAGAGGAAGGGAGAGGGAGAGAGAGAGAGAGAGATAGATAGAAACATCAATGATGAGAGAGAATCATTGATTGGCTGCCTCTTGTACGATCAGGGATTGAGCCCCCAACCTGGGCATATGCCCTGCCCGGGAATGGAACTGTGACCTCCTGGTTCATAGGTTGATGCTCAACTACTGGGCCACCATGGCCAGGTGTTAATTTCTCTTTTTGATAGTGTATAGGAACACAGCTGATTTTTGTATATTAATTTTGTATCCTGAAATTTTATTGAAATTGTTTATTAGGTCTACAAGTTTTGTGGTAGAATCTTCAGGGTTTCCTATTTATAATATACTGTTTCTGCAAGTAGAGACAATTTTACATTTTCCTTTCTGATTTGGATGACTTTTTTTTTTTTTTTGCCTAATTGTTCTGGTTAGGACTTTTAGTATTATTTTGAATAAAACTGGCAAGAGTGGACATCCTTGTTTTGTTCCTGATCTTAGAGAAAAAAAGCTTTCAGTGTTTTATTATTGAATATAATGTTAGTTGAGCTTGTCATATGTGGCTTTCATTATGTTAAGACATATACCATCTAGACACAGTTTGTTGCTTGCCTATATATCACATTTGCCTATTTAATTGTTTGTGTAGTGGTTTTTTTATTGACTACTGGAAATTTTGAATATTATGTTGTAAAGACTCTGGATTCTGTTATCTTCTCCTGAAGAATGTTGATTCTTACTTTAGCATTCTGTTGAATTATTGGTTGATTACTTTTAACACGGTTTTATGCTTTATTAGGGCACATCTCTGGGAAGTCCAAGGTACTTTCTTTTCAACTTGGCAGCATTTAATGTCCAAGAGAGGCTGGTTTCCTTGAGAATAGTCTTTATTTTAAACTTTATTAGGGTCCTAGGACTTACTTTAGGACAGGCCTTGACTTGTAGAATGCACTAACTTCCTGTGTCTGAGGTGGTTGTCAGAGATGTTAATGAAGTATTTGTTAGTGATAGTGCCTATTCTCTTAAGGCCTGAACTTCAGTGATGTCCAGCACTGTCTTTCTCCAGCACTACTTGATCTCCAGCACATACCTCATTGTCCCTCAAGAAATGATCAAAGGTCTTCTCCTTTGCAAAATCTTGCCTGATCTCCTACTGTAGAGCTGATCAGCCTCTCCTTTTCAAACTATTCTACTTAGTCTATATTTTATCATTGCTCTTATACTAGCAGCGGGTACTTGGGCAAAAAATCAGAGAAATTTTGGATAAAAAGGAGAGTGAGATTGAAAAATTGCTGATTTTTTCAACCCCATAACATTTGCCATCTGGTAGCCTCAGATGATCTTGTACAAAGGTATGGCCCAGATCACAGTCACAGACTTATGGAGAACTCCCACTTAGACTTTTGGGAATTTCTCTCCACATAAATCTTCCCTTGTTAGGGCCCTGCCTTATAGATACAAGCTACTTCCCTTGCCCTGAAACCTGATCTCTACCCCTTCAGCTCAACATGACTGCCATGCTCTGCTTGATTCCAGCTCTTGGAATCTAGTCAGGAAAAGATCCTTAATCAGTGAAGTGGACAATCACGGGCTTTACCTTGTTGCCTTTTTTCAGGGATTGCAGTCCTGGACTGCCAACAGTTTTATCATGCATTTTATCCAATTTTAGAAGTGTTTTCTGTTAGAGAGCTAATCTGTTATCAGTTATTCTGTAATAGCTGGAAGCAGAAATACACAGGGTGTCAGTTTGATTTACAATTGTTTGTAACTTAGACTGTGTACTGCCTATCTTTAAAACATTTTTTGTAATTTTAATTATGTTATTTTCTATCAGAGAATAATACATTCACATGGACAAAATTCAAAAGCTACAAAAGGCTTCAGACTGAAAAAATTCCCCTTTTAACTTAAGTGAGTTTCTTTCCTCAGAGTTGAAAGACACGACTAGTTTATTTTTGTACTCTTTCAGAGATATTATATCTCTCCAAGGAAAAATAATAGTGAAAGATTATATATACATAAGATTATATTTAACTAGAGTCCTGGTGCACGGATTCGTGTACCATTGGGGTCCCTTGGCCTGGCCTGTGCCCTCTTGCAAATCGGGACCCCTCGGGGGATGTCAGATAACTGGTTTCATCCTGAATCCCGCAGGCCCGATCCAGACAGGAGGGAGCCTGATCCTGTGCATTGAGTGTCTGTACCCTGGTGGTCAGTGCGCATCATAGTGACCGGTCGACTGGTTGTTCGGTTGCTTAGGCTTTTATATATATAGATTTTATTTTCACATAAATAATAGTTTGATATATACCTTTCTGTACCTTATTTTTTTCCTGCTTAGTGAAATATTGTGAACACTATACAAATTAATATATAATTTTTTCTTTTTCTTTTGTGTCTCCATGTTATTCATTTGTATAAATACACCAAAAATTATTTCACCATATTCCTGTTTGTGATTATACTTTTTTGTTTTTATAAATAATGCTTCATGAACTGTCTTTTAAAATTTTTTATTAAATTTATTGGGTGACATTGACTAATAAAATTCTATAGTTTTCAAGTGGAAAATTCTATAATACATCATCTTTTTATTGTATTGTGTGTTCATCACCTAAAGTAAAATGTCCTTCCATCACCATATATGATGCCCTTTACCCTTTACTACCTCCCAACCCCCTCTCCCTCTCTTGTGTGTGTCAATGAGTTTTCGCTTGTTTGTCTTGTTTGTTCATTTGTTGCTTTCAGTTTTATATTATACATCTGAGTGAAATCATATGTCTGACTTGTTTTACTTGGCATGATATTCAAAAATCCATCCACATTGTCACAAATGGCAGTATTTCATGTTTTCTTATGGCTGTGTACCATATCATCTTTATTCAGTCATCCACAGAAGGATACTTTCATTGTTTCCATGTCTTGGCCACCATGAATAATGCAGCAATGAACATAGAGATCCATATATCTTTATGAATAAATGTTTTCAAAATTTTCAGGTAGATACCAAGAATATGGCAACTCTATTCTTAATTTTTTGAGGAACCTCTATACTGTTTTCTATAGTGGCTATACCAATTTACATTCCCACCAGCAGTGAATGAGGGTTTTTTTTTTCTCCTCAACCTCTCGAACATTTGTTATTACTACTTTTCTTGTTGCTAATAGCATCCTAACAGGTGTGAGGTGGTATCTCATTGTAGTTTTGATTTTGCATTTCCTTAATAGCTAGTGAAGTTGAGCATCTTTTGACGTATCTATTGGCTATTTATATGTTTACTTGGAGGAAATGTCTGTTCAGGTCATCTGCCCATTTTTAAATTGAAGTATTTATTTGGTTGTTTGTTGAGTTATATGAGTTTTAAAAATATTTATTTTGGATAGTAACTCCTTATCAGAGGTGTTGTTTGAAAATATCTTCTCCCATTCAGTTGGTTGCCTTTGTGTTTTGTTGATGGTTTCTTTTGCTGTGCAGAAGCGTTTTAGTTTGATAGGGTCCCACTAATTTATTTTTGCTTTTACTTTCCTTTGAATAACTATTGTTGATCCTTCCAGTCCATGAACACAGAATATCTTTCCATTTATTTTTGTCTTCTTTATAGTTTTTTGGGTTATTATAAACAATGTTCCATGTACTATCTTGAACATACCATTTGATACATTTCTCTACATCTATAGGATAAATTCATAAAAGTACATTTGCTACCTCAAAAGGACTGTGCATTTGTTATTTAGTTAAGTATTACCAAATTTCCCTCCACAGTGGCTATAGTCCCACATACTCTGTATCTAGGGATGCTGACATTTTTGTTGTGCCTCCAAGTACTCATTTTTTCCTATGGTACAGCTACAAAGCTGGCTTATGCTTTTTATTCTTATATTTTATTCTGAGTAAATCAGTTAATAAACTTTCCCTGATTAACTTATAAGTTTCTTGTTATAACTTGAGATGAGCAGCAATGATTTAGAGGTGGTTTTGTTGTTATTACTATCATTGTTGCTGCTGCTGGGGCTCATTTTCTAATATTCCAGATCACATACTAGCTAATTATTTCCATTTTGAAAGTGTAATTTTATTTCTGTTTTGGTCAGTCATTTTTACAAATTCTCCTTTTTGTGTGCTTTAAAAATATGGTAGAGCATATGATCGCCTGCTTCTCATTCTGAACTCGATTATGTCTTTCAAACACAGTCTAACATTATTAATTCTTTATGGAATAATGTCCTTTAAGATTTCTAGCTTGTTTTCTCCCCTTTACCAAACTTGTTTTCCTGAATTTGAAAAGCTAAGGGTGTCTGGTATAAGGTTTAACTATTCACTGAACATTCTGAGTCAGTCTCTTTATGTGGAAACAGTGATTATGTTAGTTTCTCTACTTCCTGGAATATACTAGTAAAGTTGTGTCTAGGTAATCAGAAGTCTCTGAATTTTCAGGTTCTTATCTCTTTGCAGTGTGCTGAAAAGAAAATTATGAATTCATTGCTATAAAATATGAAAGTATTGATCTTTAATATTCACATTTATTTTTATTTTCTACAATTAAATGCTGGTAGTAGGACATTTCCCCCTCTTGTATCCACCTTAAATCCTATCCATTTAAGTATCAGAGACAAGGAAATTTCTCATGTGTTTGTCTTTCCCTATATCTATTAGTATTTCAGTGCTGTGTGATCTCATCACTAAGTTGTAATGTAATTTATACAAGGAATGACCACTGAAAAGAACCCATTAAAATAATTTTTTTCTTGGTAACTGCTTTCTAAAATGTTTTTCTTTGCCCCACCTGGTTTGGCTCAGTGGATAGAGCATTGGCCTGTGGACTGAAGGGTCCTGTGTTCAATTCCGGTCAAGGGCACATACCTTGGTTGCACGCTCAATCAATCCTCGCCTGTGGAGGCAACCAATCGATATGTCTCTCTCAAATTGATGTTTCTTTTTCTCTGTCTCTCCCCCTCCTCTCCACTCTCTCTAAAAATCAATGGAAAAATATCTTCGGGTGAGGATTAACAAAATAAATAAATATATAAAGTAAATAAAAAATGTTTTTTCTCTTTTATATTTCAAAGCTTGTTCCCTCTCCTCATGTTGCCCACTGTTTATTGACTCTGTATCTTCCTATCACATATCCTTACTAACTATTTTACATGGTTATTATGCAATACTGTAACTAAATGACTTAAAAAGATCTTGCAAATATAGCTGATTTTTCTTTCCACTGCGAAAAAAGAGTGTTACTTGGAAGAATGTATTAACTCACACCACTGGTATCTACTAGGGTCTAGGCTTAGAGCTGTGTTGGGGGAACTAAAAACAAGATAAAAATATTAAGAAGTTTGGTTTTTGCCCTTAAGGAGTACAATGGTTTAGAGAACAGGATTTGAAGTTGAGGCAGACTGGTGTGGGTTGGACAGCGTTGGGTGAGGTACACTAAATCTCTGGTCTCTCATCCGTGAAATAATTATACTTATTTCACACATTAATTGAGGTAATCTGTGGGGAGAATTCTCCCCAGGACTCAGAGAGGTTGAGCACATTTGCTTTTTTGTGGTCTTTTCAATGGTTGTCAACCAGTTTTTAAAATCCAGCTGCAGGACACCACCGTGGCTATTACCATAGCCGCCTCACGTTTCAGCAGTGGAAAGAATCTGCACACCTTCTACTTCAGGTAAACCAAGTGTTTGAATAAGTAATACCCATATTGACCATTTGTGGATGGAGACATGTAGTGTGATTAGTGAGCGGAGCATAGAGATAAACTGCCAGCTGGCTGGATGTGGGTCTGCCTGAGACCAAATGACTATCCTAAGATCCAAACTTCCTTTTCCTTCTTCTTGCATCTTAAACAAGGAGGGATTTTTGAAACATGTGAGCCAGAGGCACTCAGGTACCTTGGTTTTGGGTGAGTCCATTGAGGTGTGGGAATACTATGATTCCAGGCGGGTGAGTGCAGGTTGTCACTGGACTGACTCCTGACTTGGATTTAATGTACCAGTAATCTATATATAAATTGGAAAAAAAATCTGTATATATATAAAACCCTAAGCCAGCGTCCTCAAACTATGGCCTGCGGGCCACATGTGGCCCACCAAGGACATTTATCCGGCCCACTGGGTGCTGCTGCCTGTCCTGCTTAGCAGCCGACTTGTCCCAGGCCCGCAGTGCGCATAGGAATTTGTTCTTAGTTTTTTTTTAAACTATAGTCCAGCCCTCCAACGGTCTGAGGGACAGTGAACTGGCCCCCTGTTTAAAAAGTTTGAGGACCCCTGCCCTAAGCGACCAAACAACCAAACAACCGGTTGCTATGATGCACACTGGCCACCAGGGGGCAGACTCTCAATGCGGGAGCTGCCCCCTGGTGGTCTGTGTGCTCTCACAGCTGGAGTGCTGCACAGCTGACCGATGGGCGCCAGATGCGGAGCTCAGGGCTGGTGAGCACAGCTGCTGCTGTATGAGCCTCTCCTGCAGACACCTCCCCTGCAGTGGGTGGCACAGAAGGGCAGATTAAGCAGGAGTGGCACCCAGCCCAGGCTCGGGCTTGGGCTGCCTGCCACTTCACACACTACTACATCCCTTGGGGGATGTCGGACTGCCTGTTTGGGCCTGATACCCCCAGCATGAGATCCCCCCAGGGGTCCTGGATTGCAAGAGGGCGCAGGCCAGGCTGCACGAGGCCTCTAGTTAGATTATAAGTAGCTCCTCATAAGAACTACTGCTTGGTTATTCCTGATTGTCAGCATTTATAATACTGAAAAGCAGAGCTTTAAAATGGTTAGGATTGGTTGACACTGGCTGCCTGGAGCTTTGAATGACCAGTGACTGCTTTACGGGTTTGTTTGTAATAACAGAAATGGGTTCTTAGAGAACTCTCTCTCTCTCTCTCTCTCTCTCTCTCTCTCTCTCTCTCTCTCTCTCTCTCTCTCTTTCTCTCAAAGCAATTCCTTCACTGACCTTTGACTTAAATATGTACCAGATTATTCCAGCCCAGGCTATGGTTGCCTGTCTTTGTGTAATATTTTCTTTTTTAAGAGGCCTTTTTTTCTGGATGGGCAACATCTATTTCAAATGTGTGGAAGTTCAGATCCATAAAGAAACTCAATGAAATCAAATTTTGTTTTTATGACTGTTATTTCTATCCTTATCCAGGGAGACAGATTAATAGACAAGAACTACATAAGGATTATAAAAGCAACTGATAAACAATATGCCACAAATGACATACAATTGCTGTGGAGAGAGCCAGGGGCTGCTCAGTATGCTGAAGCTTCGGCTTGGAATGTCTCTTTAAGGAGATTAAAGCAGGTTTTAGTGCGCGTGATAGGCAGGGGCCGTCAGCGAGGAATGTGTTGTGGACACGACCCCTTCTCCTTCAGTTCCAAAGGGGAGATATTGTCATTATCAAGAAACTTGGTAGAAAAAACAAAAGTACATGAAATTAGTGAAGTAAATTATAAAACAGAGGCTGTGGTTCAGTTATTCTCTAGAACTGTATAAAACAAGAATGACAAAGTAAACCTTGACTCCAATAAAATAGCTAGAAAAATCTAGAATTTGTCTGTGAATTAGGAGATGCTGATCATTGGCTGGTTGTGTTTCAGCCATCCGAAGGGCAGTTGCTTGAGGGTCATTTGTTACATTGGGACCTAATACAGGGATGAAACAATCCAACATAAAGCTTTTTGATATTTGTACCCAATTGAAGTTCCTCAGCTGTTTTTCAAATTTAAAAAAATTAAACCATCCCTAAATTCTCTCATATCCTTGGCTTTCTGAGTTTTACAAGAATAAGCTATTCCTGTTGGCCCCTTTGGAGTCTGGTTTTAGGGCTGTAGGAGAACTGATTAGACTTTATGCAAAATATAAAATGTGTATTGTGTCCTTTTTACCAAATGTGTACCACTGCGTGCCTGATTCTGTGTAGTCTTCCTGTCTCTCAAGTCTTTCCTTGTTTCCCTTTTCTTGCTTGTGTAATTACTCTCATCTTCAGAAAATGAAAGGCTCTGGTACCATTATATATCAGTACCTTTGGGCCAATATAAAACACAGAGCAATATGAGTGCAATGATGCTTTCCCCTCAAAGTTGGAAGAAAAATGTATTTAAATGAAAATAGATCTGATGTTTGAACTTATTCTGCCTGTGGGTCCAATCACATAATATAGTATATTGTGGTCTAAAAATCCTGAGGGTTTTTGAATCAGCGATGTAATAAAATAAGGCTATACCAGTCATTAGGAATACAGTCAGGAGGTATGTCCAGGAGTAAATAAAGCTGGTGACAGCATGAAAATTATGTGCTTGTGAGCTCAGCCACAAGGGAAATAGGTGATTGCCTTTATTAAATCAATTGGTTAGATAAATTATACATGCATTTCATACCTGAAGCTGTATAATCATAGTTAAAAGCATGGTTTTGGGCTCTGGCCAGTGTGGCTCACACCAAAGGTCATGGGTTGGATTCCCAGACAGGGCACATATCTATACTCAGGTTGTGGGTTTGATCTCCAATTAGGGCACATGGACCTATCAATGTTTCTCTCTTTCTCTCTCTCTCTATATATATCTCTATCTATCCTTTTTCCTCTCTTCCTCTCCCTCTCCTTTTCTCTCTCTCTCAAATCAATAAAAAACATAAAGCATAAATAAAAGCATGGTTTTGGAATCACAGTGAAGTGGGTTTAAATTTTGGTATCATGACTTAATAGCCACAAAGGCTTAGGCAACAACTCCATCTATAGGTTTACCTCAGTTTCTTCGTCCATAAAAGCATTTGATAAATCTACCTCAGGATTTGCTGTAAGGGCTATATGAAATGCTATAGCCTTTGGCAAACAGATAAGTATATAAAAACAACAAGCTGTTATCATAGAGTGGGTTATATATTTTCAAATAACCCGAATCGTTCACAGGAATTTAACATAAAACCTTTTTTTTAAAAAATGATTCATTGTGTGCCTTAAGATATTGGAGCACCTCACAGTTATCATTGGAGATATAATGACTATTGTGCTTTGCTAGGGCCAGTATCAGAATTCCAGGTGACAAAATCCTTTGCTGTAAATACCTAGGCCAATATGCAAAACATGCAGGGTTTGAACTGGGTATAAAAGTATCCTGGGTAGTTTGGGAAAATTTTCTGTTTTCCTGGAAATAATAAAAACCACTCATTGTCCCTGGACAGTGGTCTTGAAATGAAGAAAAAAGAACAGATGAGTTGAAATACAGGCACTACATTCAAATATTTAAGGACACTCAAACTTATCCCGATGGAGTAAGGCTTTCCAGAAAAGTATTGACTGATTTGTATCTCTTCTGGATTGCTCTTTCAGTGGGTGTGCAAACATGTCTACTTATAAAAGAGATGCAGTGTGGGTTAATGGGAGCAAAATAATTGATTAAAGTCAGAGTCTTACATGGTGGTCTTTTCCTGAAACTTCTTTCTATAATTGCAAGGTGGGAATAATGGAGAGATCACCTTCCTCTTGTTATTTTGAAGACATAACTAATTGTAGTGTTAGTGTCTTACCAATTGTGCAGGGTGATCTAACCATGAATGGAGAAAACTTCAAGGAAAACAAAAGCAAGCCAGCTTTATCCCAAGTTCTTTCCCTGGGATAAAAATACTCAGCCCAAAAGAAGTAGTTACTCTAAGAATTTTACTGTTTCATGAAGTCAGAGAGGAAGAGGAAGGGAGAGAAAGATGGAAATGTCAGTGATGAGAGAGAATCTTTGATCGGCTGCCTCCTGCATGCCCCACACTGAGGATCGAGCCAGCAACTGGGCATATCCCCTGACCAGGAAGTGAACTGTGACCTCCTGGTTCATTGGTTGATGCTCAACCACTGAGCCATGCCCCTGAGTAATATTAATCCTTTTTAACATAATTTGTTTTGGGTAACCTGTAGGCAGGCAATAAACATGGTCATTGTTACATATAGTCGGTAAGTTCCTTCTTGGGAAGTTGGGTGAATGATATGAATTAAACTCTGTGTCTATGTTGAGATTTTTATGTTGGAAAGGTGAAAAATGTCCAGGTAATTTCTTAGAACTATTGAAAGGGGAAGAAAAATATATTTCTAATGTTAAGGTTAATTTCACTCACATTTTCTTTCATTTAGACCTGGTTTTTAGTTCTGTGATTTAGAGCTGATCTTTAACACTATCATTTTCCTCTTTCAGAACCAAATTGTTTGGATTGGACTTAAATGTTCAGAAATAATATTAAAATATGAAATTTCTTGCTTTTGGTATGGATATGAATGCCTCCATAGGAAAACAATTCCCTTTTATATAAGAATCACTTTGCCATATTGTGATGGCTTGGCTTTATATGACAACTACAACAATGATGATGTTAATGATAATGGAATTAGCTAACATTCACTAGTATGTGACATTTCCTCTTGTAATCTCACACAGCTCTAGTAAAAATATATATGAAAGTTCTGGATAGTCCTTAAATAACTTTTCTTTCTACTTAAGTTACTCTTTTACTCCATTTTTCTTTTAAACATCATAACCTATTTTGTAGCTATTTTCAGGTAGATTTTTCACAGTAAATGAAAAAGAAAACACTTCTGGAAATTATATTTTTTATTAGCCATGAATATTACATCATTAAAGATTTTATTACAACCTAAAGCTATTGTGATTTGAAAAAGTTAGAATTTCCAAGGTTGCCTGACCCCCCTCTTCATCCAGTGTTGTAGTTATCAGCTCATTTCTCATTATCTGTAGCCTGGGTACAAATATCAGCTTCTCTATATATTAGCTCCAAAATTGACCTGAGGCAAATTGTTTTGCTTTCTGAGCTCAGTGTTCTCACATATAAAATAGGAATGATGATAGTACTTACCTTACATGATTGGTGAGAAGATTTTATGAGTTCTTACATGCAAAGCAGTAAGAACAGTGCCTTTCCCATGGTAAGTGCCCTGTGACATAAATAAACACAAACTTGTGATGGTTTTTGTCATCATTTTACTAGGAAGCCTGAACAGGGAGGAAATACCTGCAGTGGTCAAGCACTCAAACCTTTGGTGGCTCTGAGTCTTGGGAGCTTTGTGAGGTTTGGAAGGTTGGTAAAATCTGACACTCACTTTCCTCTTTGTAAAATGGGGAACAGAGACACAACGGCTATTCCTTATGCTTGTCCTGAGGATTAAATGAGATGATGTTCATAAAGCACTTGTGGTGAGTCATAAATTTCACCATCCTCCCTACATCTGTATAGGTAGAGAACATAGGGATCCTTAATGTTGATTTTTTAAAATTTCTTTATTGATTAAGGTATTACATATGTGTCCTTATTCTCCCATTACCGCCAACCTTCCATTCATGACCCCACCCCCATGTTGTCTGTGTCCATTGATTAGGCTTATATGCTTGCATATAAATCCTTTGGTTGATCTCTCCCCCTTGCCCCCCTCCCCTACCTTCCCTGAGGTTTCACGTTCTGAATGATGTTTCTGTGTCCCTGGATCTATTTTTGTTCATCAGTTTATGTTGTTCATTATATCCCACAAATGAGTGAGATCATGTGATATTTATCTTTCTCTGCCTGGCTTATTTCACTTAGCATAATGCTCTCCATCTCCATCCATGTTGTTGCAAATGGTAAGAACTCCTTCTTTTTTACCGCAGCGTAGTATTCCATTGTGTAGATGTACCACAGTTTTTTAATCAACTCGTCTGCTGATGGGCACTTAGGCTGTTTCCAAATCTTAGCTATGGTGAATTGTGCTGCTATGAACATAGGGGTGTATATATCCGTTCTGATTGGTGTTTCTAGTTTCTTGGGATATATTCCTAGAAGTGGGATCACTGGGTCAAATGGGAGTTCCATTTTTAGTTTTCTGAGGAAACTCCATACTGTTCTCCACAATGGCTGAACCAGTCTGCATTCTCACCAGCAGTGAAGGAGGGTTCCTTTTTCTCCACATCCTCGCCAGCACTTGTCATTTGTTGATTTGTTGATAATAGCCATTCTGACAGGTCTGAGATGGTACCACATTGTTGTTTTGATTTGCATCTCTCTGATGATTAGTGACTTTGAGCAGGTTTTCATATGTCTCTTGGCCTTCCTTCTGTCTTCTTTCAAAAAGTGTCCATTTAGATCAGTTGCCCATTTTATGATTGGGTTATTTATCTTCTTTTTGTTAAGCTGCATGAGTTCCCTGTAAATGTTGGAGATTAAACCCTTATCGTTGATATCATTGGCAAATATGTTCTCCCATGCAGTGGGCTTTCTTGTTGTTTTATTGATGGTCTCCTTTGCTGTGCAAATGCTTTTTATTTTGATGTAGTCCCATTTGTTTATTTTCTCTTTAGTTTCCATTGCCCTAGGAGCAGTATCAGTGAAGAAATTGCTTAGGCATATGTCAGAGATTTTTCTGGCAGTGGATTCCTCTAGTATTTTTATGGTTTCTTGTCGTATGTTTAAGTCCTTGATCCATTTTGAGTTTATTTTTGTGTATGGTGTAAGTTGGTGGTCTAGTTTCAGTTTTTTGCATGTATCTGTCCAATTTTCCCAACACCATTTATTGAAGAGATTGTCTTGACTCCATTGTATGTTCATGCATCCTTTGTCACATATTAATTGAGCATAGTGATTTGGATCAATTTCTGGGTTCTCTATTCTATTCCATTGATCAATATGTCTGTTCTTGGGCCAGTACCAGGCAGTTTTGAGAACAGTGGCTTTGTAATACAGCTTGAAATTGGTATTGAGATCCCACCTGATTTGTTCTTTCTCAGGATTGCTGTGGCTATTCGGGGTCTTTTTTTATTCCAGATGAATTTTTGGAGAGTTCTTTCTAGGTCTGTGAAATATGCCGTTGGTATTTTAATGGGGAGTGCATTGAATCTATAGATTGCTTTGGGTAGTATGGACATTTTAATGATGTTGATTCTACCAATCCATGAACATGGTATGTTCTTCCATCTGTTTACATCTTCCTCTGTCTCTTTTTTCAGTGTCCTGTAGTTTTCCGCGTATAGGTCTTTTACCTCCTTGGTTAGGTTTATTCCTAGGTATCTTAATTTTTTTGGTGTGATGGAAAATGGGATTGCTTTTTTAGTCTCTTTTTCTGTAAGTTCACTGTTGGTGTATAGAAATGCCATAGATTTCTTGGCGTTAATTTTGTATCCTGCTACATTGCTGAATTCATTTATTAAGTCTGTTAGTTTTTTGATGGTGTCTTTCGGATTTTTTATGTACAATATCATGTCATCTGCAAATAAGGACAGCTTTACTTCTTCTTTTCCAATTTGGATGCCTTTTATTTCTTCTTCTTGTCTAATTGCAGTAACTAATACTTCCAGTACTATGTCAAACAGGAGTGGTGAGAGTGGGCATCCCTGTCTTGTTCCTGTTCTTAGGGGAAATGGTTTTAGTTTTTGCCCATTGAGTATGATGTTAGTTGTGGGTTTATTATATATAGCTTTTATTATGTTGAGGTATGATCCTTCTATTCCCACCTTGTTGAGAGTTTTTATCAAGAAAGGGTGTTGGATTTTGTCAAATGCTTTTTCTGCATCAATTGATATGACTATGTGATTTTTATCTCTCAATTTGTTTATGTGATGTATCACGTTTTTTGATTTGCGGATATTGTACCATCCTTGCATCCCTGGTATAAATCCTGCTTGGTCATGGTGTATGATCTTTCTGATGTAGTACTGGATCCAATTTGTTAGAATTTTGTTGAGGATTTTGGCATCTAAGTTCATGAGGGCTGTTGGCCTGTAATTCTCTTTCATTGTGTTGTCTTTATCTGGTTTTGGTATTCGGGTGATGCTGGCTTCATAGAAGGAGTTTGGAAGTGTTCCTTCCTCTTGAATTTTTTGGAATAGTCTGAGGAGGATAGGTTGTAGTACTTCCTTGAATGTTTGGTAAAACTCCCCTGTGAAGCCGTCTGGCCCTGGGCTTTTGTTTGCTGGAAGCTTTTTGATGACTGCTTTAATTTCTTCCATAGTTATTGGTCTATTGAGATGTTTAGATTCTTCCTGATTGAGTTTTGGGATGTTATATTTTTCTAGGAATATGTCCATTTCCTCCAGGTTTTCCAGTTTGTTGGAATAGAGTTGTTCTTAGTATTTTTTAACAATCCTTTGTATTTTGGTGGGGTCTGTTGTTATTTCACCTCTTTTATTTCTGATTTTATTTATTTGGGCCCTCTCTCTTTGCTTCTTGGTGAGCCTGGCTAGAGGTTCATCAATCTTGTTTATCCTTTCAAAGAACCAGCTCTTGGTTTTGTTGATCTTTTATATTGTTTTTTTGGTCTCAATGTCATTTATCTCTGCTCTGAACTTTATTATTTCCTTCCTTCTTCTTACACTGGGCTTTTCTTGTTGCTGTCTTTCTAACTCCTTGAGTTGTAGGGTTAGGTAATTTATTACCCTTATTTCTTGTTTTTTGCAGTAGGGTTGTAGAGCTATGAACTTCCCTCTCAAGACTGCTTTCACTGAGTCCCATAGATTTTGGATTGTTGTGTTTTCATTGTCATTTGTTGCCATGATGTTTTTTATTTCTTCCTTGATCTCTCTGGTAACCCAGTCATGGTTTAATAGCATGCTGTTTAGTCTCCATGTGTTTGATTTCTTTGGGTTGTTTTTATTGTAGTTGATTTCTAGTTTTATGCCACTGTGATCTGAGAAGATGCTTAATATGATTTCTATCTTCTTGAATTTGAAGAGACTTTGCCTATGACCCAACATATGGTCTATCTTTGGAAATGACCCATGTGCACTTGAGAAGAATGTATATTCTGTGGCTTTGGGGTGACATGTTCTGAAGATGTCAATTAATTCCATCTCTTCTAATGAGTCATTTAGGATTGATGTTTCTTTGCTGATTTTTTGTTTAGAGAATTTGTCCAATGGTGATAGTGGGTATTAAAGTCTCCTACTATGATTGTATTGCTGTCAATCTCTCCTTTGATATCCTCCAGGAGTTTTTTTATGTATTTGGGTGCTCTTGTATTGGGTGCGTATATGTTTACCAGAGTTATTTCTTCTTGTTGGATTGCTCCCTTTAGTGTTATGAAGTGGCCTTCCTTATCTCTTGTTATGTCCTTCACTTTGAGATCTAATTTGTCAGATATAAGTATTGCTACCCCAGCTTTTTTTTTCATTTCCATTCACCTGAAAAACCTTTTTCCATCCCTTCACCCTCAGTCTGTGTGCATCTTTTTTTCTGAGGTGGGTTTGTTGTAGAAAGCAGATATATGGGTCATGTTTTCTTATCTAGTCCGTTACCCTATGTCTTTTTATTGAGGCATTTAATCCATTTACATTTAAAGTTATTATCGATAGGTACTTAATTGTCGCCATTTTTATTCATTACCCCTGTGTTCCTTCTTTGCTTCCTATTTCTTTTTTTTACAGCAGACCCTTTAGCATTTCTTGCATTGCTGGTTTGGTGGTAATAAATTCCCTTAGTCCTTTTTTGTCTGTGAAGCTCCTGATTTCACCTTCAATTTTGATTGATAGCCTTGCTGGGTACAGTATTCTTGGATTCAGACCCTTCCTTTGCATGACTTTGTATATTTCATTCCATTCCCTTCTGGCCTGATGAGTTTCTGTTGAGAAATCAGTTGCTAGTCTGATGGGGGTTCCTTTGTAGGTAACTTTTTGTCTCTCTCTGGCCACTTTTAAGATTCTTACTTTGTTGTTGGTGTTTGTCAATTTAATTATAATGTGCCTTGGCGTCAGTCTTCTGGGGACTCTGTGAGCTTCTTGGATTTGTGTGGTTTTTTTCTTCCCTATATGAGGGAAGTTTTCTGTCATTATTTCTTCAAACAGGTTTTCTATTCCTTGTTCAGTTTCCTCTCCTTCTGAAATCCCTATTATGAGGATGTTGTTTTGTTTTGTGTTGTCCCAAAGTTCCCTTAGGCTCTCCTCCTGCTTTTTAATTTTATTTGTGGAAGCTGCTCTACTTGGGTATTTTTTTCTACCGTGTTTTCTAGCTCATTGATGCGGTCCTCTGCTTCTTCTATTCTATGCTTGATGCTTTATATTGAGTTCTTTACAGCAGTGATGTCATTTTTTATTTCTTCTTGGTTCTTCTTCAATTCCTCTTGGTTCTTACTCATTTTTTTTAATAAGTCTTAATTGTTCAGATTATTACAGGTGTTCCTCTTTTTTTCCCCCATAGCTCCGCTCCACCTGATTCCCCACCCCAACTCATGCCCTTACCCCCCGCCACTGTCTTCATCCATAGGTGTAAGATTTTGTCCAATCTCTTCCCGCACCCCTCATACCCCCTTCTCCCTGAGAATTGTCAGTCCACTCCCTTTCTATGTCCCTGATTCTATTATATTCACCAGTCCATTCTGTTCTTCAGATTTTTTATTCACTTGATTTTTAGATTCACTTGTTGGTAGGTATGTATTTGATGTCGTTTTGTTATTCATAATTTTTATCTTTACCTTTTTCTTCTTCTTCCTCTTCTTAAAGAATACCCTTCAGCATTTCATGTAATCCTGGTTTGGTGGTGATGAACTCCTTTAGCTTTTTCTTGTCTGTGAAGCTCTTTATCTGACCTTCAACTCTGAATGATAGCTTTGCTGGGTAGAGTAATCTTGGTTGTAGGTTCTTGCTGTTCATCACTTTGAATATTTCTTGCCACTCCCTTCTGGCCTGCATAGTTTCTGTCGAGAAATCAGCTGACAGTCGTATGGGTACTCCCTTGTAGGTAACTAACCGTTTTTCTCTTGCTGCTTTCAAGATTCTCTCTTTGTCTTTTGCCCTTGGCATTTTAATTATGATGTGTCTTGGTGTGGTCCTTTGGATTCCTCTTGTATGGGGTTCTGTGCGCTTCCTGAACTTGTAAGTCTATTTCTTTCACCAGGTAGGGAATGTTTTCTGTCATTATTTCTTCTAATAGTTTTTCAATATTTTGCTCTCTCTCTTCTTCTGGCACCCCAAAAATTCGGATGTTGGTACGCTTAAAGTTGTCCCAGAGGCTCCTTACATTATCCTCATATTTTTGGATTCTTTTTTCTTTTTGTTTTTCTGGTTGGGTGTTTTTTGTTTTCTCACATTTCAGATCTTTGGTTTGATTCTTGGGGTACGTTGATCTACAATTGAGTTTCTGTATATTCTTTATTTTAGACAGTGTATGCTTAATTTCTGACTGGTCCTTTTCCATTTTTTTGGCATTCTCATTAAGGTCCTTGAAGGTCTCATGAAGCTCCTCGGAGGTCTCATCAAGTTTCTCGGCGGTTTTTAGAAGATTCTTGAGTAACCTTATAAATGTGGTTCTGAATTCTATGTCATCCAGTAGTTTGCTTTCCTCCATTTCTTTCATTCGTGACATGTTTCTTTGTCTACGCATTGTGCTGCTTCCCTGTGTTGATGGAGTGGCTTTGTGTGGTAGGTGACCTATAGGGGCCAGTAGCTCAGCCTCACCAGCCACCTGAGGTACACCCCTTTGTGGGCTGAGTGCAAAGTCTTGGTGTAGTTAAGCCTTGGTACACTCTTGGTACACCCCTTTGTGGGCTGAGTGCAAAGTCTTGGTGTAGTTAAGCCTTGATTGCTGTTGGTACACTGGGAGGAATTGACCTCCAGGCCAATTGGCTGTGAGGACCTGCTGTGTCTATAATGGAAGAACTGCTGTGCTGGAGACACACTTATGGTGCAGGACTTGTTTCAGTGGGGCTTTGGTGCTCACTGAGTCTGCCTCTTGAATGTGTCACTTATGGATGTGAGGAGTTGAAATCTGGTGTCTCACACTGACCACTTGGTACACTGGCTTCTGGATCTCCAGTGGGGTGCAGGTCAGCTACTGTCTGAGGCCACCTAGCAGGAGCTACAGCAAGAACTACAGTTTTCTCCTCTTTGCTTGTGGTTTGGAGGTTTTGGAGCTGTCTGACCTGGGCTGCAAGTTTGCTAGGTTAAGCTGCGATAGGGCAGGCCATTCATATGCTAAAGCTGCTGCTTGGAGCTTGGGTGGGTTTGTAGATTGTGCGGGGCGGGGTCTCAGGGCGTCACTAGGCTAGGGCGTTGCAAATAGCGATGGCTGCCAGTTAGCCGGCTCTGCATCTCTGACCGCGTCCCCGGGTCCCACGCCCCAGCACAGTAAACAATTATTCTTGCATGCAGCCCTGCAAGCAAGCCTTCCTCACTTTCTGACCTGACGGCAGACAGTCCAGCTTCTCCCCATAGGAGTTTGGGTCCCCCACGTCTCCCCAGAAACTGGAGTTCGGAGTAATTGGGAGCTTGTCTCCCTTCGGGTTGAAAAAAGCAGCGCTCCCAGTCGCCCATCGCCAGCCCAATTCTCACGCCTCTCTACCTCAGCTTTTCAGCGCTTGTGCACGTCTCAATGCTCTTTTCTCTTTCCTTCTAGTTGTAGAACTTTCACTCAGCTAGCTTTCCCGTGGTTCTGGGTGATAGACGTTTTGTCTTTTAGTTGTAGTTTTGAAATTGTTGTGCGAGGCAGCAGTTTAGGTGTTTACCTATGCCGCCATCTTGGATCCTCCGGTTCTTACTCATATTGTCGAATTTGTCTTCTATTCTTTTCAGCTACCTTATGACCATTTCTCTGAATTCTTTCTCTGGCAGGTTGCTTGCCTCCATTTCGTTTACTTCCTTTTCTGGTGATGCCTGCTTTTCTTTCACATGCGGGCTGTTTGTCTCCCCATGGTCTCTCTTCTCCGGGTGTCTGGTTATGTAGTTATCTCTTTCTAGAATGGGATGAGCTGTTTTAAAAATCAGCTTCTTCACCCTCACTGGTGCAGAGGTCCTGCTTTGGCTTCAGTCCACCCAGACTCTGTTCTACAACCCAGCATCCATTTTGAGATTTTGAGTAGAGCTGTCTGAAGATTTAATCAGCTTGTAGAGATAAATGTTTCCTGTTTTCTGGGGCTCTGGCAGAGGTAGGGCAGAGTGAACTGGAGCTTGGCCTCGCTCGCGTCTGGCTCCACGTCCGAGAAGCCGAGTCCCGACTTGAAGGCGGCGGTGGGCGCGGACCTGGGAGCAGCCCTTAATGTTGATTTTTAACTAATGTGATCTTCCTTCTGAGCAAACTCTTATTGTTTAGAGGGAAAATTAATTAAATGTTCAAGTTGCTTTAAGTCTTAGTCCAATGCAGTGATTTAAAAAAATATATTTTTTTATTGATTTCAAAGAGGAAGGGGGAAAGAGATAGAAACATCAATGATGAGAGAGAATCATTGATCAGCTGTCTCCTGCATGCCCCCCACTGGGGACCAAGCCCACAACCTAGGCATGTGCACTGACTGGAATCAAACCCGGGACCCTTCGGTTCCCAGACCAATTCTCTATCCACTGAACCAAACCAGCTGGGGCCCAATGTATTGATATTAGATAATGCTCTGTCTCTAGGGAAAAGTGCTCAGACTTTCAGATCTCTCAGATTTCCAGGCTTTTGCAGGTTCCTCTACCCACGAGGTGTGAGTGTGTGTGGGAGGGACTGGGCTTGGGCATGGTGTCAACTGCTTCATCTGTCCTCCCACTTGCTTTGTGGCTGCTGGCATTCTTTGCTGAGATCTGAGCTGGATAACAAAATTGGAGACTTTTGGGATTGGCTAGGCTCTGCCAGTCTTCCTGGCTCTCTGAGCATCATCTCCTTCTCACTGGTGTATCATGGGCCCTCTGAATCCCTGTCCCATTTTAGGAACAGAGGCTGGGTGTCCCTGGATGGATCTTCAACATCCAGCCGTTGCTAGGGCACAGTCTCATTTCTCACCAGGCTGGCATAATGGCTGTCCGCATAGCTACTTTCTTTTTCTCAGTGCCTTAGGGAATACTGAAATCTCTGAGCCCCAGTCCTACCACAGTGGTTCCTACTGGGTACCAAGAGGAACTCAGAAAAGCTATATTCCAAAGTCTGTCTCTGACCAACTGCCTCCAAATGGGGCAACCTGAGAGGTCAACTCTTTCTGGAGCCCTAAATAAGATCAGAATCCTTCATTCCTCGGGCTCCTCCATATCTACACAATACTCCTAAAATACACTTCTGACCGCTTTGCTCTTTTCCCCTCTTTTCCTTCTCTCAATCCCTGGGATGAGGATGAGACTGTGGCTCACCCACACTCTTCTGTCCACATCTTCACATCTATAAAATGTTATATAGGCATTTATATGACGTGGTCTCTCTTTTCTGCATCCAGCACGGAAAGAGAGATGATCTGGTTCTTTGAGTAGAGGGGCTGGGGATTGAGAAATAAAAGAAAGAAAGAGACAAGACACAAAATGGAAGGAAAAAGCTGGGAACCGGGTAGACCCCTCTTTTCTTCTGAGGAAGAGACAGTGATCCAGAGCCGATACAGCATGTTTATTTTATACCCCCAAATACCAGGAACTTTCACCAAAAGTCAAGACAAAGGAGATTATTTGCATTCTTGAGTAGGCCCAAGCATTCCTGGTGCTTGACTGGATTTGCATATCAAAACCCACTACCCAACACCTGGGCTGAACTGAAGGTCAAGCTGATAACACCCTTACCTTTTTGGCAAAGCATGTTCCCAGGGTGTGGCTTTGCCTGTTGCCTTGGGTTCAGCTGACAATTTAAAGAAATGCCCATGTGCCTTCCCAGGTGCTCTCTGCACATTTAAAAATTCTTTCTCAAGACAGTATATTAGAAAGACTTGCATAAGGCCTATTTTGAATGCCAGATACTATTAGCTTCTTTTACTTTCTGTCCTAAGAATGGTTTTTACTTGAAAATCAAGGAAAGAGCACAGCAATGTTTTCCAAACTATTAATCCAAAATAAGCATGTAATCATTATCAACTTCACTGTGATGATGATGATAATGATGATAATTAAGTAACTATTAGCACAGGATATAGTTGATATTTAGATTGCTTTTACCCTTAGATAGCTTATGGTTCAGAGGCATGAAGAGACCAGACAAAGGCATTTTACAATTTTCAGAGCACTTACATGCTTGGCATCATGACACATACTAGCTCTCCTCACAGCTCTACACCCTCCTCCTTTCTCTTTCAATTCTCTGGCCACATCTTTCTGTTCCTGCAACATGAAGTGATTTTTGCTGCCTAGGGCTTTTATAACAGCTGTTTCATGACCTGAAACCTGTTCCCTATATCTTCTCCCAGCTGGCTTCTTATCTTTAGGATCTACTTCAAATACTACCAACTCCCTTATTTTCTGGGTCTTCCCTGACCACCCTAACCAAAGTAGCCATCCCACTCCTACTTATTGTTCATACTGCATTATCCTCCTTATACCCCTTTCCTGCAGAAATTGCACTTGGTAAATGTTCACACAGTTGCTGCGTGTATCCCCCACTAGAATGTAAGCTTGAAAGGTCATAGACTGTGTCTATCTTATCCCCTGGAGCTTAGAATAGGGCCTGGTACATATAAAAAACTTACTACATAGTTATTGAATATATGAATAGGTGATTGAATATTTTTATTTCAGATATAAGAAATAATAATTATACTGGTGACTTGGATGTGCATGGAGCAGAAATACCTTGTAAACACAGAAATAGCTTTCCTATATTTTTATTATGTATAATGTGGTGGAAAGAATGGATCTCCCTTTCTTTATTATTTTGTTCTCTAATGCTGGTGGGGGAGCTAGCCCTGGCTTCCAAAAAAGATTAGAATTCCTTTTAAGGGAGGCATCATGACTCACATTTCTCTCATATCTTTTATGCTGTCTACTTGATCAACATATACTGGTAGTGCTTATTGGGGGTGGTGGTGGGGGGGTAGGGGTGGGTGACAGGCAATTACAGGCCATCAGCTTCCTTATGATTAAACTGGGAACACTTTCAAGAGAAGGCAGAATTCCAGAAATTATTTGGTTGATAAAAGGAAAACCACTATTTATTTTCTGGAAGAAGGGTGATTGTCAAATTGCAGAAAGTTTCATTTGATTAAAGAGTTTTGGGCTACAAACATGTGGAAACTATTCATTTGAAGATTGGAGCTTCCACAGAGAAAGATTAGAGGTGGGAATGGAGTGAAAGGATTGTTTCAGAGACTACTGCTGTGTAACAGAGTACCTCAAAATGTAGCAGCTGGGAACAACCATCTTGTTATGCGCATGCTGGAGGCTAAGGTCAAGAAATAAGTGTTGTGACAGAGGGATGGGTTGGTTCTGGCCCAGCTGTGAAGACTTGAAGGCCAGGGAAGACTGGATGCTGGGGTTGGAAGACTCTTCCACTCACACGTCTGGTGACTAGAATGGCTCCATGTGGCTCAGCTTCCCTACACCCTGGGTGGCCACAATGTTTTCAGACACAGTACGTGTTGCTCAGGGCCCCATGCAGACATATTCCGGCAAAGGAGATGGAAGCTCCCAACCTTGGAAGTCATACAGCCTCGCTTCCACTGTCCTGCCCAGGTTGCAGCAGTCACACAGCCCACCCAGATTCAAGGGGAGGGGACATAGCCCACCCTTATTGATAAGGAGTGTCTAAGAATTTTGGGGTCATGGTTTAAGCTTCTTCAAGAATAAAAGAAGAAACTTGGAGGAGACGCTCTGGGTCTTATACTTGGGAATAAGAGATGACCTGTGAATTTGCTCTTGATCCAGGATGTGTACTGTGCATGTGCTCTGCTCTTTCATGGCTTTTGTGGGCTACTAGTAAGTTAGTGCTCTTTGATTATCCTCTGGGAGAAAAGTTTCCTACTTCAACTCAAATGTGCTCAGGAGCTGAGAGTTGGACAATAAACAATTGCTTGAAATCCTTGGTGGCTATAATAAAATAGGTGGAGGTACTCTTATGTATTATAGGATCCCCTTATCACCAAACAGCTGCTCATCTGAAGTTTTCCAAACACACACTCCCCTTTCCCACCTCCAGCCCACAGGGTGTGGCCTCCTCTCTTCTTATCACTTCTCCCTTCCCCCCCCCCCCCCGCCTCCCCCCCACCAGCCTTTTTGCACTTCTCATCCCCAACTTATTTCCAATGCCCACTGCCATTGCTCTTGGTTTTCAGTGTGAGAAGGGTTGACTATACTAAGTTTATCCTTTTTGAACCAGCCTCTAGAAAGCAGATTAAAATCCCCAAACTCATGTTTACTGTCATTTATTTCAACATAATTTACAAGAAATAGAAGGAATGGATATTAGCTAATTGTGCCACATAGTCCTATTTCTCCAACAAATCTTAGTATTTTTATTAACACCGCTATTAGAAAAAAGTAGAAATTAATCTTTATCAAAAAGCTGCTAATGTAAAGCTGAGAGTACTAAGCAACCAGGAATGAAGTAAAGAACTGTAATCATTTTATCGCCATTTTGGGAGTTTTACATTAAGCTCCTACACAATAATCAAATATTAAAGTATGAGCATAAATTTTGCCTAGAATTTAGGAATGTGGCAGCTGTCCTGGGGCACATTTACAGGAAAATCATGAGTTCAAATGGAATTTGCTGAGGACTCTATATCAATTTATCATCAGGGTAGACAGTATTAGAAATCCTAGACTCTACCCATTAATCACTGTGGTTTTGGTATCTCGAATAGAAGAGAGTTATGACTGATATAAATAGCACATTGAGTTTTTACTTTAGGTAGTGAAAAGAATGGAGGGAGGTTGGGATGACACATTCATTGTCTCCAGTCCCTCTTCCTTTTCCATTTAGTTTAGAAATTAATTTTCCTGTACTTTAAATATTTAGACATGGCAATTTTAGAAAGAAGATATGTAGACTCATACGTCTAACCCACTGCTGATAGGTATCAGAAACAGGATAAATTTGGATGGCGGGTGCTTTCAGATTATTTTGTCCCTGCAGATCTTAGCATTTATTTTGCTGTTATTTTGATTTAGCAAAGATGTCTCAATTCTTTTTCTCAGTAATAGTAATGGATTTTTTTGGTTTGTTATTTGTTCATGATGAAACTGTAATTTAGGGAAGAAAACAAAAAGGACAAAATGAGTATCGCATAGAGAGCCACCCAGAGCCTATCTGTTGGAAGGAATAAGGAGCCTCAATGGGTGTAGTTGATGTAGTGAGAAAGGGGGTAGGAGGTGGAGGAAAGTGCTTGGGCTTTGGAGCCCAACTCCCTACTTTCTCCCTTATGTTCATTCTTTTTTTTTTAGTATATTTTATTGATTTTTTACAGAGAGGAAGGGAGAGGGATAGAGAGCCAGAAACATCGATGAGAGAGAAACATCGATCAGCTGCCTCCTGCACACCTCCCACTGGGGATTGTGCATGCAACCAAGGTACATGCCCTTGACCAGAACCAAACCCGGGACCCTTCAGTCCGCAGGCCGACGCTCTATCCACTGAGCCAAACTGGCTTTGGCTCCCTTATGTTTTTGAGCAAGATACTTAACCTCATAATCTATGATTGATACATTGGGAAGAATAATTGCTATCTAGTGAGGGTGTTTTAGAGATTAAAATGACATGATATTTTCTATAAAACCCTTAGCAAAGTGTTTGTATCACACTCAGTAAAATATTTATTTTCAAAGGGATTACAGGCCACTCTGCTATAATGAATGAGATGTATTATAAGCATTTGAGGGTCTCAAAACAATGAGTGACTCGCTGCCTTTTGTTTCCTTAGTGTAGTGATGCTTCTGGCTAGCTTTGGGTTGGATGTAGTGGCAGCCACCATGTGAAATGGGTTGAGGGGTTAGGTTTAGGGCAAGTGGCCTCATTTTCTTCATATGCCCCAAATTCTACCTGTTATAGATTTAATCCTTTGAGTTTTGAAGAAATTTCTAAAATTCCAAGTTCTCTATTATAGCCTGGTAGCTGGGAAGTAGGGAGAGTTATGGGGGTGAAATAGGTTAAGGAATAGTAGTACCTACATCCTACTCTAGGCATCTTTTATATGTTTTCATTGTCCCTGAAACCCTGGAAACCTTTTCTGCTCATAGTTTATTAGGGATGAGAGCTGAGAAATGTCAACCAAGTTTAGCCGAAAGAGAGTGGATTGTGTATCAGGAGGCTTCTGCAGTTATGTCATTATGTGACCTGGGGCTGGTGCCTTCATCTTTGAACTCCAGTTTCCTCTTCCTGTAAAAAGATGGCTAAGAGGTTAAAAAGGCCCTTGACTTTCTCACATTCTCTGGTTCCTGATGGTGACCTGGGTCCTACCTAAGGGGAACCTGGGATGAGAGAGAGAGAAAGAACATCATAGCAAACTAGTCTCTTTCCAATATGGCTCAGGCCTTGTTGGTAGTGCTTCTGAGTGTTAAGGATCTGTAAAGAAACTACAGTGTTAAGTTACTGAGCCCTCACTCTATCCTCATAAATCAACTTCCTTCTAGAACTGTGTTGTCTAATATGGTGGCCATCAGCTACATGTAGCTATTCACATTAATGAAAATTAAATAAACTTAGAAATCCAGTGTCTCAACCATACAGCCCCATTTCAAATGCTCAACAGCCACATGTGCTAGTGGCTGCTGTGCTTGGTGGAGAAGACACAGAATGTTTCCCTCACCACAGAGAGTTCCACTGGATAGTGCTGCTCCAGGCTCTCTGCTCTGAAACTGCATTCAGTGACTGGGTAGTCAGTTGAGCAGAGGAAATGCAATCCCAGGGGAAGGCTTCATGCTTTAATTACACTCAAGTGAACAAACCCATTGTTCCAAGTAAAAGAATCGTTGCTCAACATTCCGTTCTCATGGTTCTGAACCAGGCAGTCAACGTGGTTTTATTGAACACCACCCCCTCACTGTGTACTGCGTAAGTGAGGAATGAATGTGGCCCTGTCTCCAGATAAGTAAATATATAAAGAGACAAAAAAGAATTGAATGGATGACTGGGCATGTTGGCACAGAAAATATAGCTTGGTCAGACTGTAGGAACCAGAAAATCTTTAGACTTTTTATTTTATTTATTTTTAAAATATATTTTAATTGATTTCAGAGAGGAAGGGAGAGGGAGAGAAAGATAGGAACATCAGTGATGAGAGAGAATCATTGATTGGCTGCCTCCTGAATGTTCCCTACTGGGGATCAAGCCTGCAACTCAGGTATGTGCCCTTGACTGGAATCAAACCACGGACCTTTCGGTCCACAGGCCAACTCTCTATCCACTGAGCCGAACGGCTAGGGCTAGCTTTTTTTTTTTTTTTTTTTCACATCCATGGAAAATTGTGGATAGTTTTAATAAAATAATTAGTTCAGAGTAAAACTCTCCCTGATTGATATGTCAATATTGACATTGCAAACCGAAGTGTCATTGAGCTCCAAACTAAAATGTTTTTAAAGATGGTTTGTCCTGTCTAGCTTTAAAAAGATAAAGCATTTACTATCTGCCAAGCATTGTACTGTCTCACATGCTTTTTCTTATTTGAGGTTCATGTCACTCCCCCAACACAAGTCAGCTGTGCAGCCATGGAGAGCGAGCCCAGGAAGGGCACAGAGGCAAAAGCTCTGCAGGAGATTGGGTCGGGTTTGGTCTTCAGACATTAACTTAACTTCCATTAGCTCTAGTTTCCCTACCTGTACAATGGGGGACACAAAACTGAGCCAGATAAGGCAAGTAAAGTGCTTAGTGCGATATCTGGCATTTAGACTGTAAATAAAGTGAGGAGGAGTTATCTTTTGAATCCCCAGAGCAATATCTATGATATGTATTGGACACTCAGCAGATGTTTGTTGAATAGACTGATGGATAGAGATGTGGATCACATTCTCCTTTGTCTGCAGAACATTTCCTGGTAGTGTAGGTGGTCACCTAAGTGAAATGATTTGGGGGAGGCCAAAAGCCTCTTACTCAACCCCAAATATCTTCCCACTGGTCCTGACTGTGGTTTTGAAATTTAAGCATTGCTCATTCCATTCAGCTAAAGGTCCCTGTTAAAAGCAATGTTACTTTAGAGCAGGGTACACTAAGCTATTGTATGTCACAGTTCTGGTCTAGTTGCTGTGTTGCTCCCCTGGGGCAGTGCTGTGTAATGGAAACAGCTCTGGCTTGGAAGCCCGAGGGTCTGGCTTCCAGACCTGGCTCTCACGTTACCCAGAATGTGGCATCACTTCCCTGGGCCAAAGGGCCATGGTTTTTCTATTAATTAAATGAGATGAGAGTAGAGCTCCTGCAAATGGTTTGACTTGTGATTCTATAAGTGGGATATTAAGCAGGTAAGTTTTTGAGGTGAGGCATGAGGCAGAGTTGTGGTTGGTGGGCCCCGGAAGGTGACTTACAGAGATTATAGTCCATTGACCAAATATGGTCAGGGAGTGTCGGATGATGATGGCCCAAGGGACAAACCCTGAGGGTGGATAGGGATCAAGGATGCACTTTGAGGACTGCTTTATAGTTTTTTTCTAAAGCCAACCTGACTTATAAATATCACATGGGAGTTTTACTGGGTATTAAGTATCAACAAAAGATAACCAACTCTGTGGGCCACGAGTGAAGTTCTAGATGTGATCTTCAGCGCCAACTACCCATAAGCAGCCAAGACTTGTGCATATTGTCGGGATTCAGGTATGACTGGAAACCATGTGGTGCAACCATGGAATGCCAGGAGGCTAGGGGCCTAGGGACACCAGCTGCACCCATGGCTTTAGGGAAGGCTGAAGCTCTTTGTGACTGTAGGTGAGACTCAGGGACCAGGAGGAGTGGGGCCAACAATTATTGAGCGTCTTCCATGTGTCAGGCACCATGGTGGACATTTCACACACATTATCTCATGTAAATCTGAGCGCAGCTCCATGATGTAGACTCTATTGTCTTCACGACACAAGTGAGGAGAGCATAAGATCTTTGGATGGCTAGACACATACTTTTTTTTTTCAGGTACGTCACTCAACTGCCAGGATGTTCTGCAGTTATTATTTGCTGTTATTGTTCAGTGTTCTTTGCCTATGGGCATCGTGGATGGAATTCTTGTTCTCACATTATTGCTATTTTCAGGCATTTTTGGTACAAAGAAATAATCACCACCAGTGACCCCACAGTCATCACTCTGAGAGGCAACATTTGAAGTCATTAGTTGTGTGTTTTAGCTGTCAGGGTTTCAATGTGAGTTTTTGTTGGATCTTTTTTTCTTTTGCACTTGGTTGATTAGGAGTTCTAGTTTTGTGTTTCTTCCCCACTTTAGGAACTCATGTTTAGGTCTTATTAAGACTCGTTTCTAGTGTTTTAAAAGGTTAACAAAAAAGCTGGAAGCCCTCTAGGCTTTTTATTAAGATGTTGCAGGGAAGAGGACAGAGTGCATCAGTTTATTGAGCTAGACATATCTGTTGATTGAAGTAGACACTGCAAATATGTTTTGGGAACCTATTCAATGTTCTGTAATAAGCAGTGCATTAATCAAGGCTAGGCAAACTGGAGGGGTCTCTGCAGGGTTGGAGTTTCCTGGGAAGTTCCTGTTAAGAGAGAGAATTAGCCAGTGCTCACGTTTCACATATGGATCCCTGAAATGGGGCTGGCATGAGATACTGCTGAGAGCCTGTGAGTTGCCCTTGCTGAGGATCAATGTCAGGCAATCACTCCACCTGCATGTGATAATCACATTTATCTGTCCAGTGATCTTGCCATGAAAAGGATATAGGTTCTATCCTCATCTTAAGATAAGGGCAATAATGTGTGCCTATTCCAAGGACATGTATTATTGAACAATTTGGGGCTTCAACAATTGAGTAGACTGGAGACAGATGTTCTTAAAACATGGTGTTTCAGTTTTTATCATTATTTGTCCTTTGTGTTTAGATTTTTCATTATGAACTATGTCACATATTCAAGAGTTTTTATCATGTGGTGTAAAACCTAATAATGAAATAAATCCCTGTCAACCCACTGCTCACTTAAGGGATATGCACCCTCCCCATTTGCATTCTTCTCCTCTGAACCAGTTTGAAATTTGTGTTTATCATGTCCTTGTTTTTCTTGACAGTTTTACTACCTATGATGGTTTGTTAAATAATTTTCCTCTATTAAAATATGGCTTTTGTATAATAAAGCCCCGTGTACACGATAACAGTTTTCCTGTTTACAAAGACTGGTTCTATTTTAAAATAGCTTAGAAGGCCTTTGTCCCAAGTGCTGTGTTTTGATGTTTCTCCGATACACAATTAAATTAAGAAATTTGCGCATTAAGCAATCTTTACCTCTCTACCCGGGCACCACATAACCCTCACTTTTAGTTCTATAAATTAGTATATTTTATAGTAGGATGTTAGGACAAGGAATTTATATGCTATTACATACACTTGTGGTTTATTAAGAATTCACATTAAATTTTTGTGGGAAACTAATGAAAAATGTCTTAAATCATTCATTTCTGCTTTCTCTTCTGTAATCTGGAGTGAGTGAGGCAGTGATCATTGCGTAATGTAGTCATGAAAAAATATGACAGAGTCTGGCCTTCCTTGTGATTTTCCAGGTCCAAAGGTAGCATAAGCTCTATATACTGATATAGACTTAGCAGCAGCTTCTAATATGACTTGAGGAATTACATACGCTCCTTTAAATAGTATATCCCTTAGGAAACTGTAAGGCAAGCAGTTGAAAGGAAATCAGGCATCTGGTAGAATCACTGTGAAATTTCAGGCACCAGACCTAGAATATGGGTGGTAACAAAGAGAAGCCAAAGCCATAGAGCTAGCCTGGGGAGCCCTCACTGCTACTCCTGCTGACCACGACTCGGCAGCTTGCATGCCCACTGCTGGTGTTGTCCTTGAATGCTGCTGCGGCGTGATGCTGATATTGTTGACCTGGCAACTGACTGCTGCTATTACGGTCACCAGACTGAAGGCTCCCTGTGCTCTGAGTCACTGGCCCCTGACTTGAAGTCTCAGGGTAGGTGGTCTCTTAGCTCATGGCTAGCTCACGATTTGTGTCATAGTTGCTAGAGTAGCTGGAAAAGCAAGAATCTGTCATTTTTTACCGCTATAATGGAAATGGCTTTGTTTCCCAGGAAGACCCATATGGTGGGAAATTCACCAAATATAGAAAAAGAGGTTCAGATGTCAGAAGACCACAGTTTGATGGTACATAATAAACTCATTTTATCCAAAGGCATTTTTTGAGCCTTTAATTTTCCTTCTTGCTACATCATTTTTTTCTTTTATGCCATTTATTAATCTATATTTCAAGTAGCAGAAGAAAAGATAAAGAGACAACATTCAAAATGGTTTTACTTTATAGTTTTCTTGAGGTTTCTGTAAGCAGTACCCAGAGGTAATATTGCACTGACCCCACCCTAAATCTTGACCTCTTTCACCCCACCCCCACCCCAAGTAGGAAATGAAAGACCTACTTTCTGAGAGAATAGCTATTAAATAGGCCTAGAATGGATCAGATTGAAGGAAATAAAAAGTCTTAATTTAAATTAAGTTTAAATATTGCTTAAACTTAGCCACACCCCCCCCATTTGTATAAATAATCAAATTTTAAAATTTCAGGACATCAGCTTTCAATTTGGGGATGTCCACTTCATTGTGATTTGGAGATAGATGCTTAAACATGTGAAAGTAGGGGTTGGTGATTACAAACAGGGTGCTGGAGTCAGACAAACTTGGGTGCAAATCCTTGTTCAGTGTGACCTTGGGCACATTTCTTCATTCTCTGGGTCTATTGCTCATCTGAAAAAAAGGCAGTGATAATCCCTCCCTCACAGGGTTGGTATGGGGATTAAATAAATTCATATGTGTAAAACCTATAATAAGCATTCAATAAATAATAGCTAATCATTCTAATTCTGATCTAGGAGAATACAGGAAAAGCTGGTTCTCTCAACATGAAAAGAGGTTGCTTTTGGAGGAATTCCCCCTCATAAGAGACGTTCAAATGGAGGTCAGTTGATGTAATGCAAGGGATATTGTACAGGGGAGTAGGTGTGGTGGACTAAGGGGCTTGCCAGGTGAACCACAGCAGCTAATTCTATGGGACAGTAACTCTCTCGAGAATTCAGACAGGGTTAATCCTCTGAGCTGGACTACTCCTGCTCTGGGTGGCAAAATACCATCCCCTCAGGCAGTGTAGATGAAAGTCTGGCAACCAACTGATCAGGCCAAGGTGGAAACTGGTTGATCTGTCCAGATAGTAACAGGCCCATTAATGTGGCAGTCACCTTCACCTCTATTATTGCAACTCTGACCACTTTCCCTGACTTGATCTAGGCCAGTGGTCGGCAAACTCATTAGTCAACAGAGCCACAGTTTGCCAACCACTGATCCAGGCAATATCTTGAGTGACTTCCTCAATGATGGTGCCACCCCTCTGGCATTTGCAAAGCAGCCCCACAAATAGGAGGCCTTCCCAGCTGGGCACTAGTGGCAGATTCTCTTGGTAACTGTGGACTGGGTTTCAGCTCTCACTTGCCCCCTGCATCTGGGTACCTTGTGCAGTGAACAACCTGTTCAACTCCATACTGTGGCCCTGGCAGTGGTCATGAGCAGGCCTGATGAATATGGTATTAGGAAGGGTGCTCAACAACTCATGGAATGGGTACCCAGGTAGGGTAAAGGGATGCTGAGTCAGAAGGTGGGAGGGTTCTGAAGAGGAGTTTTGTTTGTTTGCTCACCCCCTCCCCGCAATCTTGATACCCTGTATTAACAGGACACAGTGCAGATCATGTACTATGCTTTGCAGATTTGAAAGGAAGACAAAGAAAAAGCACAATCTTTGCTGTTGAGATGTTTGTAATGTAACTCAGCAGTTCCATTCCCCATCCTTTATGCCTCACTACTTACTGTATTTTATTTACTGCTAGTTTTCCCTCTTCAAATTGAGAGGCAAAACCAGACAGCATGATAATGGAATTTTATGTTGTGGTCTTTGATTACACTTCCCTTTCAAGCCTCAGTATTTCATGATGTGCATAGTAATGTTCTTCGTAGGAAAAGTCCTTAATTTAAAAACGTTGCAGTTAGCCTTTTATCAGGAGCTACGGACTGTCAAAATGAACAGATCTCATTATGAGCCATTGTGGTGGAGTGAGCCATCTTAAGTAACAGAAGCCAAGTTTCCAAAAATTAAGAAATACCTTACATTTTTAAAGTACTTCGGATTAATCAGCTGTCTGTGGATGACTGGTTTCCAACAAGTTATTGCAGCTTTCTACTGGTACAGCTGCTCTTTCACGGACGTGGGGATCTGCGTGGATCTTACCATCACCTCTTTGCTTGAACAGGGTTTGGTTTTGAAGAATTCCACTGCACTTGTACATTGAGATGGGGCACAAGGAAAGGGCTTGGGATTTAGCCATTTGCAGAAAGTCTGGGTTCTTATGGGTCATGTTAGGAGTGTTAGTATAACCCTAAACAACATTGTGTTTTAGAACTGCCCTGAAGGTGGAGGTGCAGAGAGTTATTATTTCTCTGCAAGAATTCTTTGGTTTGGTGAATTGGTTTTTGCTTTCAACAAAATGTTTGCCTCAGCCAAATCCGGTTTGGCTCAGTGGATAGAGCGTCAGCCTGTGGACTGAAAGGTCCCAGGTTCGATTCCGGTCAAGGGCATGTAACTTGGTTGCGGGCACATCCCCAGTAGGGGGTGTGCCAGAGGCAGCTGATCGATGTTTCTCTCTCATCGATGTTTCTAACTCTCTATCCCTCTTCCTTCCTCTCTGTAAAAAATCAATAAAATATATTTAAAAAAAAATGTTTGCCTCAGAGCAATGTGTAGAAAACCCCAGGTCAGTGGATGGTCATTAAGGCTCATGGGCTCTGCCAAAGTAATGTCCTTGGTGCTGCTCCACCTACAAAGAAAGGTCTTAAACATGTGTAAATAGGTAACGCAATTTGGGAATTTGTAATTTTGTAGATGGAAGCATTTACTTGGTTTGGCTTAGTGGTTACCTGAGTTTGTTAGGGAAATGTTAGGGGACCACATATTTGAATTGATGTAAATAAGATAGAATAAAAATTTAGATGATAAAAGTTATCCTACCTTTTGTTGATTTAGAATTCAAGTTCACTCTTAAAACTGCAGAAAATAAGAAGTTAGATGAGTTGAAAATACACAAGGTTTTAGAAAATTTAAGTGAATCTGTAGACAATAGCAACAACCTGTTTTGGGAAACGAGTTTTCTTTACAATGTGTGAAATCTCCAAAGAATTCAGTTTTTTAAATAACAACACAATTGCTAAATTGATTTTAAAATAAATTAACAATGAACATTATTGTCCCCACTTCAGTGATAAAAAACCAAGGTATGGTGAAAAAAATGTGAAAGAAGAGGAAAGAGCTGTCACTGTAACTTAAAATATATTATGAACAAAATGAGTTAACAAGAAAAATAGAAACAGACTCATAGAGTATGGGCTGACAGCTGTTGGGAGGTGGTGGTTGGGGGGCTGGGGAGTGGAGATATTGAGCAAAAAGGTCAAAAGGAAAAGAGAGAGAAAAACTCATGAACACAGACAACAGACAACAGTGTGATGATTGCCAGGTTGGGGGGTAGGGGATGGGTAGTCGGGGGAGGTGAAGGAGGATAAAGGGTGGATAAATGGTGACAGAGACTTGACTTGGGGTCATGAACACACAATAGTGTACAGATGATGTGTTATGGAACTGTGCACCTGAAATGTGTAATTTTGTTAACCAGTGTTACCCCAATAAATTCAATAAAAAGAAAAATATATTGTTCTCTCTTTTTTCCTATTCATTTTTGAAACCAGTTTACTTAACAACCTTGTGATAGGAAAAATTGGCATTCATGCCAAAACATTTTTTATGAGTGTGTGTGTGTGTGTGTGTGTGTGTGTGTGTGTGTGCACGAGCGCGCGCGCGCATCTTTGTGCATCTTTGGAGGATCCCTACTAAAATTATGGGAACTATCCTACTTGACAAAGGTGGATTTTGCTGAAAATTTTGGGGAAATAGATTTGAATAAATGTAAATAAGATTAATGAAAATCCAGATAATTGAAACATATTTCATCTTTTGCTGATTAAATTTCTAGTTAGCTCTTAAATTGCAATAAATAAGAGGTTATATTAGTTGAAAATATCCATAGACTTAGAAAACTTAGGCAAGTTTGTAGATAACCCTTTCAGGGTAACATTTAATGAATTCTTTTTTTCCTTCGACCTATGAATTAGTTCCCTAACAGAGTTATATGAATCTTTTACTGTGAAATGATCTTTTTTCACACCACAATTTATGGTAAGTTGGTAAAGAAAAGTGTAGTATCTACTCATGGCGGTAAGAGTTTCTAACTTGCCCTGGCCATCTCAGTGTTTAGTGAGTGCCCAAAGTGGAGATAGTCTGAAATGCTACCTTGTGGTATTAGGTTTGGGTGAATCCAGAGACATTTACTGTGATTTGGCAAAATGATTATTGTGGAATTAACTGTTGAGTTGAAGTTTTCTGATGCCAGCAAAAATTCACATTGCCAAATTCTCTTTCCCTTTATCTCCTAAATTCAAAAGTATTTTAAGGGAAAGTCAAGAAAACATCTTATCCCTTTAACTTCTTGATCCAATTAGCAGTGTTTTCTAATTGCAGTGGGCTAGTCACAGGGTATTTTTTCTTAAGTCTCCCTGCTTTAAAGGGAAAATGAATGGAATCGATCCCCCTAAGTATTGGGCACAGATGTGCAATGCTCAAAGATTCTCAGCTGAGAAAAGACTTTCTCCCCTTTTGGCAAATCAGACATTGTGGAACATCAAGGGCCCAGCTCCCACTGTCTTCCTATGAAGTTGTTCCAATGTGTGAAGCATCCACCCTGTGGAGGTTTAAATTGGTTGTAGCTTTCACCCAAAAAAGTAGGTTTTGAGATTTGTGTAAGCCCTTGATTTACTGGAACACATTTGATGGTGTGTTATCCACTGACCCCTGTGATAAGAACCTTCCTTCAGTCAAGGCCAAGGGAAGGCCAGGAGGTTCACAGTCAGATCTTTGTCCACTAAAAACACTTCTCAGCTCTATGAAATCCTCCCTATATTCATAAAAGCAATAGTTACAATTTGAAGAACCAGTTAAACATATTGCAGTTTAACTGGGAGATTATAAACGGTTGTTGTTTCATCCCACTAAATTTGTGGTAATTTGTTACAGCAGGAGTAGAAAACGAATACAGAGAGGGTGGCTGTTAGATCTACAGCTCTGCCTCCAGAGCAGACAGTGTGACTAGGAACCCTTTGTAACCACCGTGTGGGGGCAGTTATCGATGGGATCAGTTGTTCATGAAATTATTTATTAGCAAATATGTCTTGCATGTCTACTTGATGCCAGGTGCTACTCTAGGCCCAACAATAAATAAGAATAAAGAAATTCTGCCTTCACAAAGCTATCATTGAAGAAGGGAAGGCAGGCAATAAATAGGATAAATAGGTAACATTAAGGGAATTATATGGAGAGAAGGGTGATAGGATGGGTGTTTGTGGTGTGTGTGTGCACACACACACAGTGGTTTGTAAATTTTAGATGGAGCTTCCAGGGCAGGTTCCCTGAGAAGGTGATGTATAAATAAAGACTTGAAGACTTATGTTGGGAAGGAGGATGCATGCCAGGTGCTTTCTGGGAATAGATCATTCAGAGCAAAGAGAAAGCAAAGGCTCTGAGGAGAGTGGGTTCCTGGCATGCTGTGCAGGTAAAACTGGCAGGGTGCCTTGTTGATCTTTTGAACAGTGGCTTATAGTCCCCTTAGGCCTAGAGTTGGAACCTTTTTCTCCTTAGCTGGTATTTTAAAAAATATATATTTTTTTATTATTTTTTAATATATTTTATTGATTTTTTACAGAGAGGAAGGGAGAGGGATAGAGAGTTAGAAACATCAATGAGAGAGAAACATCGATCAGCTGCCTCCTGCACGCCCCCTACTGGGGATGTGCCTGCAACCAAGGTACATGCCCTTGACCAGAATCGAACCTGGGACCCTTCAGTCTGCAGGCCGACGCTCTATCCACTGAGCCAAACCCGTTAGGGCTCAGCTGGTATTTTTTAAAAAATTATTTCTGCTGCAGAGAAAAAGCAGACCATTTCCAAAGGCTTACTTGAGGGAACCTGAAGCAGATAATATCAAAGAATTTTTCCGTGCTGATAATCCAATTTTATGGTTCAGTCATTTGAATTAATAAAAAGCATGAGGAAAGTGATGCAAATAATGTAAGTACTGGTTGGCATTTCCTGGGAAATTTGAATAACTTTTATTTATCAAAGGGTAGTGTGGTTGGTTAGTGACTGGAAACAGGCAGAATTGAGAATGCTCTGAGCCCAGCCAGCAGTCTCCAGAGTGAAGTTGGAAAAGGGCAGTCTCTTTTTCTCTCTCCACATTGCTCATTTCCAATATAAATCCCTCAAAGTAACTTTCATCCCTCTGTCTTCAGGCAGAACCCACAGTCAATATTCCCCTAAAGCTACTAACTTTTGAGGTAACTTGTTATACATGGCTAATTGCAACAAGGTACATTCTAGGTGAGAGGAAGGAGAAATGTCAGGCCTCATACATAAGTGGAATGCTTTGCTTTTCAAGTATAGATAATATAAATCATGTGATCAAGATAATTCTTAACCATTTGGAGTTACTGACCTTCTCTCTATAAAAATGCACATATATCAACCTTTTGAATATGGTTTCAGAAGTCTCAAGTCCTCCTATGTTCACCCGTGGGCATATAGACCCCCGGGTGAGACCACCTGTGATGAGACTCTCCCTCCCCCCCACATTTGTAATATATAAAGGTGTATTTGGGTAAGCTTAGGGAACCATGAGGAAAGGACACTAGACTTTCTATTATTAGTCTTACGTTTTATTCCAGCCATTTCATAGGCTTGCTCTTTGATCATGGCTAAAGCACAAAACCTCACTCTATCACAGTTTCTTGGGTGGTAAAATGTGAATGAAATCCTGTCCTTCCTTTCCTTAAAGGAATGTTCAGATTAAAAAAGCAAACAAACCAAAAATGGAAGTGACCATGCTTAGAAAATTCATAACTTGACCCTTATAGGTACTCAACGAATATTTGTCGAATTCATTGTTACCTGTTGTTATCCATTGTGCATTGCTTGATTGGGTAGCTTAAACCTTAAAGGGCCAGGTTTTGCCCATAAAACAACTCTGGGACATGGATCCCAGGGCAAGATGCCAGGGAGTGTAGGAATGGAAAGGGGAGTTCAGTGCAGTGTCACCCTCCCACGCCCCTCCCCGCCTGTGTTACTTTTCACTCTCTGTTATCCTTAGTTTTGCAGTCAGTGGAGAGAAACTAGGAGGAACAGTAGCCTGCAAAGATTGGTATCAGTTACACCAAAGCAAACCCTGCTCACCAGCACAAGGAATTAGAAGCAATATACACAAAAAATCTCACAAAAAACAAAAGCACACAGACACTGGCTTCAGCATTGGCGTCACTGGGTACAAAGTCTATTTACATTGGTTCTTATGAGGTCAGCAAAACATTTTGAATAGCAACTCCTTGGCTGCCTAGAGTGGGTCTGAAAATATGAAATAAAGCATAAACAGCAGACTTGACTTATGAGCAGGGCGTTCCAAGATTCCTTCTTTGCTTTCTGTTGTAACAGACTGCATTGTTACTGTGTTTGTAGATTTCTGTCCTCTCAGATTAAAGACTCCTGTGTTGCTTAGGGCAAAACCAAAACACAGGTGATGGAAGGCAACACCCAATGTTAAAACCTTCGGTGAGGAAGAGCCACCTGTGATTGTTTTCCTTCCCACTGTGAACCTATAAGGAAGGACGGGGAGAGGAAGGGGAGTAAAAGCCCAAACACGTACCCATGGATCGAATACAATTTAGTTTCCACCAGACGTGGTGACAGTGATCAATGAATCACAAAATCTCAAACACCCGTTACCCAGCACAAACTGTGTCACAAGATCCCAGGTCAAAGATATCCACAACATGCTTAGTTTTCACATCAATGTAAGTAGGCCATGTTGGCCGAACTAAATGGTCTTTAGAAATAGTCCATCACCTCTTTGTCCTTTTTGTCCTCTAGTATCTCAAAAAAAAAAAAAAAATCCTCAGAACCTGAATGCAATCTTTACTAATATTTGGATACATTTGCATATAAATACGTTGCTTATAATAACTCCTGTGAAAGCTGAGGGGCAGGATGACAACCACGCCATGCTGCACTGGCTCTCTTGCTGTTAGCACTGAGGCTGACAGAAATCCCCTGCAGGGACAGCTCAGCTGGGGGACAGATGCAGGTGACTTGAGGGGCCTATGAAACAAGTCTCAGGAGGGTAATTGCATCATTCATTTCTTCTGTCTAGGGCTATCTAAGTGGGTTCAGTGTCAGGCATAGGAAAGAGCCTGTGAGTGAGAGGTTGAAATGTGGTCACAAAACATCCAGAGTGAAAATGAAGAGAATTTATTCTCAGGGGCTCCCTGTTAATGTCTTTTAAGTATCAGATTCCGTGTAAGGAAACCAATGCTAATAAAGGGGCACATAGCTAAAGAAGCTGAGGTAGAGTGAACCCAATGGATCTGTAGCCCATATAGAAGGGAAAATATCCTATTAGCATTTTTGTTTTTTAGAAAAGCATGCACTAAAGGCAGAGTTGCTATTTCCTCCCCCAGTTTTTCCTTCAGTCTAGGCTTTGTTTGCCATAATAATTGGAAACGTATGTTATTTATTCTATATGATATATAGGCCTTCAGGAACAAATTGTGTTTTTTTCAGTTCTTTTTTTGCATTGGGCTTGGTGCTAGGAAACATAAATCAAGCACAGTCCTGGTCTGTCAGATGTTCACACTCTGGCAGGCTGGCCTCACCACATGGACAGGTAACTACTGTGCAGTTTGATATGTGAGACAGATACCAGGTGGCACAGGTGCAAGTGCTCAACTTGGGTGCAAAGAATTGAGGGGAGGCTTGAGATCTTGAGCTGTATCTCGTCAAAAAGTTGGGGTATTTCAGGTAGATGGGGATAGGGTTGGGAGGTAGAGGTACATATTCCTAGAAGAGAGAATAGAAAGTATAATAGGTGGCAATAGCACTATGTGTTCTTGGAACCACTGGTAGGTTGGTGAGACTAGAGGGCGTGAGTGTTATGCCAGGACGCCTGGGGAATGGTGAGAGAAGAAAGCAGGGGACGAATGATGGAATGTCTCAGGCTGTGCAGTGGCACTTGGATTTTAGTTAAGCCTCTAGGAGCCCTGGGAGGATTTTGTGGCAGGTGTTGCTGGTGATCCTTTTATATTCCCTCAGCAGTCACTGTTCCCATACAAGCCAAAAACTGTGAGTCCCAGTCGACTGGAAGTTTGTAAGATGACAAGGGGGTGATCCTGAAGTACCAGGAGTTAACACCCTTGGGAGCAACTCTGAAACTTAATGGTGGATAAATGTCTGAGCTTCTTCACTCTTGGGTGGGACAAATCTTCGGCATGTTCTATAGTCTCCCAGAGGTCCCAGGGATTGAATCCCAGTTGCTCACAGAGTTATGTGAACATTAACACACTAGTGCTGACTTCCTTCCCATCCCTGCCATTCTTCTATCCAGGGGTGGGCAAACTTTTTGACTCGAGGGCCACATGGGTTCTTAAACTGGACCGGAGGGCCGGAACAAAAGCATGGATGGAGTGTTTGTGTAAACTAATATAAATTCAAAGTAAAGGAGCGGAGGGGAGAGCAAGAGAACGGGATAGAACAGCCGGATCCCAGCCCGCGGGCTGTAGTTTGCCCAAGGCTGTCTCCGCATTTACTTCCTGGAGTCATTTCACAAATAGCTATTTGCACTTAAATTCATAGCTCAGAGTGCACTTCTGGAGGAACCCAACCCAAGACAGATTTCTATATGGGGAGAGACAAGATGATGATGAAGGGGGACTCTAGGTGGTTTTCACAGAAATGGAAGTGAGAGGGAAAGACACAAGAGCGATTTAGAAAATATAGTTCATAGAAACGACAACCTAGCTGCATGTGTCCTGGGAGGGAGGGCTGGAGTCTCTGGTGACTCAAGGTTTAGGCTTGTTGACTGGGGAAATCTCTGGAATAAGGTAAGAAATACAGGATGGAGGGTAGGAATGTTGGTGAAATATACGGGATTTGGATTTGATTATGGGTTGACTTTGAGGTGTTGACCCAAACATTGTGGAGCTTAGAAAAGAGAAGTAGCTTGGAGACCCCAGTTTGAAGGCTAGGCGTCAACCTTAGTGTAGCAGTGGAAACGGTATGAGCGTAGCCACTCAAGCTAAGTGGGGAGAACCCAGTAAGAACAGGACTCTGGGAGTCTCAACCTTTAACAAGCAAATTTATGAGGAGGAACCAGCAAAAGAGGAGTGAAAGACCGGGCAAAAGCCAAGAGAGTGACATCATAGAAGCCAAGACAGGGAGACTGTCGGGAGAGGGAGAAAACCACAGAGAGGTAAGACGCAACATTTGCACTGCATCTGGAAACTGGGCAGTCACTGGTGACCTTAGGAAGTTTGTATTGCTTTGGATCAATTAGAGAGGCAGAAGAGTTTTTCCTCCCTTAAGAAATCTGGTTTTATTACTAAAAAAATAGGCTCAACAAGAATTGCTAAAGAGAGACTGCTTTAATCAATAGATAAGACTAATTTCTAATTATAGATAAACATGATTTCAGTTAGTTTACTGAAGAATGCTGCCCTCTCTTTAGATGATTTATGTGAAATAGAATACTTACAAAGCTACTAATTGGATAAGGATTTTCTTTCTAATCCAGTTGTTATATTTTCCTCTTAAGTTGACCCTACTTCTGTTTTAATTATCTCAGCTTTCAATTTCATGTTGCCTGAAGAGCAAGGTTTAATCTTATAGTTGGAGCCTCTTTAAATTTTGACTAGCAATTCTACTTGCGGCATCCTATTTAGTTACTCATGGTTAAGAGTTTAATCTCTAGAGTTAGACTGCTTGGCTAACTTATGCTGGCTCTCCCACTTTCCTGGGGAGATCATTTACTTCTCTGTGCCTCAGTTTCCTCATCCCCAAAATGGAGACAATAATACGTCAGAGGATTCTTCTCAGTACCAAGTGAGTTAATTTATCTAATTAACTTAGAAATATGTATGGTACAGACTAAATGCTTACTGTCTTTTAATATTACAAGTACTATTAGTATTTTGAAAATTTATTAATTGTTATTATTAAAAACTGGGAGACAACCGGTATAAAGGAATAATGATTAGCCTAGAAATCATAAGACTAGAGGTTTGCTCGCAGTTTTCCTGTCAGCTTTGTGGGCTTAGCCAGTCCACTCATGCCTTTGAGCTCACTTTCTTTATTTGTAAAACATGGGGACTGGAATAGAAAATCTTTGCCAGTCTTGGTTTTAATATTCTGGAAGCCTACCTTTTGCTTGGGAGCAGCTGAGTTACACAGCAGTATCAGCTATAGTATGTATTTCCCTAAGGCCATGGTTGGCAAACTGCGGCTCGTGAGCCACATGCGGCTCTTTGGTCCCTTGAGTGTGGCTCTTCCAAAAAATACCACGGCCTGGGTGAGTCTATTTTGAAGAAGTGGCATTAGAAGAAGTTTAAGTTTAAAAAATTTGGCTCTCAAAAGAAATTTCAATCGTTGTACTGTTGATATTTGGCTCTGTTGACTAATGAGTTTGCCGACCACTGCCCTAAGGGAAGGGTGATGGGCAAAAGGGGAAGTTGGAAAATATTTTCATTGGGCAGATGTTCTCTGGAAAATACAACAAATGTTGTGGCTTATTTTCACATTCATTTCTTATGTTATACTCAGGTGGATTATTTTTATTTTTGATTGTACTTATAATTGGAATGAATCCAATTAATTTTTGCCCCCTTTTCATACTTGTTATAGAAAAATAAAAATGTTCATGCACCCATTTCATTTGCTGATGCTATGGTCTGTACAAAACCAGCCTGCTTAAATTATTCTTTTAGGTTTTAACATGGCACATGTAAATTAAATACTAATTATGTAATGCGGTGTTTTTTTGTGCTTTAGTACATTTTGAGATCTGAAATTTGGTCCCTGTTCTTATTCTACAATTATTCCCATGAAATTTTCCTCTGATGAGTTAATTTTTATCTGTCCACATGGGGGAGCTTTTGAGACACTGGTTTGAACCACTTTCTCCACAACTTGAGTCTGAGGTGATGGAGTGGAATTCTCCATGGTAGGAAGTGTTAACAGGGCAAGACTGGCTATAGAACTGACTTAGATTTCCCCAGTGTTTTCTGTCTAATATGAGGTCCTAGACCCAATTAATAATTCTCTTCTAAAAGTAGCAATCTATGTGTATTCTCTAGCAGAACTGGTAAAGCTAAAAAAGGAAAAGGGAAATTTAAGGCAAATTCAGTGTTTTCTGATGCTCCAGTAAGAAATACATGGGATATAAATGTGGAGACTCTTTTCAGGTGAAATAGGGGGAAATTAGGCAAGAACTCTGACTTCTACAGCAACATTATTAAAGAAGCCTCTGAAATGATCCCACATCTATTTCTTTCTGTTGAGAAAGAAAAATCTAACAGCACATTGGAATAGAAATCAATTCACACCTGGAGGGAGCAGAAGCAAAAGAGAAAGGCTTTGGGGTAAGCCTGATGTTCTTGACTTCCAGCTCTATTTTCTGTTTGAGGAGAATTCAGAAAAATAGCAAATACTGCATTAAGTGAAATGAAATCTCTGAATTAAGTGAAATAAAGCCCTTAATTGGCTTTATTGGGGGTCTTTCTTTCGACTTCAGTTTTTGAGTGTTTAAAAACTTAAATAAACATATAAAAAATAGCCTTGGTGGCAGCCCCATAGATGCATGAGGGAGTATTATGAATGACTGTGGCTTCTCTCTGCCCCACTTTATTTGGAATTATCAGTGGTCATCACAGTCATTTCTGAATGCTTTGCTTAGAGATTAGATTTTAAATGCACTTTAAAATGATGATTCTATAAGAAAATCAATACTGCTGATTTTTTAAGTCTTCACACAATTTTATTGAAATTGGAGAGAGACGATGGGAGAGAGAGGATGGGAGAGAGAGAGAGAGTGAGAGCAAGAGCGAGAAAGAGAGAAAGACATTGATGTGAGAGAAACATAGATCATATGTGCTCTGACTAGGAATCAAACCCACAACCTTTTGCACAACCTTTTGGTGTAGGGGATGATGCTCCAACCAACTGAGTTGCCTGGCCAGGGCAATATGGCTGGTTTTTTAGTGCTATTTATATATTGACAAAAAATCTTTAGCAGTTATTGTGTACCATAGACTTGTGTAAAGTCTATGGTATAACTGAATTAATATAAATTTATATGAAATTTATATAAAATTAGTCATACCACCTTTGTAATGAATTGGGAAATAGGTAAACATTGCCTCCCTTCTCATTGTTTTGTTTTCTTCCCTAGGCAGCCAAGTAACATTCTCTGCAGTTTGTGTTCAACTCCTTGCTGTTCCTTTCCTCTAGTCTTGTTTTCATCATTTATTAATTCTCATGGTTTCAACCATTCCATCATATACTTCAGTTGTACATTTCTTTTGTTCATTGCACATTCCTACTTGGTTATGAAAGTCAAATTTAATAAGTAGACCACCAAACTTCTCTTTCTTCCTTTACCCCTTATCTCAGCTCACCAATTTTCCTTACTTCCCCATTTCTGTTCTTGAATCACCAGTGTTTGAGCCATGTGGCCTTAAAAATTTGAGATCATCTTTGACATTCACCTATCTCATGTTCTGTGCTGTGTCCGAAGTCTCCAAGACCATCCTTAGGACCAATGGCTTGCTAAAAGGACTCATGGGGCTCAGGAAAGCTATTATATTCCTGGTTATGGTTTATTGCAATGAAAGGATACAAATTAAAATCAGAAAGAAGAAAGATGCATTGGGCAAAGTCCAGGAGAAACCAGGTGCAAGCTTCCAAAAATTCTTTTCCCCTGGAGTCACATGGATGAGCTTACTTCTCTGAACAATGATGTGTGATAACATGTGCAGGTATTGCCAACCATGGAAACTGAACTGAGACTTGAAGTCCAGGATTTTTATTGGGGGTCAGTTATGTAGGCATGCAGTGCTAGCAAGCATGATTTACGTCAGCTACTCAGTCAGACTCCAGATCCCCAGGGGAAAACAGGCATTCACCATACATCAGATTGTTAGCATAAATTATTTGACCTAACTGATACCGTGTGGCCCAAGGCCTCAGGCATACAACACTTCTTACCAGTAAGAGCTCAAGGCTTATATCCCAGGAGCTGGCCAAGGGCTAATCTTGAAGACAGGTCTTTTTTGAGAATGTGCAGGAGTTGAGCAACCTAGATGTGCTGAGTTAACCTTGCATACACATGCAATCACCAAGATCACCAAGATCACCAAGCTACTAGTATATGGTTGTTGGAAAAAAATGAGTAAGAGCACGTCCTGTGGTATGAAACAGATATGTGTTTCTAGCTCTATGAGGATCAAATGAGATGTGGTTAACATATGCTGGATACATCAATACCAAATGAATGTTAGATGATGGCTTTTTGTTGTTATAATTATCATTATTGTTGTCGCTGCCCTTTCCTATCCAATACCACTTCTGTCTGTGTAGTCTATGAACCTTAGTGCTTTCATTTTATAGTACATTAGTTCCTATGTCAGTGAATTTAGGATGTTATGCTGCACTAACAAACAATCCCCAAATATGAGTAGCTAATATATAAACAAAAAATTATTTCTAGATCCCGGTACTTGTTCATTATGTGTTGGCTGCAACTCTCCTTTAGTTACTCTCATTCTGGGACCCAGATGGAAAGAGCAGCCCTACTCCAGGATACGGTGGCAAAGATAAAATGGCAAATGATGAAACCATACAATGGTGCTCAAAGTTTTGCTTGGAAGTGGCACATATTCTACTTACTCCCACTTACTGTCTGAAGAACGTTACATAGCCAGGCCTGAGGTTAATGGAAAAGGGATACATAATATTTTCTTGGTAGTAAATATTTGAACACTAATATAATCTATTAACTTCCTAACTGGCCTCTCTGTCTCCTGGCTCACTTTACCCTTGACACACTCCCATCTAGCCTATTGATTATCACCAACTCTGTATCTTCAAGGCTCAGTGTTGGAAAATTATTTTTCTTCCCTGACATTGCTTTAATTCATGGTCTTCCATTCATGTAAGCCCCCTTTTTAAAGGCAATCACCCATGACTTTCCTGCACCCCAGTGAAACGAGAATATTCACCAACACAATGCACTTTTTATCTTAGCACCTCTACACTATTGCTCATGACATCCATTCATGGAGAATGAGAACCCTTTTCAGAAGAAGGCTGTCATTTTATTTACTTTTAAATTCTCTACAGAGCCTGAGTGCCCTACCCATAGTCATGAGTGAGACATGTGATGAATGAATGGAGAATAAATGTTGCCCCAATGTAACAAAGAAATACAGTGTTATTCAATGACAATGGGGTGCAGATAGTCTGAAATCAAACCCATCTTTGCTCACACCCCGATTGTGGAGGAAGATATATTTTTCTAATTCACACAAAAGTACTCAATGGGGTAGCAATGGCCTTTTCCCAGGGTCTTTGTATATTAAAAGAAGACCTCTTCTATAGGAGCTTTGTGTCCCCCAAAGGACTATAATTATGGGAATTATTACAGCAATGGGAGAAAAATGTTGTTTTGGCTCTGCTTTTCTGAAATTTTCAAGTTCTAGTTCATTAAGTTATCCACCTACTCAGTATCCTTTGAATGTCTATGACTCAGGACATCTTCATGAGATTGGATCCTCAAGCTGCTTTGGGCTTCAGGAGAAGGAACCAGGGACTGATGGACTTTGCTGTTTTGACCCATTCAAGTTTTAGTTATCTTGGGGGCAGCTCCTCTTTTACTGGAGAAAATAACTCTTGAGGCCAAAAATAGCAGACTGAGTGAGATTGAAGAAAACTGGATCGCTTATGCTTTGAAAAAGATGTAAAACCTTGCTTCATGAAAATTCCTAAAAATAAAAACCAGTCCCTGGCAATGCAATAAATAGCCAAAATGATGTATTTGGTTGAGTGATTTTTAAAGTTTTTCCTTGTTACAATTACGGCTCCAAAAGAAATCTGTTCCAAATTTAGTACTAAAGGGGAACATTGCCTACTAGTCAGCACAATAGTCCGGAGTGGGAAAGCACTTTCATTGCCCCAGGCAGGGTAACTGGTGTGAGACCTTCACTGCTGCCTGGGAAGTGCTTCAGCTCTGGGAGTAAAGTCTCAGTTGGTGTCTATGAAGTTGTTTTTCCCCTTTCTCTTTTTGCTTAATCCCTTCACCTTTTTCATCCAGCCCCGAAATCCCCCTCCCCTCTGGCAGCTGTCAGTCTGTTCTCTATCTATGGGTCTGTTTCTATTTTGTTTCTTAGTTATTTTGTTTCCACATATAAGTGAAAAAAAAATCGCAGACTCAGAATAACAGCTGTAAAGCAGATAAAACCACTGTGCATGTTGTCAGCAACATGCTGGTTTCCTTTTTGTTTTGTTTTTAATTTAACATTTTACGCATGCTCCAATTTTGTGTCACAGGGGTTAGGTTATTAGATTATTAAGGTAATAAACCTAACAAAGAAAAATCAGTGCCATTCATGGGAAGGAATTAACTCTATCCCTAATAAGATACTGAGCAGCAAGACAGCGATGATTGAATGAAGGTAAATCCAGTAGGTAAACTTTCAGATTCTTAGGTTTAAAATATTGGTACTAGAAGCGGAGTATGGAGCTCATTGGTTTGTGGCTGGAAAGAGAGACCTGGCTTTGAATTATAGAGAAGATAAAGTTTGATCAACCCAACATATGCCCCCTTCACTAGTGGGAAAATGCAAGGGCATCCATGTTGCCATGAAATATTTTTATTAATTTAATAAAATGCCACTGTGTTTGTAGCATTTTGGGATCACTGTCATTGACATGATATAACTATTCATGCTTCATAGTTATGGCCTCCAAGACTGCTCTGAAGTTCCTTCATATACAAATTGACAATCATGACTCACCCAGTGGGCAAAACATTGCTTTCTTATCCAAGAACTCAAAGCATCTTATCACTATTTTCAAGTCTGATCAGACTTTCTGAAACCAGGTCAAAATAAGACATATTGTTGCCTCCATGGTATAGTCCAGGGGTGGGCAAACTTTTTGACTCGAGGGCCACAATGGGTTCTTAAACTGGACCGGAGGGCCGGAACAAAAGCATGGATGGAGTGTTTGTGTGAACTAGTATAAATTCAAAGTAAAGGAGCGGAGGGGAGAGCAAGAGAACCGGATAGAACAGCCGGATCCGGCCCGCAGGCCGTAGTTTGCCCAAGGCTGGTATAGTCTGTATATTTAAAAAAAAATACATATATCCCATGAAGCAAATCCCCTTTTCAGGAATGGCTTCTCTATAGTCTTATGAGATGCTTATAAGATGCTATTAGGTAACATATTTTACTTTGCCTTTGCCCTTTATGTTTAAATGCATTTTCCCCTCAGAATGATCAGTAGTCATTTAATTATCAACTTAGAGGGATTTGTGTCCCCAGGACTTCCCTTTGATGAAGAGTAATGATAGAGTCCCTATTGGTGAGCATGATAGAGTCCCTCTGAGATAACCCTCTGTAGTTCCTGGCCTTGGTCTCCACAGGGTTTGGTAAGTAGATTCTGAGTTTTCAGTTAGAGTGGTCACTTATGAGACTTTTGACTAAGCTGTCAGGTCAATTTTCATCTGGGACTGAGTTGGACCTCTGACTTTGTGGCTGGTGAACAATATTGAGTTAGATTTTGAAGCTGCTAACTGTCTCTCAATGCTCCATATATATTCTATTTCTTTAAAGTGGTTAAAGGTAGAAAAATTCTTCAATTCATTGATGCCATTTATGGCAGTAATAATAGAGAGGAGTTTTACTCTGAAGGGGTCAGTTACTTCTGCTTGTTCACTCATTTATTCTGGAATGTTTGAGAGCCTACTATGTGCTGAGTCATGTCCATAACTGTAAGATAATATGTTCATGTTGTTTTAAGACATCAAGTTTGTGATAATTTGTTTTACAGCAACAAACTAATGAGATCTGACAATTGCAAACTGTAAGAATCTAGAGAACAGGGAGTCTGTATCTGTAGGAGACAATGTAAATACATTTACAGGTGTCCTTTAAACCTTAGGCAATTAGTCATTTAGTTCAATAGCAATCTAGGGAAGAGGTAGCAAATGAAAAAAAACTTTCAAGGTCTAAGGAGGTGTATAAATGAGGGAGACTGGCCTGGTGGGAAAGAATAAGGAGGGGAAAGGAGTATGGTAGACCAGAGAGTTTATGGCCATATATGGGAGGGCAGGGCCTGCTCAGCTCCAATGATTATTGCCATGAGGGAATATGAACACTCTTGATAGATTTTCCAGTTTTTTTCAAAAGAAGCCTACGCCCACATTTTGGAATTTTAATACAAATTATTGTAATATTTAATTCTCGAGAGTTTAAATAAAAACAACCAACCAATCAAATGAACCCTATGCTGTCTAAACACATGTACAGTTGGGTGGATATAGCCTTTGAGCTCATCCTTTGAGACTGCTATTGACTTGTCATTTGCACATTGCTGAGTACAAAAAATCTCCAGATCCTTTTTAGGATGTCAGAAGCTGATTTAGGAAAGTTAATAGTTGAACTAGTCAGTGGTAAACATTAGGTTAAAGTCTCAGTGTGACTGATTGCCAAAGCCAAGATTTATTTTTCACCTTGCTGTCTCTGAGTTAAAAGGAGGAGATTAATAATGATGGAATGATAAGAGGAGAAATGGAAGGAAAATAATGAACATTGATGGAGCATAAAATATCTATCAGGCATTGAACCAAGAATTTTAAGCACATTATCATTTAATTCTTACAACAATTTTATGAGGTAAGCAATAGTCTCCTTTTCCAGGTAAGAAACCTGAGTCTAAGGGAGGTCTGATAACTTGCACTTGGTCACATAGATGGTAACTGACAAAGGAAATGGAAAAGAACATTTTTTTTCCCAGTGGCTGAGGGTTTTAGAGAGAAGGAGGAATGCTTCCTCTGGGGCTGGAGAGAATGAATGAAAGGGACTGCAGGGAGCATGCAGGTGCTCACACTGCAGGAACTTGTCTTTCTCGATGGAAGTGGGAGGTAAGGTTATCTGGTAAGCTTAGGAAGCTGGGTGTCAGATTGGCTACTTCAGGAGAGAATATGCTGGCCATCAGAGTGACCTGTACAGGAGCCTGAGACATGGTATGGACATGATTGGTGGACAGTGACAAAGGTCAAAAGGCAGGATGGCTATGAGTGCAATGAGTAGTGTACACACCCTGCTCAGGGCAGCATCCTTCATAAGTGGTAACCAGAGAAGAATTGAACAACCCATTGGCTTGGTGAAAGTTGAAAGGTTATGAAAGCTGAGTGGCTCAGCTTCATCACTCTCTAGAAAAACTGGATTAAATTCACAGTACCACATTGATACTATACCACATGCATCAGAATGGCTGAAATGAAAAAGACTGATGATACCAATGAGAATGTGGGACAGCTGAAATGCTTACACACTGCTGGTGAGAGTGTAAATTGGTACATTCATGTTGGAAAACTATTTTCAGTATCTATGAAGGCTGAATATATGTAATAGCTGATAGCCTAGCATTTCCATTCCTAGGTATGTGTCCAGCAAAAATATATACATTTGAGTATCAAAAGACATGCATAAGAATGCTCATAATAGCCTTATCTGTTATGGTGAGAAATAAAAAAAAACTCGCTAATTTATGGTCTACTCACAAAATAAAATACTCTATGGTAATAATGAGAAATGAGGTACAATCACACAATATGAATAAATCTCAAAAATACGATGTTGAGAAAAGAAGCCAGACACAAAACAATATGTGCCATATGACTTCATTTAAAGGAAGAAACAGACTTTTGGTATTAGTATTCAGGATTGTGGTTAACATTCACGGAAGGAAGTGACTGAGATAGGACACACGGGGGGCTTCTAGGGTGCCACAGTATTCTAATTTTAAAAATTTTGTTATATGGTTGTGTTGACTTTGTGAAAATTCACTGCCCCTTCCTGTGTACTTTTCTGTGCATATATTGTATTTCAATAGAGTAGTAAGAACAAAAATACATAAGGTCTGGATGGGAGTCTAGTATCATGACAGGCATTATTGAAGTTTTCACAAGTGCAACCAGGAGAAAGGACTGAATTATTGAACGTGTCCCCAGTTATGGTGGTTGTGGGAGACTGGGGAAATTAGGGTTGTAATGAGAGAGGGAGAATCTCCTCTTTTGGGGTATTGGGTGCAGAGTGGCAGCTTATTATGACAAAGTTTGGGTGTGTAGCTCTTGTAGGATTGAAGATACAGTATTGCATCAGCATTGTGGCTTTATCTAATCCTGCTCTGTAAGTCAGCAAAGGCCATTCTCATTGTGCAACACGGGAAGGAGTTGGTTGTTTAAGGTATATACAGAGGAGACCCTCATAGCTCTTGACCTTGTTTAATTTTTGCCTGTTAACTAGGTACTAGAACTCTGTACAAGGAAATGGAAGGCTGCAGTATATCATATTAAGTAAATTATGTGCCATGTAAACAAAGCTTCTGCTATATCTGTGAGCTTGAACCTGGCTTTTCCTGGTCTGTGGTCTCTTAGCAAGAGGAATGCAGCAGGTAGATGATAATGGTAAACAGTTATGTTCCCTGTGTGACTTTAAAAGGAAGGAAGCAATTCATTCTTCTTTATGTACTCACTGAAAGCACCTTCCCCCACCCCTTTCTCAGAAAACTAGATTTGCAATCTTTGTCTTAGTAATGTCTCTGTATTTGCTAGGTTTCTTGGTTAAAATAGAAAGGCCATTTGTCTCATGAACCACAGATTAGGAGAACTGTTATATATATCTATATCTATATCTATCTATCTATCTCTCGCTCTCTCTCTCTCTCTCTCTCTCTCTCTCTCTCTCTCTCTATATATATATATATATATATATATATATATATATATAATTGATTTTTTTACAGAGAGGAAGGGAGAAGGAGAGAGAGTTAGAAGCATCAATGAGAGAGAAAAACATCAATCAGCTGCCTCCTGCACACCCCCTACTGGGTATGTTCCTGCAACCAAGGTACATGCCCTTGACCGGAATCGAACCAGGGACCCTTGAATCCACAGGCCGACACTCTATCCACTGAGTCAAACTGGCTAGGGCAGGAAAATTATTCTTTTTTTTTTTTTTAAATATATTTTATTGATTTTTTTACAGAGAGGAAGGAAGAGGGATAGAGAGTTAGAAACATCGATGAGAGAGAAACATCGATCAGCTGCTTCTTGCACACCCCCTACTGGGGATGTGCCCGCAACCAAGTTACATGCCCCTGACCGGAATCGAACCTGGGATCCTTCATTCCACAGGCTGACGCTCTATCCACTGAGCCAAACCGGTTTTGGCAGGAAATTTATTCTTAAATAATTATACTAATTTCCAAGTTTGCTTTCCAAATATCATGGCTGACCAGATCTTAGCAGTCATTGTTAATGAGGATGGTGAACAATTAAGGTCAGGGTTGCATTTTCTTTCCTCTTATTGCTTCCTTCTCTCTTGTTGGTTGATTTTGATTCTGTCTTTTCTTATATATTGCTTATCTCAAAAGTTTCATGAAGACAATTTCTAAATAAGTTTTGTTTAGAATTTTCATCATTTCCAGAGATTCTGTTGAATGTAGTCTGACATATTGTAATGGTACCTCTAATAGATTTTAAAGAATCCATTATATAGCACATGCAAATTGAGACATTTTTGAGAATAAAAAGGGAAGCTAATAATTGTGCTGGGAAACAGGTGTGAACCAGCACTGTCCTGGACAAAATAGTATGTTTGATTGCTCTACCCAGAGCTCTCCTGGCAGGAATGTCTTGTGAACGCTCTGTTCTATTAGGGAAGCTGCTTACCAGGCCCGCCCACTCTGAACTGAGGCTCATTTCTCTCTCGAGATGAGAACTATAAGGACTAATGACAAACAACATCAATGATGCTACATGACTAGTTTTGGCTACTACTTTTCAATTCTCCTTATTGAAATTCTGGTGAAAACTCATAACAAAGTAGCACTAATAGAATCACCTCTATTTGTGTCTGGCCTGACTGGGCCTGATTTTTTCTTTCTGATTTTCCTGACTTTCATCTTTCAGAGTGTTATGACTATGAACAGACAAGCCTCAGTCTTGTCAAACACAGGATTTTTCTTTTAATGACAAGGGTCAGAAGTCCCTGTAGCATGTAGTATGTTTGCTATTTCTTATTGATCACCGAGCCCCCATGTAAGTCCTGCATTATCCCTTTCTTGGCTCCCGGTCAGCTGACTCACTCTTCTGTCTGTGCACTCTGTTCTCAGCCGTGGGAGTTGTTGGGAATCTAAGGCTTAATCACACCATTCTCCTGTGGGTTCTGGACTAATGGAGAAACAAAGACATGGAAGTGAGATGAAGATCAGAATCTCTTCTTTAATACTGGCACATCCGCATTATGGGGCTGGGCCCAGTGGGCTTCCCACCATTTCCCCTCCATAGTGAACTTAGCTCCTTGGAGACAAACAAAGCAGATGGGCCTGTGCCTGTGGCTTTAAGCAAGGTGGAAGAAGAACATCTGTGATTTCAGGATGATCGAAGGGCAAGTGGAAAAGAAGTGGGGAGGAAGAATTATGAACAACTAGGCATGGAAAGAGGAAGAAAGACAGAGAGGGAAATGGTAAGGGAAAAAGTGGGATCAAGCAATCAAAATACAGAGAGGGAGAAAGAGAGGGAAGGAATCCCCTTCCATATTTGCCACACCCAACACAGATTGTGATATTCCCTGTGAAACTCAATAAAGTACATCCGGAGACTCAGCTGCCAGAATGTTCCTATTTAACCATTTAACCTGCAGTGTCCTAGGGGCTACAGTGAGAACCCTGGGCAACCACCATGCCTTTCCCACATTGTCACTGAGGAATGTAAGGCCACATCTTTGTCACCAGCAAATGGCAAAACATTAGCTCTCAGTCTGCAGGAGAAGGGTACAACACTTTATATTTTAGATAAAGAAAACTTCAGTATTATTGTTGTTATTTTATAAAAGGGAATATTGCACAAGCATGATGGATGCCATTCTTTGAAATATTTTATCCTTGAATAAATCTGGGGAATGGTAGAGGATCAAAGATATTTCAAAGAAGCAAAATGATTTTCTTTCTCCACATGCTTCTTTCATTCCCATCATCTATAAAATCTGAAAAAGAACTCTCAGGGATGAGATGCATAATTCAAAATGCTTTCGTTGGAGAGGGCCTTCTAAGGCAGGGCAGGGCAGCTCTTTCAGTCCAAGTGGAAGCACAAGGTCACGTTGGGACTGGAGGCTTAGCCCTGGTGATTCCTCCAGAGAGTCAAAGGGGCACTTGACACGTGTACTTCCAAAAGGCTAGGAAAGAAATCAATTCAGCGTTAAGTGCTTATGCTGCAGATTCAAATAGTACAGAACATTGTAATGACTAACATGCTGACCCCCAGCATCCGAACTCCCACTGAAAGTCCAGGGTAACCCTGTTCTAGAGGAAGAATACACATGACATTGAACAGTGAGATAGGACAGGAGAAATTTCAGGTAAGACTGGCGTAACTTGCTGAAACTTATATTCCATTAAGAAGTAGGAAAGATGACCTGGACTGGGTTATTTAGGCTGGAAAGAAAAGAAAAGAAGTTGTATTTTCAAAGTTCCCATTTGGTGTAGAATTCTTATTGATGCAAAGATTTTTGTAAATTACTTTTATCCCCAACAACTAGGGAGTTGGTTTTCTAAATGGACTGTGAATCTACCCATATGGGAGACATGCTCATCAGGACAGAACGAGCTCTGAGATTAGGTAGTGTGGTTTGGGCTTGGATTTAATTTTCACCTCTCTTGGTCTGGTCTGGTACTCACTTATTCCCTTTTTCAAAGCTTCCAGAATCTGTTTCACCTGAGAGATTAAAAACCCAGTCTATCAATAAAAAAACACCCAAGTCTTCATGTTTCTTTAATCTCTGGACTTGCCAGGTATATCTTCCTGATTGAATTCCATGTGTGTGTTGATTTTACTAGTATTTGTGTTTTTGTTTAAAGTCTGCTTCTAGGGCTGTGGTGCTGCATATATTTGTGCAGATTATTTACTGTACAAGTGGGTTGGGCTGCAGGGGGTGAGAGTAGAAAGGTAATCATACTCTGATTGCCAAGCTGTGTCATATGGTGTGGATCTGTGTCAACCCAGAGGAAGGGGCAACTCTTTCCTATTTCCCAGAAAGGTGCCATATGGGCTAGCAAGTGGCCTGGATTGCCCCTAAGGTCTCCTTTTGTGGTGGAGAACAAGCAGAAATGGTAGGAGCTAGAGTTCTGGAAGTGGCCAGATTCTTAGATAGTCTCACTTATTTAAGTCTATTACTCAATTTGTTTAACTTAAGGAATTCAGAGTTCTAATTTTAAGGAAGCCTTGGAACCTCAACATGTTTGGTACAAAGGAGTGCTTGTTATAAAATTTCACTTTTCAGGGACACTTGATAATTTGGGGCTTAAGTGAAATCCATCTATCCATCCATCCATCCATCTGATATGTTTCTTTATTAGAGGCCTTTAACTGGTCAGGCAGGTGTAAGTAAATGATCCAGGGAGGGATTACAAAACATTAGAATGTGGTAGAGATTGTCAAATAGAGCATTTCCCCATCTGTAGGGAGTGGCCACTACTCATTCTCAGGGGATTGTTGTTTTGTAGAAAAGCAAACATGCACCTCCAGGGACTTCAGATCTTTTGATTTTTTTTAAAAGAAGCTGGAAATCATGATGTAAAATATCCTGATTTTAAAATATTGACAACCAGTTCAAATGTTTAAAAAGCACTACAGAGTATTATGCTGAGAGAAGCCAGTCAGAGAAAGACAAGTATCACATGATCTCACTTATATGTGGCTCTGTGCTGAATGAACAAAAGAAACTGATGAACAAAATATATCCAGAGACATTGAAGCAAGCAACAGACTGATGAATCACAGAGGAAAGGAGCAGGGAGGGAGGGTTGGATGGCAGAAAGAGATTAACCAAAGAAGTTATTATATGCATATATACATAGCCCATGGACAAACAGTAGTATGGGGAAGGGCAGGAGCAGGGTGGAGGGGTTCAATGGGGGTAAAAAGGATAACATCTGTAATACTTTCAACAATAAAGATAAATTAAAAAATGGGCAACAGCCCTAAATAGAATCTTTTCGAAAGAAGACAGAAGGAAGGCCAAGAGACATATGAAAACATGCTCAAAGTCACTAATTATCTGAGAGTGCAAATCAAAATGACAATGCGGTACCATCTCACACCTTTCAGAATGGCAATCATCAACAAATCAACAAACGACAAGTGCTGGCGAGGATGCGGAGAAAAAGGAACCCTGGTGCACTGCTGGTGGGAATGCAGACTGGTGCAGCCACTGTGGAGAACAGTATGGAGTTTCCTCAAAAAACTAAAAATGGAGCTCCCATTTGACCCAGTAATCCCACTTCTAGGAATATATCCCAAGAAACTAGAAACACCAATCAAAAAAGATATATGCACCCCTATGTTCATAGCAGCATAATTTAACATAGCTAAGATTTGGAAACAGCCTAAGTGCCCATCAGCAGATAAGTGGATTAGAAAACTGTGGTACACCTACACGATGGAATATTACGCTGCTATAAAAAGAAGGAATTCTTACCATTTGCAGCAGCATGGATGGACCCGGAGAGCATTATGTTAAGTGAAATAAGCCGGGCAATGAAAGAAAAATACCACATGATCTCACTCATTTATGGAAAATAAAGAACATTATAACCTGATGAACAAAAAAGCTAGATACAGAGGCAGAAAAGCACTGAACAGACTGTCAAATTACAGCAGGAAGGCTGGGGAGTGTTGGGGGGCGGGCGGGGGGAAAGAGATCAACCAAAGGACTTGTATGCATGCATATAAGCACACCAATGGACACAAGACACTGGGAGGGTGGGATGAGGGCATGTGACAGGGGGTAGGGGAGGCTGGGGGAAGGTCAATGGGGAAAAAAAAGATATGTACTACTATATGTAATACTTTAAATAATAAAAAAAATAAAATAAATAAAAAATAAAGATTTATTAAGAAAAAAGAATAAAAAACACTTTGCAAACATTGTGAAGTCTGCCCCCATGTTGTTGCATGCCCTAATGGGGAAAATGTGTTGGTTGTATGAGCTGTCAATGTGCCAGTTTGTGACCTCTGCCTCTATGAAATAGATGAATGCCAGGGAAAAGGTGTCCTGTGTTATCTTTTTTTTTAATTGTTTAAAATATTACATATATTAGTACGTATATCTCCTTTTTTTTCCCCCATTGACCTTCCCCCAGCCTCCCCTACCCCCTGTCACATGCCCTCATCCCACCCCCGCAGTGTCTTGTGTCCATTGGTGTGCTTATATGCATGAATACAAGTCCTTTGGTTGATCTATTTTCCTCCCTCCCCAACACTCCCCAGCCTTCCTGCTGTAATTTGACAGTCTGTTCGATGCTTTACTGCCTCTCTATCTATCTTTATATTCATCAGGTTATAATGTTCTTTATTTTCCATAAATAAGTGAGATCATGTGGTATTTTTCTTTCATTGCCTGGCTTATTTAACTTAACATAATGTTATCCAGGTCCATCCTTGCTGCTGCAAATGGTAAGAATTCCTTCATTTTTATAGCAGCGTAGTATTCCATTGAGTAGATGTACCATAGTTTTTAATCCACTCATCTGCTGATGGGCATTTAGGCTGTTTCCAAATCTTAGCTATGGTGAATTGTGCTGCTATGAACATAGGGGTGCATATATGCTTTCTGATTGGTGTTTCTAGTTTCTTGGAATATATTCCTAGAAGTGAGATTACTGGGTCAAATGGGAGCTCCATTTTTAGTTTTTTGAGGAAACTCCATACTGTTCTCCACAGTGGCTGCACCAGTCTGAATTCCCACCAGCAGTGCATCAGGGTTCCTTTTTCTCCGCATCCTCGCCAGCACTTGTCGTTTGTTGATTTGTTGATGATTGCCATTCTGACAGATGTGAGATGGTACCACATTGTCATTTTGATTTGCATCTCTCGGATAATTAGTGACTTTGAGCATGTTTTCATATGTCTCTTGGCCTTCCTTCTGTCTTCTTTTGAAAAGATTCTATTTAGGTCCGTTGCCCATTTTTTTTTATTGGATCATTTATCTTCCTTTTATAAGTTCCCTGTAAAAGTTGGAGATTAAACCTTTATCAGTGATAACATTTGCAAATATGTTCTCCCATACAGTGGGCTTTCTTGTTGTTTTGTTGATGGTTTCTTTTGCTGTGCAGAAGCTTTTTATTTTGATGTAGTCCCATTTGTTTATTTTCTCTTTAGCTTCCATTGCCCTAGGAGCGGTATCAGTGAAGAAATTGCTTCGGCATATTATTTCTCTGCCTGTGGATTCCTCTAGTATTTTTATGGTTTCCTGTCTTATGTTTTAGTCCTGTGTCCATTTTGAGTTTATTTTTGTATATGGTGTAAGTTGATGGTCTAGTTTCATTTTTTTTGCATGTATCAGTCCAATTTTCCTAACACTATTTATTGAAGAGACTGTCTTGACTCCATTGTATGTTCATGCATCCTTTGTCAAATATTAATTGAGCATAGTGGTTTGGGTTGATATCTGGATCCTCTATTCTATTCCATTGGTCTATATGTCTGTTCTTGTGCCAGTACCAGGCTGGTTTGAGAACAGTGGCTTTGTAATACAGCTTGAAATCTGGTATTGAGATCGCACCTACTTTGTTCTTCTTTTTCAGGATTGCTGTGGCTATTCAGGGTCTTTTTTTATTCCAGATGAATTTTTGGAGAGTTCTTTCTAGGTCTGTGAAATATGCCATTGGTATTTTAATGGGGAGTGCATTGAATCTATATATTGCTTTGTGTAGTATGGATTTTCTAATGATGTTGATTCTACCAATTCATGAACATGGTATGTTCTTCCATCTGTTTATGTCTTCCTCTATCTCTTTTTTCAGTGTCCTGTAGTTTTCCACGTATAGGTCTTTTACCTCCTTAGTTAAGTTTATTCCTAGGTATCTTAATTTTTTTTTGGTGCAATGGTAAATGGGATTGCTTTTTTAGTCTCTCTTTCTGTAAGGTCACTATTGGTGTATAGAAATCCCATAGATTTCTTTTTTTTTTTTAAATTTAATAAATCTTTATTGTTTAGATTATTACAATTGTTTCTCCTTTTTCCCCCCATAGTTCCCCTCCACCCGGTTCCCACCCCACCCTTTGCCCTTACCTCCCCCCACACTGTCCTCATCCATAGGTGTACGATTTTTGTCCAGTCTCTTCCTGCACCCCGCATACCCCTTTCCCCCTGAGAATTATCAGTCCACTCCCTTTCTATGCTCCTTATTCTATTATATTCACCAGTTTATTCTGTTCCTCAGATTTTTAATTCACTTGATTTTTAGGTTCACTTGTTGATAGATATGTATTTGTTGTTCATAATTTTTCTCTTTACTTTTTTCTTCTTCCTCTTCTTAAAGAATACCTTTCAGCATTTCATATAATACTGGTTTGGTGGTGATGAACTCCTTCAGCTTTTTCTTATCTGTGAAGCTCTTTATCTGACCTTTTATTCTGAATAATAGCTTTGCTGGGTAGAGTAATCTTGGTTGTAGGTTCTTGCTATTCATTACTTTGAATATTTCTTGCCACTCCAGTCTGGCCTGCATAGTTTCTGTTGAGAAATCAGCTGACAATCGTATGGGTGTTCCCTTGTAGGTAATTAACTGTTTTTCTCTTGCTGCTTTTAATATTCTCTCTTTGTCTTTTGCTCTTGGCATTTTAATTATGATGTGTCTTGGTGTGGTCCTCTTTGGATTCCTTTTGTTTGGGGTTCTGTGTGCTTCCTGGACTTGTAAGTCTATTTCTTTCACCAGGTGGGGGAAGTTTTCTGTCATTATTTCTTCCAATAGGTTTTCAGTATCTTGCTATCTCTCTTCTTCTGGCACCCCCATAATTCTGATGTTGGTATGCTTGAAGTTGTCCCAGAGGCTTCTTACACTATCTTCAACTTTTTTTATTCTTTTTTCTTTTTTTTGCTTTTCTGGTTGAGCGTTTTTTGCTTCTTTGTATTTCAAATCTTTGACTTGATTCTTGCGTTCCTCTAGTCTGCTGTTGGGTCTCTGTATAATATTTTTTATTTCAGTCAGTGTATGTTTAATTTCTAGTTGGTCCTTTTTCATATCTTCAAGGGTTTTATTATATTTATCAGCCTTTTCTAGTATATTCTTGAAGAGCCTTATAACTGTGGTTTTGAATTCTATATCCAGTCGTTTGTTTTCCTCCATTTCTTTCGTTTGTGATCAGTTTCTTCGTCTCCCCATTATTCACTGCTTCCCTGAGCTGGTAGAGTAGCTTTGTGTGCTAGGTTTCTTATATGGCCCAGTGGGTTGGCCTCCCCAGTTAACCTGAGGTGGACACTCTTGGTGCACCCCTTTGTGAACTGTGTGTACAGCCTTGTTGTTGTTAAGTCTTGATTGTTGTTGGTATCACTGGGAGGAATTGACCTGCAGGCCAGTTGGCTTTGAGGATCAGCTGTGTCTACACAGGGAGATTTTCAGTGCTGGAGACAGCCTTATAGGATTAGCCTTGCCAGGTTGCAAAAGCCTCTGTGCTCAGCTTGGAAGGGGTGGAGTCTCAGGGCGGGGCAGACAGTCTTGGCTTCCCATCAGTCCTGCCCTTGCACACAAGTCTCCAGACCTCTGCCTTCTGGGGTTCCCGAGTTTCCACCTTGCAGTCCAGATTTCCCCCGTAAGAGCGTGGGTCCCCAGGGGCTCGCCCGGAACTGCGGTTCAGTGCAGTGGGAACTGGGGTTCAGTGCAGTCAGGAGCTTCTGACTCCCTTCTGCTAGGGATAGCCTGTGGTAACCTCCAAAGTCAGTCTTTGTGTACACTCATGCCTCCAGACCCCTGCCGCTGCAGCTCCCCTGAGTCTCTGAGTCTCTGTGTGCCTTTCTCTCTACCTGACAGTCCAAACTCCCCCTGTATGAGCCTGGGTCCACAGTGTTTCGCCTGTAACTGAGGTTCAGTGCAGTCGGAACTGGGGTTCAGTGCAGTCGGGGGCTTCTTTCCCCCTCCCGCCAGAGAAAGCCAGCCAGGCACTCCGCCGCCCTTCCTCTCTGCGCGCGTGTGTCTCAGTACCTCAGCTCTTTGTCGCTCCTTCTCCGTGAGCTTTCCTCTTTCCTTCTAGTTGTAGAATTTCCACTCAGCCAGCTTTCCTGTGGTTCTGGATGCTGTCCGTTCTATCTTTTAGTTGTACTTTTGAAATTGTTGTGCGGGGCAGCAGTTTAGGTGCTTACCTATGCCGCCATCTTGGTTTCTCGTCCTCCCATAGATTTCTTGGCGTTCATTTTGTATCCTGCTACATTGCCGAATTCATTTATTAAGTCTATTAGTTTTTTGATGGATTCTTTCGGGTTTTTATGGACCATATCATGTCTTCTGCAAATAAGGACAGCTTTACTTCTTCTTTTCCAATTTGGATGCCTTTTATTTCTTCTTCTTGTCTAATTGCAATGGCTAATACTTCCAGTACTATGTTGAACAGGAGTGGTGAGAGTGGGCATCCCTGTCTTGTTCCTGTTCTTAGGGGAAATGGTTTTAGTTTTTGCCCATTGAGTATGATGTTAGCTGTGGGTTTATCATATATGGCTTTTATGATGTTGAGGTATGATCCTTCTATTCCCACCTTGTTGGAAGTTTTTATCAAGAAAGGGTGTTGGACTTTTTCAAATGCTTTTTCTGCATCAATTGATATGATTATGTGATTTTTATCTCTCAATTTGTTTATGTGATGTATCACGTTTTTTGATTTGTGGATATTGTACCACCCTTGCATTCCTGGGATAAATCCTACTTGGTCATGGTGTATGATCTTTCTGATGTAGTGCTGGAACTGATTTGCTAGAATTTTGTTGAGGATTTTGGCATCTATGTTCATGAGGAATATTGGCCTGTGATTCTCTTTCATTGTATTGTCTTTATCTGGTTTTGGTATTCGGGTGATGCTGGCTTCATAGAAGGAGCTTGGAAGTGTTCCTTCCTCTTGAATTTTTTGGAATAGTCTGAGGAGGATAGGTTGTAGTTCTTTCTTGAATGTTTGGTAAAACTCCCTTGTGAAGCCGTCTGGCCCTGAGTTTTTGTTTGATGGAAGCTTTTTAATGACTGCTTCCATTTCTTCCATAGTTATTGGCATATTGAGATGTTTAGATTCTTCCTGATTGAGTTCTGGGAGGTTATATTTTTCTAGGAATATGTCTATTTCCTCCAGGTTGTCCAATTTGTTGGAATAGAGTTGTTCATAGTATTTTTTAACAATCCTTTGTATTTTGATGGAATCTGTTGTTATTTCTCCTCTTTCATTTCTGATTTTGTTTATTTGGGTCCTCTCTCTTTGCTTCTTGGTGAGCCTGGCTAGAGGTTCATCAATCTTGTTTATCCTTTCAAAGAACTAGCTCTTGGTTTTGTTGATCTTTTGGTCTCAATGTCATTTATCTCCGCTCTGATCTTTATTATTTCCTTCCTTGTGGTTACAATGGGCTTTTCTTGTTGCTCTCTTTCTAACTCTTTGAATTGTAGGGTTAGGTAATTTATTACCCTTGTTTCTTGTTTTTTGCAGTAGGCTTTTAGAGCTAGGAACTTCCCTCTCAGGACTGCTTTCGCTGTGTCCCATAGATTTTGGATTGTTGTGTTTTCATTGTCATTTGTTGCCATGATGTTTTTTATTTCTTCCTTGATCTCTCTGGTAACCCAGTCATTGTTCAATAGCATGCTGTTTAGTCTCTATATGTTTGATTTTTTTGGATTGTTTTTATTGTAGTTGATTTCCAGTTTTATACCACTGTGATCTGAGAAGATGCTTGATATGATTTCTACCTTCTTCAATTTGAAGAGACTTTGCCTATGATCCAACATATGGTCTCTCTTTGAAAATGACCCATGTGCACTTGAGAAGAATGTATATTCTGTGGCTTTGGGGTGAAATGTTCTGAAGATGTCAATTAATTCCATCTGTTCTAGTGAGTCATTTAGGACTGATGTTTTTTTGCTGATTTTTTTGTTTAGAGAATTTGTCCAATGGTGATAGTGGGGTATTAAAGTCTCCTACTATGATTGTATTGCTGTCAATATCTCCTTTGATATCCTCCAGGAGTTTTTTTATGTATTTGGGTGCTCCTATATTGGGTGCGTATATGTTTACCAGAGTTATTTCTTCTTGTTGGATTGCTCCCTTTAGTATTATGAAGTGGCCTTCCTTATCTCTTGTTATGTCCTTCACTTTGAGATCTAATTTGTCAGATATAAGTATTGCTACCCCAGCTTTTTTTTCATTTCCATTCGCCTGAAAAACCTTTTTCCATCCTTTCACTCTCAGTCTTATGTGCATCTTTTTTTCTGAGGTGGGTTTCTTGTAGACAGCATATATATGGGTGTGTTTTCTTATATAAGCCATTACCCTATGTCTTTTGATTGGGGCATTTAATCCATTTACGTTTAAAGTTATTATTGATAGGTACTTATTTGTCGCCATTTTTATTCTTTACCCCTGTGTTCCTTCTTCACTTCCTATTTTTTTTTTTTTTATAGCAGACCCGTTAGCATTTCTTGCATTGCTGGTTTGCTGGTAATAAATTCCCTAAGTCCTTTTTTGTCTATGAAGCTCCTGATTTCACCTTCAATTTTGATTGATAGCCTTGTTGGGTATAGTATTCTTGGATTCAGATCCTTCCTTTGCATGACTTTGTGTATTTCATTCCATTCCCTTCTGGCCTGATGAGTTTCTGTTGAGAAATCAGTTGCTAGTCTGATGGGGGTTCCTTTGTAGGTAACATTTTGTCTCTCTCTGGCCGCTTTTAAGATTCTTACTTTGTCGTTGGTGTTTGCCAATTTAATTATAATATGCCTTGGCGTCGGTCTTTTGGGGTTCATTTTGCTTGGGACTCTGTGAGCTTCTTGGATTTGTGTGGGTATTTTCTTCCCTATATCAGGGAAGTTTTCTGTCATTATTTCTTCAAACAAGTTTTCTATTCCTTGCTCAGTTTCCTCTCCTTCTGTAACCCCTATTATGTGGATGTTGTTTTGTGTTGTGTTGTCCCAAAGTTCCCTTAGGCTCTCCTCCTGCTTTTTAATTTTTTTCTCTAGAAGCTGCTCTACTTGGGTATTTTTTTCTACCTTGTCTTCTTGCTCACTGATGTGGTCCTCTGCTTCTTCTAGTCTACTCTTGATGCTTTCTATTGAGTTCTTTACAGCAGCGATGTCATTTTTCATTTCTTCTTGGTTCTTCTTCATTTCCACTTGGTTCTTACACATATTGTCGAATTTGTCTTCCATTCTTTTCAGACACCTTATGACCATTTCTCTGAATTCTTTCTCTGACAGGTTGCTTTCCTCCATTTCATTTACTTCCTTTTCTGGTGATGCCTGCTTTTCTTTCATATGTGGGCTGTTTCTTTGTCTCCCCATGGTCTCTTTTCTCCGGGTGTCTGGTTATGTAGTTCTCCCTCTCCTGCGTTGATTTAAAGCACAAATACAACACAACCAGGTACAACGCACAAGGTACTGAACAGAAATGTATTCACGATATTAATAACCCCAAATAAAGGTGACCACCAGAGAAAGGCAAATTAGAGGATAGGAGAGAAAGAAGAGAAAAAAAAAAGAAAGGAGTGCAAAAATGAAATTGGGAAAAGGAAAAAGAAGTAAGAGAGAAAACAAAGAGAATAAGAAAGAAGAGGGGAACAAACTATATATATGTGGGGAGAAAACTCCAATAGAACAGCCACTAATCCCAACAAATGCCAGCAACAAGTACCTGGAGTTGAATACAAACTACAAACAACAACTAATATCAAGCGAGGTGAGGGAAAACAGAAGCAAAAAACAAACAAAAACAAAACAGACAAACAAAAAGAATAAGCAAAACAATCTCACAAACAAGCATAAAAAATTGATATAATCAACAATCAAGCAAACAACAACAAAAGGACAGAGAGAAAAACAATTTTTTGTCTATTGAAGGCAGAGAAGAGAGAGGTGTGTATGGACTTGGAGCAGGGGATTGGAAATTAGGTATATAAGTAGGGTGAAATTTTAATGGGGTAAAAAGAAAGAATAGGGAAAATCTAAAGCAGGAAAAGGGTAAGAGAATTAGGACAACAAAAAGGGGAAAAATTAGGAAGAGAGTGATGGCATAAAGGTAAAGTTGAGGTAGAGTAAAATGATGCTAAAGGAAAGATGAAAATAGAATGTAGAACACTAATCCCAAAGTAAAATAAAGAGAAAATAAAATGATACTTTTTTGTTTTTTTAAATATATTTTATTGATTTCTTACAGAGAGGAAAGGGAGAGGACAGATAGTTAGAAACATCGATGAGAGAGAAACATCGATCAGCTGCCTCCTGCACACCTCCCACTGGGGATGTGCCTGCAACCCAGGTACATGCCCTTGACCGGAATCGAACCTGGGACCCTTCAGTCTGTAGGCCGATGCTCTATCCACTGAGCCAAACTGGTTAGGGTGATACGTTGTTTTTTTTTTATAAAAAAGGTAAAATAATAGTAGTAATAATACTGATTGAAAATAAAAATATAATAATTCAAAAGGTAAAATAAAGTGAGGAGAAAAGAAAAAAATTAGTTTCTTAAGTAAAAGATGAAAAACATAAAAAAATAAAAAATAAAAATGTGCAGTAGTGAAGGTCATTCACTTCCTCTACTGTTCTGTTTGGCACACCTGTTTCCTAGTCAGGACAGTATTGCAGTTCCCTGCATTCCACTGCTCCTCAGTGTTGTAAGCCAGTCCTGATTTTTAAGCAGACAGTGTGTCTTAATTTATTGTATTCCTTTATTTGTGTTTACACAAGAGTCAATTTGTGATTCAACCCCTGGGTGGCAGTGTTTCTGGATTGACCTCTGAGTCTATAGGTCCTCTCTAGCCAGTGCTTAGATCCTGCTTTCCCTGTGGCACTCAATACCAGTTTGTGGGAGTGGGTTGCCCCAGAGCTGCTTCTCTGATGGTTATTCCCCGCTCTGATCCCCTGGTTCCAGAAAAACAACTTTCCCCTGCAGTCTCTTAAGGTGTTCCCAATTGGGTGATCCTATGTATTGGGCTTAGTAATCAGAAGCAAGGATTTAAAGAGGAAAAAGAAAAAAGAAAAGAGAAAAAGAAGAGCCAGCGTAAGTGTGCGAACTCTGGGGCTGCGCTGAAGTCTGTGCAGTCTTTTTTTCCCCTTGGGGTCTAAGCAACCAGCACACTTTTAAAATTTTTAGGCTGTCCTTTTGCGTCAGATCAAAATGGGTTGCTTTTTAGAGTTCCTTTCTGTTAGCAGCTCTAAGGACCCCCTTCCACATTCATGGATCACACCAGCCTCAACAGCCATGGATTTTCCTAGGCGCAGACTTCCCCTGGTCCTCCAGCTCCCACAGTGCGTGCGTTTCTCTCTCCTGCCGGGACCAGAGACCTCACCTTATTCCAGGCGAATTCTGACCTTTCTGTGGTGGAGTATAGAGCTCCTCTGAATCTGCATGTTTGCACCAATTGGGGAACAGTGTTCTGGGGTTCGCAGCTGTTCGGTGGGTGCCACAGTTGTAGATTTTCAGGCTTCCGATAACATCCACTTTCCCCTTCAAGATGGCGCGGTCTCCGCGTCTGAGCCGGTGCCAGTGGGGGCTGCCCGGTCAGGGGAACTCTGTCCAGTAGTCCCCCACAGTCTCCTGGAGTATAACTGTCCCTCAACTCACCAACCAACACTCCCCATGCGAGCCTCAGCTGTTCTTTCTATCTGCTCCGGTTCAAGGCTCGGAACATGTCTGTCTATTCCGCCACCATTTTTTCTATCGTGTCTGTCCTGTGTTATCTTATAATTGAGTGGGAAGCTTCTCTACTCTTAGTGATTCTTATAGTGTAGGTATCATCCATTTATCCCCCTACCTTTTGGAGTATAGGCTGGGTATAGTACTTGGATTATACAGAATAAACTTCGTTGATGGGTGTTTTAAAAAATAACTCTTACCCCAAGTACTTCCTCATTATCTGAAGCAAGTCTATCAACAGGCTTCAGTGTGGTCCTCCACAGGCTTACAAAGGAGTTTAGGGTTGGCAGTGAAAATCCAGGGATGGCAAGGAAAGCCTTTTGCTTTTGGGGAATACAGCCATTCTGTGTATATTGGTTTTGAGAGTAGGGATTTTGAAGCAAGCTACTTTAATGTACATCTACGAAACTTCTTGACAAAATGTCACCTGTTTTAATGTCTGAACACCAGTGGCATTCTGCCAAGTTGAAAGCAAATTTGGGGAAATTTTAATCAAGCTGGCATGTCACAGAACTGGCCCATGCAATGGTTCATAAATTTTAACTTTTTACTTGAAGGAAATAAAAGGCATTTCACTGATTTCATGGCAGAAAACCTTTTAAAGTTTTATGAAAGACTATTAGGATCCAAACGAAACATTACAAACTCGATCATAGTTTACAATATATTTTGTGATTTGTGTTTTATGTTTTAATACAAAGCATTAAGTATTTAACAATACAGCCGGTTGTTTTCCCATCCCCTTCTAAGGGAATTCTGTGCAGGCCCATGTGATGCAGGACCAGTGATGATAAAACACTCTATGACCCTAGCTTTGTTTTCCCCTCTTGTTCATCCTCCACGCAGCAGTTCACAGTTATTTTCTATAGATCCTGGCTTGGCTAACACATCACACTGGCAGAGTAATTCAGGGAGAAGCTCAACTGGACACCCCGGTTTGTGGCCTTTCTGAAAAGGCGAGTGCATGTTCCTTTTGGGTCTTTTGGGTACTGCCAACTGTGAGCCTCAGAGCCCTAATGAGAAGCAGGAATTCTCTGCCACAGACTTGGGGAGGATCCCCGTCCTTTCCCTGTAGAACTGGCAGGACCAGCACTAAAGTATGAAAAGTTGAGAAGTTTGACTAATGTTGTTAGACATTTGGACTGATATTTGCATATCTACAACTTAATGTCACTCTTCTACTTAACATTCTCCAGTAGCATCTCATTGGATTGGGGATAAGATCCAAGATGTTTACTTGGAATTACATGGCTCATCTTGAGCTGGCCTCTGCCTTCCTCTTGGACCTCATTTCCAGCTACTCAGGTTTTTTTTCTCACCTCAGGCTCTGTGCTAAATGTGTTGGTCCCTCTTTCTAGATGATTCTTTCCTCAGATCCTTGGCTTCTTTTCATTTGGGCTTTGACTCAAAAATGACTTGCTTGAGAGGTTTCCTTTGGTGACTATCCCATTATTCTGTTTCATTTTCTTCATAGCACTTATTTGAATTAATATTACTTATTATTTGTCTCTCTATTAAAATGTAAGCCTCATGAGAGTAGGACCTTCTCTATTATACTTTATTGCTGTATTTACAGAATGGAAGAAAGTTGAATTCAATTTCCCCCATTCAGTGGCTGTTTTTGCATGCTGTCTTACTCTTGATTGGCATATAATTTTACTATTTGGCATGGATAGGGGTCAACAGGGTTAGAGGGTGGTGAGAAAATGGAAATATATGAGAATGGTGAATTTGGTTACATGATTTGAGCAGTGAATCACAAGCATTGCTTTAAGACAAAAAAAGAAACAAATATATAATGCTTGAAAGTCAGACTCTAATATAACCTTACAGTAGATGTAATTGTGTGAATCATACACACCGAAAGATTTGTCTTCACAATTCTGACAAGAATGGGATGCTGATGACATTTTTGCAGAGCATTAAATAAACACGTGGGCTTCAAGTTTGCTTTGCTCCTATCTGCATGACGGATAAATGCTTTCATGCTAGGAGGAGAAAAGATGCATTCAAGATAATAAACAACCAGTGACAGAGCCCATAGCTAGTGCCAGTTTTTTAAAAGGAGCCTTCCTCCCACCACCCTGAAACTCTGTGATGATTTGTATAGTTGTTTGCAAATGGGTCATCTGGGACCAAGGACAAACAGAATTAACCTTTTAAACATCAAACAGAAGTAAGATATTATTTCTTATCTGTACCCTAAGATGTGTTGGACCAGAGATGTTCCATGATGCTGATGAACTGTTAACTAATGTATAAAATAATCCATTAAGATTTAACCCTTCATGTGGCAGAAACATGTAAATAAGTAATTACAGAAAAATGTGAACATGAAAGTACAACTTCAAATCTCAGGTTCCCAAACAATGACTCATCTGACCTGCCTGCTACCTCTTCAAGATCTGAAACAAAAGCCAAATGGTTTTCTGTGGTTAAAAGTCTTTTATCACATGCAAAAAAATGAAACTAGATTACCAACTTATACCATACACAAAAATAAACTCAAAATGGATACAGGACTTAAACATAAGACGGGAAACCATAAAAATACTAGAGGAATCCACAGGCAGCAAAATCTCAGACATATGCCGAAAGAACTTCTTCACTGATGCTGCCCCTAGGGCAATGGAAACCAAAGAGAAAATACACAAATGGGACTGCATCAAAATAAAAAGCTTTTTCACAGCAAAAGAAACCATCAACAAAACAACAAGAAACCCCCTGTATGGGAGAACATATTTGCAAATGTTATCACTGATAAAGGTTTAATCTCCAACATCTACAGGCAGCTTATACAACTTAATAAAAGGAAGATAAATGATCCAATAAAAAAATGGGCAACGGACCTAAATAGAATCTTTTCAAAAGAAGACAGAAGGAAGGCCAAGAGACACATGAAAACATGCTCAAAGTCACTAATTATCTGAGAGATGCAAATCAAAACGACAATTCGATACCATCTCACACCTGTCAGAATGGCTATCATCAACAAATCAACAAACGACAGGTGTTGGCGAGGATGTGGAGAAAAAGGAACCCTGGTGCACTGCTGGTGGGAATGCAGACTGGTGCAGCCACTGTGGAGAACAGTATGGAGTTTCCTCAAAAAACTGAAAATGGAACTCCCATTTGACCCAGTAATCCCACTCCTAGGAATATATCCTAAAAAACTAGAAACACCAATCAGAAAGGATATATGCACCCCTATGTTCATAGCAGCACAATTTACAATAGCTAAGATTTGGAAACAGCCTAAGTGCCCATCAGCAGATGACGGGATCAGAAAACTATGGTACATCTACACAATGGAATACTATGCTGCTATAAAAAAGAAGGAATTCTTACCATTTGTAGCAACCTGGATGGAATTGGAGAACATTATGCTAAGTGAAATAAGCCAGTCAATGAAAGAAAAATATCACATGATCTCACTTATTTATGGATAATAAAAAACATTATAAACTGATGAACAAAAAGATAGATACAGAGGCAGTAAAGCATCAAACAGACTGTCAAATTACAGTGGGAAGGTTAGGGAGAAGTGGGGGAAATAAGAGATCAACCGAAGGACTTGTATGCATGCATATAAGAATAACCAACGGATGCAAAACATTGGGGGGGGGGCATGTATGGGAGTGGGGTGAGGGGGCAATGGTAAGATATGTACACATATAATACCTTAATAAAAATAAATAAATAAATAATAAATAAATAAATAAACAGGAAAAAAAGTCTTTTATCAACACAAGTCTGTCTATAGGAGCAGATCAAACACAGGGGAGAGGAGGGATAGACAATTTTTGGTCTATTTCGCATCTCTTGATCAGAGCTCTAAATATAATCTCCTCATCAAGAAAGTGTATTTCATTTTAGTGGGACATAAATTGCCTGCTCTCCTCTATTCCCAGCACTGATTACAGTCTTCTGCAGGAAGCAGAATTTTAAAATTTTATGGGATTAATAAGCAGATCAGAGTAAGAATAGTAATGGGAGATTAGGAGATAGTCTGGGATAAAGGTGAGCAAAATCAGAAACAGTAAATCAGGGCTGTGACATGGCTCACTGTTATTTTGTGGAAGCTTCTGAGTCTTGAGGTTTTATTCACTTTGTTTGTTGGGATGGGCTACATGCATTGCTCTAGTCACAATGCAGTGTTAGGGACTAAGCAACAGAAATTTATTTCTTGCTCAGGCTGTGTGTTCATTGTGGGTCAGCTGGGTGCTCTGCTCATCATTGTCACTCAGGGACATGGGTCAAGGGCGTAGCCAACATCTCAAATGTTGGCAGTTGCCATTCTTGAGGGGAAAATGAGCTGTAAAGTGGTCTCCCCTTAAGTGGTTAAGTGCTTTTGTACAGAAACAGCACGAGACACTTCAACCCAAAACTCATGGAACAATCTCCAGGCCCATTGAACAAAATAAACTGATGAACGAAATAGAACCAGAGGCATGGATACATGGAACAAACTGACAGAGGTCAGAGGGGAGGGGGTGGGGGACACTGGATTAAAGAAGGTGAAGAGATTAGCCAAAGAACATACAGGCAACAGTGTGGTGATGGTCGGAGGGGTGTGGGGGCTGGGTGGAGATGGGTGTGGAGCGGGGGAGAAATGGGACATATGTAATAGTGTCAACAATATAAAATCCCATTCATGATAGCAATAAAAGTTTTGAAATATTAGAAAAAACACACACCTCATTGGATAGAACTCATAGTGCCTGGCTTCACAGGAGGGATGAAAAGTGTAATCGTGAACAGAACTAAATACATTGACTTAGTACTTTACTCCTTGTGTTTAGCACATATTGATTTATTAGGGTAGAAAAGGTAGACTGATTATCAGAGGATGTCTCTTTTTTTCATTCAGAATTACCATTGATTTATTTAATCATGATTTCATTCCTTAATATATTTTACATAGTTTGATTGATTTTCACAGATATATTGAATAATTGATTATCAATCTACTGATCAATGCACCCATTCTTAAATTTGGCCAACATTTGTGGAGCACCTACTATGTGCTCAATCACTATGCTAAATACCACATTGGATGACTTTGCTAAATTATCACTCACTTAGCTAATTCCAGAAATAGATACATTTCAGTTCAGGCAGATAAGGTTTTTGTGAGGTTTTACTCACTTTCTAGGGCATTGTTGAACACCTGAGATCATGTTTTCAAGGTACCTAGTACTGGCCATAGTGATGATGATGTTGCAACTTGGTCTGTATTTTATAGTTAATTTCCTAAAGTAATTTTCATTTAACTGGTAATTAAATTAAGCAGTGCTCATTGACCATTAGTCATGGAGTCAGGACTGCCTCCTGAAACTCTCCATTCATTCTCCACTTGTGGTCTGCTGAGTTGCGACACTTAAATATGGTTCAGTCCTAGTGATAACATGAGCACAAACACCAAACACACATGCAGTAGCTTCTGTGAGAATACTTGATGACCCAGCACTGTCCCTCTGAGATGACTAATGCAGAGCTAGGTACAATGTTAGATATGGATGGAGGTGCTTAAATGTAAGCTTAATTAGGCATAAATCCTTAACTCCTATCTTCCACTTTCTGGTCCGTTGGACATTGAGGTTGGTCCCTTAGCGGTGTCTTCGCTTAGCCTCAGGGATTCCCTTCTGCTGACCACAATTCCCCACATTTCCCCTTGATAAATAGCAGCTGTGCATTTGGTGAAAGTTTGTTTTGTGTTTGTGTTAAAGGCAGATCTTCTGCCTGAGGATTGTGAGCTCCTTCTTGTAAAGTTGTGCATCCTCCCTTAGCTGTTTCCTAGAACAACTAAGTTGAGTGTGAAAATTCTTTTTGTGGTTTCCTCAGATTAATGCTGTCAAATAAGGCCGACTGGGTGAGGTTTCCTTCTGCACAGATCTGAATTTGGGACTTATGGCTAGTGTTTCACTTTTTTGTCTGAGAAAGAAAGGGATATGAGCACGCTTTTGATACAGGGCTTCAAAAGCCCAAGTCTGCTTTGCGTGATTTTTGTGTAAGCAGTCACACCCGCTTCTTTGATTCAGTTCTCACCCTGCTCTCAGGTCACAGATAAACACTATTGATAGCAGAGACCTTGTCTTCTAGCAACAAACCACATTCACTGTTGCCTCTGCAGGAACATTCTATTCCCCCACTTGCTCCCAAGTTAATAAAAGGTATTTGCAAAAGTGAGTATGTCTTGTTAAGTAAGAAAATATGTGGCTAGAAACATGAAGGGTGTGTGTGTGTGTGTGTGTGTGTGTGTGTGTGTGTGTGTGTGTGTATAGATTGGTAAGAAAGAGAATGGGTTGATAAGACAAAGGTGATGGTTTACCAAATGATTCTATAATATTAGTGCACGAATAATGAGCACAAGAACAGATTTGGGAAATGTGAGCTGGCTTTCTATAAGGCCAGAAGATGCATTATTAGATGTGTTTTACTAAAAGTATTGTCCTTCAAACAGGTTTTGAGCAAGTATTTGAAGAAGTCTTTAGGAAACAATCAGTTCTCTTCGTTGTCCTTTCTAAGACTGGAATAGAAATAGGAAGTTCCATCCTTTCATTTGTTTTATCCAGATCTTTGCAGGGAAAAATCAGTTACTACTTCCTTATACGACTTACCTTGAAAATAATTTTTTTTCAAGATATCTTACTATTATAACAATATTTTGTTTATGCTACATTCTCAAAAATCTTAGTCTGGAACAGTATTTTCCCTTACATACATTGATAGCTCTGACTTCCCTAATGAATATCACATATGTCCTCATTTTAGCACTTAGAATGGAAGCTACCTGAAGACAGAGGTTATATCTTCACTGTTGTAATCCTCACATAGTATGTGCCCATCTGATATCTTTTGATTGATTGATTAACTGAATAAAGGCAGACTCAGGATTCCCAATAAAAAGAGAATAAAAGCCTGTTTCTGTTTGCTCTTCTTCAGGGAGGAGATTACCTAAATATCACATATGATACCATCACACATATCTTGTTTGTTTGTTTATTTATTTATTTATTTATTTACTTCTTATATAAATTCATGAAAAATATTAGATAATTATTTTTTTGTAATATCTCCAAACTAACCTTGAACGAAACCTTATATTTAACAATGTGCAAAAGTAATGCTATATTTAGCTGCCAGGGGGCTTTGGCATGTTGCTTGGGTAAACTACTGGGCTGATCTAGAAGGCTTTGGCCCTGGAATGGCAGGTCTATGCCACCACGGTGATATGGGCTGGAAGAGATGAATGGCTATGATGTAACGAGTCTACTAAATTCACTGCGCCAACAGAAGTGCTTGGTACCACCCAGAGGGTACTCTATCAGAATAAGATATTGTCTTTGCTTAACATAATGTACCATAATGTGTGTTGTATAGTCAGCGAAAATATGACCATTTATCAGTGTCTCTGCCAGCTACCAGGGCTGACTAAGAGAACCAAAAACCAAAATGCAGTGATCAAAAAGACAACTAAAGATGCAAAAGACAAAAGAATGAGAGAAAAAAAAAGAAGCCAGGAATCTATGTTTCGCTTAGTTATCTGTCTTGTTTCTTTGGAATAAGTGGTGTGGGAACTTCTTCTGCTTCCATATGTAATCCATCTTCTCTGTGGGTTTAGGGCCACTCATCTCTGAGTCCTCCCACTTCTGACCAGATCAGTCACTGGGAAGCAGACAAGGGACTGCCACAATATAGCAGGGTGGTGAAATGAGCAGGCTGCGTTGGCAGGCTGCCTGGGTTCAGATCCCCTGCTCTACTACTCACTAGCCAGGAAATGACTCGACCCTTGGTGCCCCAGTGTTTTGACGTCTACAATGGAGAAAGTAATGACATTATTTTATAGGGCTATTATGAAGATTAAATCAGATAATGCATTCTTATTGCCTAGCATAGTGTTGTCATTAATAATGGCAGAGTCAGGAAGACTACATATGAATGGTAAATAAAGATATGAAATGTATGTGATTGACCACCTCAGTTTAGTATCTAAGGATGTATCAGAAACACAAGTTGAAAAAAATATTACTATTACGTATATTGTTACTATCACTATTGATGTTATTACCAAGGAGATGTAAAAAAATATTTCCATGTACATCATAAACCCTACTTCATATATGAGGTGAATAATATTATCCAAAGCTCCCAATTCCCAGTGCTTGAGCTTTTCAAATGTTTTTGTTCTCAACTTTACTGAGACGGAGCAGCAGTCAGGAAACAAGACTCTGGTAAGAATCCCAAGTAGAGAGGCACATAAAAATTTTACTCTTTGAAATGTAATTGCTTTGGCATAAAAAATAAGAATAAAACTTTAGTCCCAGGATGATATAATTTTTTAATGAACTGAAACTGCCCTAATAGAACATTGAATACAGAGATTAGTGAATATGAAAGGAAGGAATGCCATGGATTATTCATAATAGGTGTTAAAAGAGCAATAGTGAAGTTTTATTTTTACAAAGTCAACTCAGAAAAATAAACCAGGCAGTTTAAAAATGAATTCACTGCACAGCTTGATTCTGTATTCATAAATATAATGAAGTTCAAAATTATTATTCGCAGCAGAGGTATATGAGAGGGCCTACCCATACAAACTGCAGTTCTGTGGGGCAGGGGCAGGAGGAAGGTGAACTCTTGGGACCCGATCTAACCCATGAAGCAGCTTCTCTGCTCTGATTTCCATTACCGCCTTCCTTTTTGTATTGCTGAAATACATCTGTCTTCTGGTGCCCCCTCTCTGCCCTCTCTGTATGTTTTCTGCTGGGGCTGAAACTCTTTTTTTCCTCTATTTCTACCTGTAGTTGCTGTATTTAAAAAAAAAAAAATCAAACTCGTTTTTTTTCCAGACCTGTAAAAACATTACCAGCAAATTTCTGACACTGGCGCTGGTAGCTGAGCTGATGGACGTGTGTGTCTAGTTCCACAGCTTTGTGCCAGATGAATAGCAGTGTAATAGAGCTTACAGACACTGCTAGCATGGCTGGACATAATATACAAACCTGCCAATTTCCTTGTTTCTTGTCCTTTCAAGTCATGGAGTCCCCAGAAATGTACACTTTTAATCAAACAAGTCCAGTGAATGAATGCTAAGTCAAACAAATTTAATGTTGAGGTATCAACATCAACATCATATATTCATCACTCATTGTTCACTCATTTATCTGATAATGATTATTCCTTTAGTAAGTGATGAGAGATTAAAGTGGGGGAAAAAGAGAAAAAAATAGCAAATTTCTCATAAGGAAGGTAGAAGTTAGAAGAAGATAGAAACGATAGCAAATGGTTTCAAGAGGATATTTTAAAGTCATAGGTACATATTGGGATATCCAGAGTAAAATATAATGTCCAGGAAAATTATTGTTCAAACATGAATATGCAGATAAATATCACTATTTGGATTACTCAAAATTTGTAAGTTATATAAAAATGGTTGTAGCCAAAGGAAGTCTATATAAACACATAGGGAATAAGGAAAATGGCATTTGAAGAAAAGCATCGGCAATCTTTATTAGGTACAGTGCTGAATGTTCATCTTGATAATAAAATGTTGAGGGTAATAATTTGACCTGCTCAATAAGCAAAGCCAGAGAGAACATAATAATTACTCTGTCTTGTTAGTGAGAACACTGTTAATATTAATGAGAATGTAACACTCAAGATCCCAGGGATAGATAAAAGGGCAGCTCCAGATCTATGAGACTTGCATGTGGCTGTGAGGTCTCCTGACAAATTAATTACGGGCTCCTCCACTCTCTTGGGCGAACTCCCAGTACCTCTCCTGTGGCTTAGTACATGAATTTGGGGAAGGTGGACATGGGAAGACAGACTCTATTTTCGAATTCCTCTGAACTGAGAACCAGGCGAGAGGTAGGGATAAATGCAAGGGGAAGCAGTAGATGAAAAGGTGTTTCCTGGTCCGGATAATTCTCTATCCTTGGGCTGATACAGGGAGCTTAGGAGCCAACCTGAGTTCTGAGGAGTCAAGGAAACAGCGCTTTGACTTCCATGGGCACATGGCCCTCTGCCAGGAGGCTCTTGGGAGAGTGGATTATCATCATACAGCTAGTCCTGTGTGCATCCAGATATCCTTGCTGGCAATGTAAATATTTGCCCATGAATGCTACAGTATTAGTCTAATGTGCAGTGAGATACCTTTGTAAGGTGTAGGGAGACTCACAGCGGCCTTCCTTGGGTTTGGTCTCCTGACAATAGTCCCTGGATCTTATTTTCGTTTTTTATAGTATTTTCAAAGTACAGTTATAGCTTTATAATTCCTTGTAATTTTTTTTTTTTTTTGGTTGTGGTAAACATAAAAACCAAAACAATACCAAACAAACAGCTTTCAGAAAATATGAGTTATGCCTGCTATGTCACATGGCATTTGCATAATTCTCATTTGGGTTAATAATAAGAGTTTGCTGTGTGAATAGTAATCACAGTATATGGCCTTTACCGCCAGTGCTGCCTTCCTTCCCTGCATGATTTATTGCAAACGGGATTATGTAATAGAGTGGATCCTGCGCAAAGGGCAGCCTAATCAGTGGTCAAACTGTTGTTTTCCCCAGTGATTATAAAAGGACAGATTTATTACCAGGCATATTCAACAGAATGCAATGAATGTCCTGGACCATTCTTTTCAAAGACATCTCAGCATTGGTCTGAAAACCAATTCACAGTATTTAACAGTGTGCCTAGTGTTTTCTGTAATACGCCTTGATCTCTGCATGGACTTCTGTTCACTTTGAAGTACTTTGATGTGCTTCTTTGGAAGAAAGTGGTCAATGATGTTTCTTAAATAGTCAAATGGGGGTGCTGAGTTAAATACACTTATTTTGCCCTATTTTCTTTCTGGATTATTTAACTCTAAAATAATTGTAACTAAATTTTAAGTTTGGTTTGGAACATTTTTAATATTTCTGTCATTTTGTTCACAGATACTATGTTTGTACTACATTCTCTTATTGGATATTAAGTTTCTTGGGGAAAAATATCTTTTTATAGAGCTCTTGAGAGCACTCACCATGACCATCATTCTTATTCATAAGCACTCCTGCAGTGGCTGTTTCCTATGGTTCAGTAAATGGTGGCATAAATATGGAACGGTTTTGGTGCTACGTCCTCTAGTTGATGAAAATGGAAGATACTGGCCTGGTCACTTTCTCACCAAATGTTATCGACTGCCTGGGCCCGTGGTTGGCAAACTGCGGCTCGCGAGCCACATGCGGCTCTTTGGCCCCTTGAGTGTGTCTCTTCCACAAGATACCACGGCCTGGGCGAGTCTATTTTGAAGAAGTGGTGTTAGAAGAAGTTTAAGTTTAAAAAATTTGGCTCTCAAAAGAAATTTCAATCGTTGTACTGTTGATATTTGGCTCTGTTGACTAATGAGTTTGCCGACCACTGGAGGCCCTGGGCTATGTATAGTCGTGTTGAGTGCCTAAGGGATATTTTGCATGTACTTAGTAATATGACATGTTAAAAGCAAACTTTTAAGATATAGTGTCTCTCAAGATGCATTCCAAGCTCCTACTAGTGTACCACTGGGTCCTGCAAAAGCTGAAAAGTTACAAAACAATCTCTAAGACTTCCTTGGAGAGAAGGTCATGAGTGGCCATGGGGGTGTTTTGTTTCTTTGCTCTCAGCATTGGCGCAAGTCCCAGGCTCACTCACTAGCTACATGGTTGTTAAGAGGCAGGATGTGAGGGACCCTTGTGCTGAAGAACGTAGCAGACAGACACTGTATGATTTGGAAGCAGATAGAGTGGCAGCGGGGTCAGTAGCTTCCCAATAGGGTGGCCCCTGGGTCATAGTGATTTCATGATCCACCTGCCTGCCTGTGGGGATTTCTAATTGTGGCGAGGCACTGTGATTACGGAACTGGCAGTGTCCCAAGGTGGCAGGCAGCTGATCACAGTAGAGGCAGTGCTTTTTCCACTGGCCCAGTTTTGTGGTGTGGCTTGGGAATTATTTCTGAAGGCTCAGCTTAGATGCATTTTTTTAGCCTTCTTAGTGATTCTCTAGCCAATTAATTATCTGTATAAATGAATTTCTTTTTAAAATAGATTCTGTTCTTCTTAACTATACTGTGACCAGTATCCCAATGGGCCATGTACTCTCTCCAAAATGTTCCAAGGTCAACATTGACCATTATATTACTGCATGGAAAGTTGTGAAAGTATCACCAGAAATAATCACAAATATAAAAGTGGCGTTTTTTCAAACCCATTGCAAAATGTTTACACATAACAGATTTCCGTCTCTAATCCATGATTTACATTGTGATATCCCCAGGCCCATTAACTTGACTTATAAAATGTCCCTTGAGTTGTACTTTTAAGCCCAACAAAATTGAGTTGTTTGAGCTAGAAAAGCAAAAGCAGGCAACAGTGCAGAATCTCCACAGGAAATATCTTGCCTCCAGGGTCCTGTCATTCAAACTAGAGATCGAAAATACCAATATTCTAACAGATGTCTAAGGCTGCTTATTTCTGTGGGTTAAGACACAGTGCCAACTAGAGGTCAAAGAAGTGGGTCCTGTTGCCAGGTGAGCCATTTACTTTTACTCTTTTAACTTCCACTGACTACTGGTATTGCCTGTCTTTGAGAACACCAAGAATGATAGAAAGGTGGCAAAAAAGAAAAAATGGAAAAGGAAAACTTTCTCAAGATGCTTTAGTGATGATGGGTGAGCAGCATCATTTTCCTACCTGGGGGACTGTACATACCAGTTAGTCTCAGAGAGAGAGCAGAGAAATGCAAACTATACGTAACTGTGAGCTCACCCAGCCGAACAGACAAGCATAGAAGAAGCTCACTACCTTGCCTTGGGAAGGAATTTTTATTATCAGGGAAAATGGCATGTATAGATTAAAGTGGAAGAATGATAGGAACATTTTGAGCACATGGGAGAATTTAATACACAACAGAATAGGAGTTTGAAAGTGAAAAAGGACTTGGTGGAGCAAAGATAGCTCCGGGAAGGAGAGAGACTATACTGCTTAAGAATTATAGTCAGCTGTGAATAATACAGATTCCTTTCAAAATTCTGGCTTTTGATCTCATGTTATAAAAAACCCTCAAAGTAGGCCATCTGGGGCTGGCATAGCAATGCTGGAAGATAATCATGGACCCAATTTCCTTTTAAAAAAATTTATTTATTTACTTTTCAATTACAGTTGACATATTACTATTTTCATGTGTGTAATATAGTGCTTCTATTTCTGTTACCCATTTTCTCAACACAAACTTGCATCCTCAAGGTCAACTCAAGATCGAAGATAGCTGCCTGAGTTCTAGATAGCAATTCCCCATTCCAGCCAGCAGGCAGTCCTTTCCTTCCCCAAGGTTCATATAGTTCTTCCTCTTGCATCTCATAGGCCAGAATTTAGTCACATGACCTTACTTAGCTGCAAGGGAGGCTGGGAAATTACTTCATTTGCCAAACAGCAATATGGCCAGCAAAAAAAAAAAAAAAAAAAAAAAAGAAAGAAAGAAAGAAAGAAAAGAAAAAGAAAAAGAAAAAAAAAAGGTTCTGTTACTAAGGAAGAAGGAGAGAGTGGCTATTTGGTAAGCAAATCATGATCTTTGCCACAAAGGCTGAGCTCTACTGCTAGAAATGGAATTTCTTACCTTTGCTTCTGGGTAATCCAGGAAGCTAGAGTGGTTTTCAGAGAATACTGCCAAAAATGGCTGAGCAGAACACATAGCTGTGTGAGTTTGGCAATGGCAGCGGAGACCCTTTTGTCTGCCTGTTATAGAGTTTAATCAATTGCAACGATAGCAGGTGTGTACGTGGGAATTCTTTGGCATTCTGCCTGGGTATCTTGTCTAATGCCCTCAAACAAATGCTTGCACTGACTGAAGCTCTAAAAAGGTTCTAAGAAGAGGAAACAAGGTAGGAATCTTTTCTGAGGTCACAGTCATGAAGAAGTATATTCAGGTGATTTTAGAGCCACAGAATCTCAAACCTGAATAAAGACACATCCTATATAATAAAAGCCTAATATGCAAATTGACCAAATAGCGGAACGACCGATGGAACAACCAGTCACTATGACGTGCACTGACCACCCGGGGGCAGATGCTCAATGAAGTAGCTGGCCCCAGCCTTCAGGACCCAGGCAAGCCAAGGCAGGTATCATCAGGGGCCCCCTGATTGCCCAGCAGAGGGAGGCAATTGGTGGCAGCGAGGGGTGGGACCAGTGAGCGGGCGGCACCAGGCTGGCCAAGGTGGGTGCCAGTGGGGACCTCCCGGTCGCCCTGCTGGTCGCCCCACAGTTCGGCCCTGATCTCCGGCCAGGCCTAGGAACTCTACCTGTGCACGAATTTCATGCACTGGGCTTCTAGTTGACTGTTATAAAAAGACTAAAGTTTTGTTTGTCCTAAACAGTTTAAGAAAAAAAATAGATCAACAGTTGCAAAGTAGTTTATTTCATATATATTTGAATAATTAGAACATTCGATGACACCCATTTTACATGTTGACAACCTCCTGGGGCTGAGCAGTGAGTATCCCCTATAGATGGGGCCTGCATTTGCTGGCTCTCAACCATCCACATGTTTTTGATATGTCTAGGTCTAGCCTGCCTTTTACTCATTTATGTAACTTGCTGGGCATCTGTAAGCATATTTGCTTGTGCCACTTGCCAGGGATGGCTCAGAAGGTAGCAAGTGCATAGGGTGGGGTGTTGGGGTGAGGGTGGGGTTGGGATGGTTGCTGGCCTGCCTCAGTTCCTGAGGGAGGCATGTGTGGAGGACTCCAGGCAGGGAGAGGTGAGAAAGGTTTTAAGTGAAAGCTGGGGTTCTACAAGAAAAGAGCCTGACAAGGAGGGCCTGAAGACTTGTCCCGTATGAGGACTCCAGGGATCAGCCATGAGAAGACACATAATTGTACCCTCTATGTACCTGGTATCTCAAGACTGAAGGGGCTCAAGTGGAAAACTTGGTTTACAAAGCTAGAGCCAGAATGTGAATGGATTGTAGCCAAGTTGTTTCAACACAGGTGATTGAACTATATGGTGTTTTGAAGTGGTAATTGGCCTGGGTAATGTCTTCAGGGTTGTGATCCTAACAGATGGTGCTGTTTCACATCCTTCCATACAATCTCCAGGAATGGCTCTGTAACATACTTATAAGGCTTATTCGAGAGGTTCACAATCCAAGCCTATATTCCAACTGGATGGCAATCTGTTTATTAACAATGTTATCGGAATGTGTGTAGTGGGTATTAAATTTTTGAAAGAAAAAGATATACACAACTGCTTCCCAGGCCACCCTCACCCCAGCACATTACTGATATACTCATGTGCATTTTTGCAACCCTTAAAAATTCCCTTTAAATCCTGGATGGTATGGCTCAGTAGGTTGGGCATTATTCTGTGTACTGAGAGGTCACTGGTTTGATTTCCAGTCAGGGGCACATGCCTGGGTTGCGGGCTCAATCCCCAGTAAGGGGTGTGCAGCCAATTGAATTTTTTCTCTCATGGATGTTTCCATCTCTCTCTCCCTTCCTCTCTCTCTAAAATCAATAAAAATATTTTTTAAAATTCCCTTGAAAATCACTTTAATTTTAATATGCAAAAGATGAAGAAGAAAGAACACTTAAAAAGCTATAGGATTCAGATACTTCTTATTTATAAAAAGAAACATGGTGCTTCAAGATATGCTGGACTGAATGCTTTGAGGAAATATCATTTTCATCATTTGAAACTTTATTTAGGGACCATATTTATACATTTTAGAAAAAAATCCTGTCTTCTCCCAGCCCAAGTAAGTCATTCTAGTGGTATTTGTACCCTTGGACTTTACTTGAAGTGAAATCTTTTAGTTCTACCTAGCAGATAGTAAATGTCAACAATTTAAAGTGGCTTAATTCTGATCTCTAAATTTTCCCTACTGCTGAATGCTACAAAATGGAAAAGGAAAATAAAAACTATTTGCTACATTGAGAAACATGTGCAATCTCTATTTGACTTTCTTTAGATGTGAGATCTGTAATTATAAGATCTGATTTTATTCATTATAACTGGGAAAGCTGCAGTACTTTAATTAGCAATGGTGACAGTAAGTACATCATTTCTACTTCAGTGCTTTGAGTTTTAATGTTTTTCTTGGGTGTATTTAATTGATATAAAAACATTATACAGAGGTTTGGTCAGCTAAAGGTTGATTTTTCTAGTACTTGAAATGAGATGCATTCAGTGGTGAGGCACAGTGTATTAAACTACAATCTGCACAGGAGAAAAATAGCAATTTGCCTTTTATTTGACTTTACCACTTGTATTTATTATGGCTGTGTCCTAACAAATTCAACATTTTCCTATTGTGCTGTGATCCACTGTATATAGTAGTTTACATATTTTATTCTAAATTTACTTCATAGTATTGGGTTTTAATTTATTAATTTCCATATAGTTTGGGAAACTTACCTTGAAGATACCCTTTTATATCTACAATAGTGGCCTGGTGCATGAATTCATGCACATTGAAAGGAAATTAATTAGAAGAAATATTTTAATATTGCTATTCGCCCTTTCTCTATAATAGAAGTGTCAATAAATTCATGATCGACAATGACAGATCAAAAACACATGCGTGCAATTGGTGCCAGCAAGAGCTTTATATGTATCATACATGCACGAGTCAACTTAGCCTTTTATATATATAGTATAAACTTGCTTAATTAGACCTGCTTTCTGATTTAGCTAAACTTTTTTCAGCCCTGTGAAGCACCTCAACTTCTCTTTCAGGTAATTGTCAGCAACACAGCAGTAAATATCATCATGAAGCAGATTATTATTGTAGGTCACGCAGGGAGAACAAAGGGTAAAATATTTAACTGCAGCAGTGTTTGACTATATTCTGCGCAGTGACAAAACCTGAAGTCATTTTCAAGGTCCACCATTTCTTACTTCTTTTCAGTCAGGTCGTTTCTAAGCTTTCTAAATCTCCGTTTTCTGGCTAATGAAAAGAAAATAGGATTCCACCGAGTCTCCTATCTACCTACTCCAGGACTTCTGTGAGGATAAAATGAGATGAGGCATGGGAAAACACTTCACAGACATTTGCACCTGGCTATAAAGCAAGTTGTGTTCCTGGGCTGAAGAAACTGCAAGGAGGCTAGTTGTCACTAGGAAGAGGAAGCCAGGTGTTGCTATGTGATGTCATTATCTGGTGCCCACACACCGCATTTTGCACCATGGGGTCTTGGCAGCATTGGCTGCGATTTGGTGGGCTGTCATTCTGGGCTGGTGGCAGGGCCTGTGTCCCACTTGGGGAAAGCTGAGTGTTGCTTTGTGGGCACCAGGTCCATGGTGCCCTTTCTCTGTAAATGGCCAGTGTGTGTCACAGCAGCTCCTGCATCGAGTGTCTGGCCCCTGGTGGTCAGTGCATGTCATAGCGACCGGTCAGATGGTTGGACACTTAGCATATTAGCCTTTTATATATATGGACTAGAGGCCCAGTGCACGAAATTTGTGTATGGGGATGGGGGTGTGTGTCCCTCAGCCCAGCCTGCACCCTCTCCAATCTGGGACCCCTCGAGGGATGTCCAACTGCCCGTTTAGGCCTGATCCAGGTAGGATAGGGCCTAAACGGGCAGTCGGACATCCCTCTCATGATCCAGGACTGCTGGCTCCCAACTGCTTGCCTGCCTGCCTTCCTGATTGCCCCTAACTGCTTCTGCCTGCCAGCCTGATCACCCCCTAACCACTCCCCTGCCAGCCTGATTGACGCCTAACTGCTCCCCTGCCAGCCTGTTTGCCCCTAACTGCCCTCCTCTGCCAGCCTGGTCACCCCTAACTGCCCTCCCCTGCAGGCTTGATCGCCCCCAACTGCCCTCCCTTGCAGGCCTGGTCCCTCCCAACTGCCCTCCCCTCTTGGCCTGATTGCCTACAACTGCCCTCCCTTGCAGACCTGGTCCCTCCCAACTGCCCTCTCCTTCTGGCCATCTTGTGGTGGCCATCTTGTGTCCACATGGGGGCAGCCATCTTTGACCACATGGGGGAATCCATCTTGTGTGTTAGAGTGACAGTCAATTTGCATATTATTCTTTTATTTTGGATTAGATAGGATAGAGGCCTGGTGCATGGGTGGGGGGCAGCTGGTTTGCCCTGAAGGGTGTCCCGGATCAGGGTGGGGGTTCCCTTGGGGCGTGGGGTGGCCTGGGTGAGGGGCCTGTGGTGGTTTGCAGACCGGCCACGCTCCCCGGCGACCCAAGCGGAGGCCCTGGTATCTGGGATTTATTTATCTTCTATAATTGAAACTTTGTAGCCTTGAGCGCAGGCCTAGGTTGGCCACGAAGCTTGGCTTCCTCCATTGCCGGGAAAATCCAAGCCCCCTGCTCTCTTTGTGGCTGCAGCCATCTTGGTTGTGTTAATTTGCATACTTGCTCCTGATTGACTGGTGGGCATGGTTTGTGGGTGTAGCGGAGGTATGGTCAATTTGCATATTACTCTTTTATTAGATAGGATTATAATTAATACCACTTAAATATTTCTTCTAATCCTCTCCAAATTTTAATCTCAGAAAAAAAGAACTACAGATTCTGTTTTTAAAGAACATTTGTGTATGTGTTTGGGATTTCTTTCATTCCAAATCTAATATTAAGGTGCTAAGGCTAACATCTAAATTATTCTGTTTTATATATGTTTGTCTTTCAAATATATATGTTTCAAAAAATAATACAAGTCTCTTAAAGCTTTTTTTTTTTTTTTTTTTTTTTTTTATAAAATAGAGACAAGCTGGAGAAAGAAAAGAAAGAACAAATATCTTAGAAATCCATGAAATTCATCATACTGGAAATTGAATTTTAAGCAATTGTACTTAAAATTATTTTATGAGAATTTTTATCTCTAATGTATACATAACCATTCCATCAAGGGATGAGTCATAGATCACTTAGGTTGTTTCTAACAATTTTTTTTTTTTCTACCAAGACTAATGCTGGAACACTTGTGGGTAGAAACCATTTCCATATTTTAGGTTTTTAAAAGTTGGAATTCCAAAGGTAGATTTAATAGCTCCAGGGATATATTTTATTTAATATTGCTTTGCAGGAAGCAGAAACATATTTCTTAATACCCTCCTCCCTGTCTTTTTATTGTGTGTGGGCCTCATGAGAAGTTGGGAGGAGAAACAATGGAAATGGAAGAAGAAATGATAAGAACCATTGTAGGGTTTTGATACCCAGATCTTGTTTATTAACTGAAAAGGATTTGATGGAAGAAGGGGAGACAGTTTGAACAAGCTTGTCCCACATCTGTGTTTTTCCTTTGGGTTCTGATGGCTCAGAGACAATACCAAGACTTCTGAGATTTTATTGGGACAAGTCAAGTTAACAAACACTTGAGATTACTGTGTACTTTACAGAGCATATCTCACAGCAAAGTAGGTGGGCAGTTGTCTGGGGATTTCCCACTGAATTTGAGATAGTTATTAATCTATTGGGCTGATTGTGATTACTCCAAAGTCAATAGAAAATAACTGAGGAAGTAACTGTCCTGGTTACAGTTCTTTGGAGGTCTTGAATAATGCTGAGTTTTTGCTCTGCAATCTGGCACCTTGATGGCTTTTGGATTTCTTTCCTCTGCTCCACTTTTTCCCAGTATGGTAACTGAACCAGTCAGTGTGCCCAAAATTATTCCCTAGGCTCTGTTAATCCTTAAGTCCTTTAGGCAAGGAAAGTGAATTAAATACGTGAGAATACAATTGTGTGCGTGTGTGTGTGTGTGTGTGTGTGTGTGTGTGTGTGTGTGTGTCTTTGAAGGGGAATGAAAGAAGATTTTTGATGTTAAAAAGCAGCTTTCATACTTGTGAAGGTTGAGAACCACCTCTCCATACTGTGGACAGATGAGGAGAAGAGGAAGAAGTGATGGTGCTTTGTGTATCCCAGATCTCTTGGGGTGATGGGACCTCACAGATGGTTAATTCTGCTCCAAATTCTTGTGCAGCTTGGCTCTTCTGCAATGGTTTTTATTCTAGGTCATCAAGGTGGGCTGATGCTACCAGGCCAGAGGCTGGCTACAGAAGTACACTTAACTCTCTAGATTTATGCTTTCCCACTGATTTTGATGACCGAGCATTTCCTTTTCTTTGTTTCTAAATCATGCCTGCATTTAAATGTTTTAAAATATTCACCATTTTTGTTGTTTTTCACCAAAACAAGTATTATCAATATTTGTGAGAGAACAGGAGCCCTTTCAGTATTGCTAGAAATAAAATATGCAATCCATTCTCTACACAGCAGCCAGGGTGAGCTTGTAAGATATAAGTCAGATCACATCAGTCCCCTGCTTAAAACCTTCATGGCTTTTCATTGATCTTAGATTAAAAGCAAAACTCCTTATCATTTCCTACAAATGTCTGCATGATCTCGCTCCTACGACCTTATCTCTTCACTACTCTCTCTTGCTCATTGACTTCCAGCCACACTGGCCTTCTCTGTTTCCTGAACTAGCCAAACTCATTTCTGCTGGGAGCCTTTGACATGGCCATTTCCTCTGCCTGGCTGCTTTGATATGCTGGCCCTTAACATGGGTCAGGTCACAGCTCAAATGACCTCCTCAGAAAAACCTTCACCTACCACCCTACTGAAAGTAGCATGTTTTTCCCTTACCCAGTGGTCGGCAAACTGCGGCTCGCGAGCCACATGTGGCTCGTGAGCCGCGGTTTGCTGCTCTGTTGACTAATGAGTTTGCCGACCAGTGACCTAGACTCTCGATTCCAATAATTACAGGCTGTTGTTATTCCTTGTGATTAAGCCCCTATCCCAGTGGTCAGCAAACTCATTAGTCAACAGAGCCGCAGCTTGCTGACCACTGCCTTACCCAATCACTATCCCATCACCCTGTTTGTCTGCCTGAAATTATTTTGTCTATTTCTTCACTCATTTACAATTCAGAAAATGAACTCTATGGGAGGTGGGACCTCCTCTCTCTAGTTCATTGCTTCAAGCTCAGGACTAGCATAGTGCCAATAAATGCATGTTTTGGGGATGAATTAAATCATTAGTGTATATCATGTCATTTCCAAAGATGACAGAATATCATTATTGAAATTTAATTGATAAGGGATATTGGGATGTAGAAAAAATGAAAGGGATACTTAATTAGCATTAAAAATGCAATGGTTTCTCAGAACTCATTAAAATAATGGGATGGGATGTTAGAACACAAAAAGGTGTTTGTTTCCTTTAGCTCAGACTCTTACTTTACAGATATAAAAACAGACCCAGAGATTCTGTGAGTGGTAGAGCTGGGGCCAGATGGTATACCCCTGATTCCTACCTCCTGAGTGCTGCTTACAATCTCATGAGCCATGGCCACCACCCAGTGGGTTGGTCACAGCAATGAATATTAGGGTGGCCATTTGCTCTAGATTTCACAAAGCTATGGGAAATGGATTGAACATAACTTCCTGTCAATTTTTAAAGAGGCAATAAATGATGATATAACTACTCCCACCTTATTTGCAGTTTTGCTTTCTGCAGTTTCAGTTACCCATGCTCAACAGTGGACCCAAAACATTAAATAAAAAATTCCAGGAACAATTCATAAGTCTTAAAATTGCACGCCATTCTGAGTAATGTGATGAAATCTCGCCAGACCCACTCTGTCCCTCCTGGATGTCAATCACATCACCATGCTCACATCTCCACACTGTATGTGC